>NW_027202715.1:30565989-31165989 GCF_024711535.1 Dipodomys merriami | reverse complement strand
CCTGAGATAGCTAGAAATCCTTAAGTCCTCAGTCTCTTACCATTGTGAATTATGTAATGACTCCAAGTCTACTCTCTGACTCTCTATTACTGATAAGTTTTACAGCCTGGTCCTTTTTTTTTTAACTCTTTTTGTAAACTTATTTTTTAATGTTTTTTCTTTTAATTTTATTTCTCTTTATTTTTGCTTATGTGGTGCCAGGGAATCAAACCCAGGGCCTCATGCATGCTAGGCAAACACTCTACCATGAAGCCACATTCCCAAACCCACAGCTTGGTCCTTCTGTTCTTTGACATCTCCAAGCAATGTATATCCCTGCCCCCCTCAAGATACCTCTGGGCACTGGTGCCTCATGCCTAGCTGATCAGGAGGCTGAGATCTGAGGATTGTGGTTTGAAGCCAGCCTGAGCAAGAAAGTCCATGAGATTCCTATTTCCAATTAACTAAGTAGGCTTAAGTAGTAGATCACGAGCCTTGAGCAAAAAGCTCAGGGACAGTACCCAAGTACTGAGTTCAAACTCCAGGTCTCTCACAAGTGTAGATGTGTGCATGCCTGCACACACGTATACACACACACACGCACACACACACACACACACACACACACACACACACACACAAGTTAGTATGAAGTAAATTACTAACCTTTGTTTGTTCTGGCAATGAATAACTGAATTATTGTTCCTTAGGCCTTGCTTCTTCTAGAAGTCTCCCAGCCACTGTAATAAGACACTTCCCTTTGGCCTCTTTCTCGAGCTCACTGAACAATTCATTCTCACTCTGCTGTCCTTTATCCTCCTTCCCCTGTGTCTGTGCATTCACCATTGTGCTCTTCTCACTCTTCAATTTATGAGCCACAAATGTAGGGCCAGTCTCTGTCTTCTTATAACTGCTTTTGAAAACACTTTTTTTTTTTTTTTTTTTACAAAATAAGGATATTTCTCAAGATCTATACTTCTGAGGGGAGGTGGTCCTGGGATTTAAACTCATAGCTTCACTCTTGGAAGAGAAGTGTTCTACTGTTAAGCCATGACTTCAGTTCTCTGTTTTTTTCAACTGCATTAGGATGGAACTCAGTCCTTTGTACTTGCAAGACAGGTCTTCTGCCACTTGAGCCACCTCTTCAGCGCCATCCAGCCCTTATTTTACAGGTTTGGGGTTTTTTTTTTGCTAGTTCTAAGGCTTGTACTTAGAGCCTGAACACTGCCCCTGAGCTTCTTTGTGCTCAAGGCTAGAGCTCTACCACTTGAGGCACAGCACATACCATTTCTGGCCTTTTCTGAGCAGTTTATTAGAAAGTCTCATGGACTTTCCTGTCTGGCTTGGCTTCGAACAGCGATCCTCAGATCTCAGCTTCCTGAGTAGTTAGGAATACAGGCATGAGCCATTGGCACCTGGGTATTATTGGTTATTTTTAAGATAGAGTCTTGCTTCCTGCCTGAGTGTACACTGGAACTACTATCCCCATCATAGATTTCTAGTCATCTCAAGGATTACTTACACGTGGGCATCACTGTGGTCAGCAGCTTCTGCTGAGATTGGTTATTATAACTTTTTTGGCCTAGATTGACCTGAAACTGAAATCTTCTCAATCTCAGTTTTCCAAGCAGGTAGGTTCCACTCTTCCCAGCTCTTTGTCTCTTGTGTATTCCCAGGCTGGCCTCATATTGTGATTCTCCCAATCTCTGCCTCAAAGTGACTAGGATTACAAATATGAGCCACCAGTACCTATCTAAGAAGTTTTCTTAATATGCATAGTATTTACATTAAGACATATATGATTCAGTTCAGTTATAATAGCCCTATGGAATAAGATACTATTATCCCACATTGTGGTGAAATAATTGAGGCAATGAATACTCAATAACTTCTTCAAGATCCCAGAGTCAGCCCATGGTGCACATAGAATCCGAAACTTAATATGTCATGGTAATATTGTGAGATGTTTTTATATGTCTGGCTTTGAAATTTCTGCCATTTGTTCTATTTCGGGTAGCATCTGGGGAAAAATTATTCATCAAAATAACCCCTGTAATTCTGGGCAACCCAATGGCAGTGTTGTTACCTGACTTACTGCAACCTGGAGTTGTCCTTTAATCTAGCTTATAACTCATGTCTGGTGCAGGTTAAAATGACAGACAGTGGAAGTCAAAAATTTCTCTTTACATGTAGATTATTTTACATAGTCTACATGCATGGATTTAATTTACAGTGGGTTTCTAACTTCAGCATTAATAATATTTTGATTTAAGTCATTCTTCCTAGGGGTTACTGTCCTGCATCATGTAGGCAGTCTAGTATCATCCTTAGTATCTACACAGTAGGTCATCCCATTTATAATAGTCATGAATGTGTCTAGTTGAAGCTGGCCCCCAGTTGAAAGCTACTGTGTTGTATCATAAGTTTCCCCAACACTAATATGAAGTATCACCACATAAATCACAGGATTGCACACAGATCTGACGATGGTGTTCCTCTTTTCCCATTTCAGGAAGTATGGAAATAGCCATTTGTTCTTTTGACTGATTGAAGGGGATTGTGTGTTATAGAAGTGACAGAACATAACATGCATTGCTGAAATTGGGCTTAATAAACCTCACCAAGACAAATTGTTCAACTCTTATTTATTCAGGGTGTGACTAGTCTATTTCCCCTTTCTTGCCTCTGTGTACACAAGTGCTTAATAATTTAATGTAATAAAAACATTGTATCAAGTGTATTTTTAGTTGCCATGACTAGACAGGAATGCAAATTTGGGTAATTGAAGGAGAAGCAAAGGTCTTCCTTCATGGAGCTTCAATTCCAGCCAGCCTCTGACTCCTCAGATCCTGCTCCTTTCCATTTAGATAATGAGATGTTTTATGTTCCCTTTAAAATACATTGTTTTGATAATCAAAGAAATTATTCTTGTTTGAATAAGAAATAAAAACTTACAAAACCTCTAATAGTTATAGAAACCATGAAAGTGCACATGGTCCAGGAAAACCCCTATGGATATATATACAATAATAAACTAAAAAATACAATATATAGTCAACTAGAAGTAAATGAAGAAAACTTTGAAATTTATACACAATACTAAAACAGGGCAGATTCTCATGGGCTTTTATTCAATGGCAATAAAATAAAAAAGATTTTCATACATTCTTTAAAGGGTTACCACATCACTTTAGGACCAAGTGTTCAGGTCCAGGGAGACATTCATCAGACTGGAAAGTGATCTTAAACAGGCTGATAGGCTCTGACAACAGTGCGATTGTATAACTTAAGATCTTATGTCTCTCAGTGGGGCTGTCTCATCCTATACTCTTTAGACTGGCTTAAGGGAAACAGATATAAATGACTACCAAGTACAGGTTTAAGGGAGCTATCTAAGCTTGTAGTCTGTCCCTGGGAATTCAGTGGCTTGTCCTGATGGTTATCCTCTAGCAGCCTCGTCCACTTTCAACTTTCTTCCTCAAGTGACAGCAGGTCCAATTTAAAATGACCCAGCAAATCTTGTCTGATGGACTTCTCTAATCCATCAAGAAAAAAGATCCATCCATTCGTAGCTGACCCTCATCTCCCAGAGGAAAAGACATCCATGCTGGGGATGGTACAGCCCAACCACCAGAGCACTGAATTTCCTGTTGAATCTAATGATTACAGAAGCTCTTATGAGAGAACATGGTGTAAAAGCCATGGTCTCCAAACTACAAAATCATGAAAATATACTTTTTGTAGCTAGGACCTTTGATATAGCACCTGTTTTCCTTTCATGACCAATCAACTTGCCCTCCATGTTCCAACCCAGATTGTCGGAATAAAGATCAATGCTCATAATTAGGTTATTTCCAGTTACTCTATTTCTGCCTGCCAGTAATGAATCTCTAAGTGAACTACCCTTATCATGAAAAGCCTCTGTCACAAAACAAGAGTTTGGTGAAAACCTCATTAAGATAAACACAACTAGAGGATTAAAGCTCTCTTTAAAAGTTTTCTCTCCTTCCTTCCTTCCTTCCTTCCTTCCTTCCTTCCTTCCTTCCTTCCTTTCTTCCTTCCTTCCTTCCTTCCTTCTCTTTCTCTTTCTCTCTCTCTCTCCCCTCTCTACCCCCTCTCTGTCTCTGTCTCTCTTTGCTCTCTGTCTCTCTGTCTCTCTGTCTCTCTCTCTGTCTCTCTGTCTCTCTCACTCTTTCTTTCTTTCTTTGAATAGTTAAGAGATAAGAGTCTCACTGGGACTTTTTTACTCAGGCTGCCTTCAAATGCTGTCCTCAGATTTCAGCCTCCTACGTAGTTAGGGATGCAGGCATGAGCCACCGGTGACATGCTCAATACTTTACAAGAACTACTGATACTTATTAAAGATCAACAGAGGCACAGGTGCTTTACAACAGATTCTCAACATTTAGCATCTCCCAAGAGTGGTGTGTGCATAATGGTGCCAACCAGGAGGCATACTGATTGCTGCTCAAAGGAACAAGATTTAGGATTATGACTCAGCCCATTCTAGATTATAAATAAGCAGATGATACCTGAAGTGAAATTAAAAATACTGTTTAAGTTACTCTGATTATTCAACTGTTCAGCTTCGACATCTTCTCTTGGGTAAACATTTCTAGAAATTTGGCAAAATCGAAAATAAAATATCGATTTATTTAGTTTTTTGGCCATTGTGGGGTTTGAATTCAGGGCCTGGGTGCTGTCCCTAAGCTGTGTTGCCCAAGGCTAGTACTCTACCACTTTGAGCCATAGCATTAATTCCAGTTTTATGGTGGTTAATTGGAGATAAGTATGTCATGGACTTTCATGTCTGTACTTTGAACCACAATCCTCAGATCTCAGCCTCCTAAGTAACTAGGATTACAGGCATGAGCCACCAGTGTCTGGCTTAATGATTTATTTTTTTAACACTTCCTCCTGATATGGAGATGGTGGCAAGATGGAATTGTGAAAATAAGACCAATAGAGTGTTACATTTAAAATAAAATAAACAAAAAGAGTTTTTCATTAATATGCCAAATAAATAGGCATGACAGCATTTTGTAATTTTCAGGCTAAGTCAAGGGAAGTAATAATTGTAAAATTCTTATCTTTGCTAAGATGTTTAAAAAATACTTTCTGCTACTTGTTAAAGAATCTTTGATTTGGAATCTAACCTGTGAGAATCAAATTGAAGTGTTAAACTAGCCATGAGTAAATGCTGATATAGCTCTCCTATGAGTTTAAAGAAATAGAAATGATTAGTCAATGAAGCAAATGCATTGAAAATAATTTCTAAAGTCAGAAACATACTGTGACCATAGGAAAATCTCTAAGATGGATTGATTCAAGTTTGCTATCAGACTCTGGCAAAGAGATGTTCTATATTTAGCTTACCTAACTCCCTTGTTTGTTTTATCCCATCTCTCTGTCATCACCATAAAATAACTACATTAAAGTCCACATACTTTCTATTTAGGTTGATTAGTTTAAACCAAATCTCAGAGGAAACTATAGAAAAGAAAAGAAGTCAAGACAGCCCATAAAGGAGTATGAATCCAGGGGTGTAGTTTCATGACCACTGAATAATTCAGAGGAAGTCAATTTCATAGGTTCAGGGTTTCTGGGTCTGTGATAAGCTTTTAAGGTACAGAAGTTCAGATCCAGACAGATTGTGTCCTTTATACTGGATAACAATCTTAAACAGATAACTAATGGGCACTGAAAGAATATTAACTTCACTTTCCATACGTTGCAAATGTGGGCTTGCTTCCAAGTTTACCCCAAGGCTACTATACAGCCTCAAAAATAAACAATCAATGTTACCTCAATAACTCTTCTTGATGGGCACTTGGAAAATTGGGGGCATTTTATTTTTATTATTTTATTTTTATTTTTTGGTCATGGGGCTTGTGTTGGAGCGCTGTCCCTCAGCATTTCAGCTCAAGGCAAGTGCTCTACCACTTGAGCCACAGTACCACTTCCAGTTTTCTAGTGGTTTATTGGAGATAAGAGTCTCACGGATTTCCTGCCCAGGCTGGCTTTGAAACGTGATTCTCAGATCTCAGCCTCCTGAGTAGCTAGGATTACAGACATGAGCCACTGGCACCCGGCTCTGAATTTGTTTTATAAGAACACCTATTGCATGCTGCATGTGTGCTGAATTTTAAGGTCAGCCTTATCTGTCCCGAATCTCTGAATTATACATTGTCATCCACACATCCACACAACAGGTATGAAAAAACTGAAGCAATCCAATGATGGCTCAGAGTAACAATTCATAAGCACTCTTTCACACATATAGGTTTTTCTCTTCATTAAAAATTGTGTTTTTGGATTATTTTTATCTACCAAATGACATGTGAACCTTCAATTGCCTTGATGATATTCAATACATTGTTCTTCTAGTGTTCAAGCTCCAAAAATGTTTTACATCCAAACTTTTTCTCAAATATAATCTAAATTCTTTTTTTTTAAACCAACCTTTCAGCTATTCTAATTAATATGGAATACAACATTGCGTTAGTAGCACTAATTATTCATATAGACATGAATAATTAACATACATAATTTATACCCACCTTCGCAACAAAGATAAGTTAGACATGAGAAAATGAAGCAAGCATAAGATTAGGACAGTTAGTTGGAACTAGGAATGAATTTATATGCAGATTTCAAACCCCAGAATCTTGCAATGTTCTTGTATAAGCCTTCAAAAGGTTATACAGGAATGGGAAATATCAGTTAAAAGATGAGTTATTTGTGGTTAAAATAGATGTCATGTGGACATACCTCTCCAAGGAAGGAAGTGACCACAGTGTGGTTCTGGGTGGTAGTAGAACACATTCAACTTCCTATTGAGGAAACACCTGAATTTTGTCAATTATTTCTGATATGATAGCTCTACAATTTCCTGTAGAAACTACTAAGCTACCTTGTTTTTTTTAATTGAGACTGAATGTTGTTTGAGGAGTTACTGTTTGAAAAGTTCTAACTTTCAAACTGTACAGCAGGGTTCTTACAAGTGGTATTATGCTGAAGGGTCTTTGTCCACGGAAAACTTTAAAATGTCAAACTCAATGAGGCAGAGAAGGAAACTTGTTGAAATCATTTATTAATGAAGGATCTTTAGGTTCTTTAAGCATTTTTTCATTTTGCTCTTAGTTCTATTTATAATTAATACTAGAGCTTTAGGTCAAGACAATGTTATCATGCATTGCTCTCAGCCTGTTATTGAAGAGAGTCCTGCCCACAAGATTCTAGTGGCTGAAGCAAAATTACATCAAACACTGGCTGGATATAGGTCAACATAGAAGAACTTAAAGATGACAACATTCTTCTGCATTTTGCGTATGATATCTTGAGCTTCTGTTGTCTTCTTTGCGTCAGATGGTGATTCAGACTCAAAAGTTCTTTCCCCAAGTCCAGTGCTGTGTGTCTTCTGAACAGCTAATGAACTGTTTAACAAATTGAATTGTAATGTGTTTTATTGAGGGAGAGGAGTCAAAGAAGGGGCACATGAATGGAGGGAGGGTGTTCTAAAACAGTCATTATATTCAGTGTTCATTATGTAACTTGAGGATGGGATGAGATGGAGAAAGATGAAGGGGAAATGTTGATTATGATGCATTGTTCTATACTCACAATCTGACTCATGGAATTGAACCCTCTTGTACAACTATTTAAAAAATAAATAAATCATAAAGGTAAAAAAAGTGAAAAAAGAGAGGGCAAGTGAGCTCTATGGACCTACTAAAGTATTACAAAGGAAAGTTAATTCTCTCTCCATAGAGAATCTGAAAATAAATTCTCCATATAGTGTGCAAATATATACATATATATACACAGTTTTCTTACATTTTCATACATGGGGCTATTGTACATGGTCCAATATTGTGTTAATCTAAATAGTTCTAAATACTTCATTCCTCCATATCAATGATAAATAAATATAAGAGAAATATAATGAAAATAATACAGCAACAAGAATAAAATTTATTCTGTAATATTTGTATGCTGAGAAGTATGTTCATCATTTTACTTATGTTAATTCATTTAATTTTAACAAGGATTCATTGAGATAGGTTCTTTTACTTTATTGATTTTATTAGTGAAGGATCAAAGGCACTGAGAAATTAAGGAACTTGCCCAAGGTCAGAAGGCTGGGAAGGAACAAATCAGAGAACCCAATCCCCATATGACTTAAGATGATGTATTACTTTCTTAACCACACTGGTCACCATGAGTTGAATGGCAGGTGAAATTTCTCAGAGAATAGGCTTATAGAGAACATCTTACATGCATGGATCAAGGAGTTTGCTTGACTGGTGGTTGAAATTCCTTTAAAGAGGACATTTTCATCCTGCAATAATGAAGGGAGGCATGAGAAACCTTTAGTGTATTTGAATTATGGAACTTGTTTATTCCCACACATAAAGTGAGTTTACAGTCAGCACTTCAAAAGAGCCAACTACTACAGGAATCACACAGGTACAGACAGGAACAGTTTTGAAGATGACTCATGAGGCCTGACATAACATTGCTGCTGCTTCTTCTTTTTAATCAGGAGCTGTTTCTTTTGACAAGCATTAGACTAGTCCTCTGTAGACTGTGTGTTAGTAATAATAGAAGGGAAGGAGTAAGTCTAGAATATATTGTGTTGCTTTTTTAATTTCTCCCTTGCTTGTGTTAGGTGATAGGATTTTGGGCCTATGCAACTATGACATTTTCTTAAAATATACTATTCCCATTCCCCTAGTATTTTCCTTACTTGCAGTCAGCAGTGTAGAGCCAGTGTGTGGTGCTTCTTTAACATTTTATTTTTCAAGTCCTTTGTGGAACATAAACATTCCTAATGCCTTTTTCTTTTCCCTTAAGCGTTATGGTTAGAATTTTACAAGTCAACTTTACAGGGCTGGGAAGCAGATAAACAGTTTTGCCTGTTAGATAAGATGTTTGTAAATAATAATAAAAACCAAAAACCATTGGCAGCCATTAAATAATGTCCAAGGTAATTTCTCTCTTCATAGTGGCTATCTTACTCAAAATGGGTAGGAAAATAAAGAAATTATATCCACTTAATCAGTTTCTCTTTCAGATTTAAAATCATATTAAAATGGGAGTTACCATGGTTTATTAAGACTACCTATGGAACTTATTTATTTTTATTTTGCCAGTCGTAGGGCTTGAACTTAGAACCTGGGTGTTCTTCCTGACCTCTTTGGCTCAAGACTAGCACTCTATCACTATGAACCACAGTTCTACTTCTGGCTTTTGGTGGGGTTAATTAAGAATAAGAGTTTCACAGACTTTCATGTCTAAAGCAAGATGGGTCTTGATTTGAACTGTGATCTTCAGATCTCAGCCTCCTGAGGAGCTCGGATTACAGGCATGAGCCACTGACACCTGGAATAATTTTTATGTATAAATGTTTGTCTCCATCCTTCCCTGATCTTTTCTTGGAGTCTTATCTCGAATCTTGTCAGTAATTATTTTAAGAGAAAGGAGGAATTTCTTAGTGCCACATTTGATTGTATTTCTTGCTTTGTACCTTGGTGGTATGTTTGTTTGAGTTGGTAAACTGTTGGATTTAGAGTAGCAGGTCTAACATTTTTCATCTCCTATTTTGAAAATGCAATGACGGATGAAGAGAAGTAAGATAATTTGCCTTTCCTTCTCCTTTTTAGATGGAAAGGTTGAAGTGACAAAAGAAGGTGTGAAGCTGTGCACTATGGGGCCTGGGAAGGTGTTTGGAGAGCTGGCTATCCTTTACAACTGTACCCGGACAGCCACCGTCAAGAGTAAGACAGTTGCATGCTTTGCAAATGCTTTGCCTTATGTTCCTTCTCTAAACCTATGACGTATTGATTTAAATGTCTATTAGTTTTCAGATTTTTAAATTTATTAATTCATATTCTGCTCTTTACCTTAGAATACAGTGTTTTTCTAATGAAAGCTGACTGTTAGCAATCAGTTCCATATAATGTACATTTTATTTTTTAATATAAACTTTACAAATTCTTTAACTGGAAATTAGAATTCTCAACTGAAATTAAACTTTAAGAATTCTTGTAACTAGAACTTTTTTTAATGATACCATTCTATAAATTAGAATTCGATGGGGGAAAGTCGTTACTTTTTTTCCTGGATTTAAAGACTGGAGATTGTGTGTGAGAATTTCTTTTACATTCTCTACATGAATCTCACTTGTTGATTCAGAGGCTTAGGAAAAGCAAGAGGGAAATTGTCCTTTGTCTCATTCAATCATCCTGGAGTAAGATTTATCCTGAATTCCAAAATTGTATCTGAGTATATTTTTGTCTTCAGCTGCTCATCAAGCTGAATATTATAGCATTTTTCTTTACTACTGATTGAGCTTATTTTAAATCAGGCAATAAAGCAGCTTTTCCCCCCTAACTTTACATATATGTGTACGTGTGATTTCTCTAGCAACTTTTGTTGCTTAGTAGATACAGCTGCAACCAAGGGAATTTTTCTAATTGTCCTTCCTGAGTAGGATACAATAATTATATAACAAACAGAACTGAATCCCACGGCCAACAGTGGAAAGTTCATTGCATCTTTAGGCAGATGTGTACTTTAAATCAGAAAAGTCTTTCTGACACATTTTCTTATGATTTCAATTACAAATTGCTTTGATTAGATTTTGTTTCGCAATGCTCTTTATATATACATGTGTTGTCTGGTTCCTTTCTAGTTGTAATAAATTCCAAGGCTTCTTTAACAATTAAACTCTGTTGACAAACTTACAAGTTATTACATCAGTTCATTTCATCTGGATCCCACTGACTAGTTTGTATGTTTGTCTCTCAAAAGTATAACATATGACTGTCATTCTGACATTTTAACATGGGTTGTGAGGAATTCGAGATGCATGGCTATCTAGAAACCTAGACATTATCATTATTTCTTATTAGTGAGTCACTGCTTTACCACTGAAATCACTGTGGTATCTATTGCACTGGAGTTGGATAGGATGTAGTTTTAATCTCAGACAGAAAGAACTCTTTGATTGATATACTTTGCCCTGTATTAATTTTGTGAGTATTTAATTATATGATTCAAAGAAATAATAAGGCCTAGTGAACCCTAGCAGAAATTGCCACAACTTTAACTCACTTATAAAGTACCTTAACTAGAAAAAAAGGAGTAGTTATGGTTCCATTAAGTAAAATACATTATACTCTTATGCTTCATTTTCATGAGAAATATTCCTCTTATGTAAAATAAAGAGCCCGAATCACACATTTTGATTAAAATGGCCTTTCTTACAATAGTGAATACTTTTTGTTTTAAAATATTTCAAGTTTTAAAAATAATTTAGCTGTGTATACTGTGTTTACTGAATTAAATTGAAACTACAAAATTTCCAAAGGCCAACATTTCATAATAACACAGTACTTAATCTCAGGAAATGTTGAATTCTTTTTAAAGGAATATTTAAACTAGAGTAGTGTAATTTAAATGATTTCAAATCTGAGTTTTTTTTAAATAAGATAACTTCTTCACAAGTCAGTTTTAGTGTTGAGGTTCTATATAATGGTGTACATCTTCGCTGACATCAGTCTATTCGTGGTTGTGCACAATGAACTCGGCACTATGCATCAGATTCAGTAAGAAGAAGCTATAATAACTATTTGGGAGTAGGAACAACTATCTTCAAAGGAAATGAGTAATAAAAGATGTTCTTTAACAGACTCTGAGACGTTCAAGTGTATGCCTGGCATTTGGAAATTATATGGAGAAAATAACCTAGGTTTATAGTATTTACTTAAACTCTGCTTTTGTATGTACAACAATATTATTATTATTGTTTTTATTACTTTGTCAGTCATGAGGCTTGAACTCAAGGCCTGGATGCTCTCCCTGAGCTTGTTTGCTCAAGGCTACTGCTCTACCACAGCTCCATTTCTGGTTTTCTGATGGGTCATTGGAGATAATCTCACAGACTTTCCTGCATGAGCTGGCCTCGAAATACAATATTCAGCTCTCAGCTTTTTGAGTTGTTAGGATTACTGGCATGAGCGGTAACAGTGCCTGGGATTTTTGAGACTGAGTAAGGAAGAGTATTTGTGATGAACTCTTTGTTTGAACGTGGCATCAGAACTATAGGTATGAATAATGATTATTTATTTTTCACAACCATTTATCCTAGCTCCTCTTCTATGCAGGGTAATTACACCCATGACTGTAAGCCTTAAGTACCAGTTTTTTTTTCTTTCTCTCTTTTCTTTCTTTCTTTCTTTCTTTTTTTCTTTCTTTCTTTCTTTCTTTTTTTCTTTCTTTCTTTCTTTCTTTCTTTCCTTCCTTCCTTCCTTCCTTCCTTCCTTCCTTCCTTCCTTCCTTCCTTCTTTCTTTCTTTCTTTCTTTCTTTCTTTCTTTCTTTCTTTCTCTCTTTCTTTTTTTTTTGTCAGTTGTGGGGCTTGAACTCTGGGCCTGGGCACTGTCCCTGTACTCTTCAGCTCAAGGTGAGCACTCTACTGCTTGAGTCACAGCGCTACTTCAGTTTTCCAGTGGTTTATTGGAGATAAGCATCTCACAGATTTTCCTGCCTGGACTGGGCTTTGAACCGTGATACTCAGACCTCAGCCTCCTGAGTAGCTGGGATTACAGGAGTGAGCCACTGGTGCCCGGCTTAAGTACCAGTTTTCTTTACATTAAAATTAGACCTTCAGACTGAGTACTTTGTAATTCTGATGAGATTCAATTGTGGATGCTACTTTTAAAAAAATGACTGTAGAATATAAACTCCAACATCATCTTTCTTTTTTACATGTCATATTTAAAAACATCTCTAAACTTATTTGAGTTTATAGGTCCAATGATTTTTCTGTGTTCCAGGTTGTATCAACTTGTTGATTTCGGGATTTTTGGGTACATTATTATTGTAAAAATACTGTACAGAGGGGTTACAGTTACAAAAGTAAGGTAATGAGCACAATTCCTGTCGAGCATTGTTGTCTTTTCCTTCTTGACTGCCATCTTACCAGTAATAAGCATTGGGTGCATCTGTCAGAATGGGTCTATCCACACAGGTGTAATTGATGTGTGAGGAGAATATCTTTCTGACAAAACATAGTTTCTGAATGTTCTTTTTATTTATACTTGCCACAACTTGTTGTCATTTTTCCCTCATAGAACTTCTTTCTTTTAAGATTGAAAATATTCATGATCTATTCTTCTTTTCCTTCTAGATCAGATTATAAACTCTATCATTTAAATATATTTATTATTTTGACACAGTAGCTACATCCTAGGTGGCATTTAAGTTTTTTTTTCAAGGTACATGGATTATTTCTTTTGGAAGAGGATACTCTGAAATTATATCAGGTCATGAATAAATTAATTTCAGCAACTTTCTCTCCTTGATTATGAATGAGATTGTAATATCTGTGTTTTTAATAGAAGATATGAAACAATTTTCGTCTCTGATTCCTAAATCAGTATATGCTATAAAATATTGATACATTTAGTCATAGTGATTCAGTTGAAATAAGTACCATGACAGTTTGGTCTTTTCATCTAGGGGAAAAAAATCAATTGCTACTCTTTGAAAATAAACAAATATGTAGTACTAGCTATTATTATGGCCCTAGAAGGAAAGTCTGATAACACCAGAAAGAATAATTTTTAAAAATCAAGATGATTGTGAGTGATATGAAAAGAAAAACCCAAGAGGTGATACAGATGATCAATATTCATGGTTTGTTCCTGACTTACAAAGCAATTTGTAAGATCTGTTTCCCCTGAGGAATGAATGTAAAAATACATAAAATTAACGTTATATGAGAAACAAAAATCCAACCATTCTCTGGAGGTTATTCACTGCTTGAATCCTTTCAAGTCTTCTTGATTATTTGTGATATGAAAGGGGCACATAGACTGCATCTGTCTAATAATGAACATTTGAGATGGCATGGGGCTAGAAAAATAAGATGTTACAGTTGGTTTGCTCACCACCAAATAATTAATCTCTTCCATGCTATGGATGCTTCTCACATTGTGTTAAAAATATTTTGAACTAGTACGGAGATAAGAGTTTTACCATGCTCTTTCAACCATACCTACTAGGGACAGAAACTTCTTATATGTTCATTAGATAGACAATTCTTGCACCTGGAAGCAGATCATTGTCATGTTTTTCTCAAGTGACAATCCTGGTTGTGATTGCATTTTTATGACCCTGACAGAGAAGCGGTACCAATTGACACTTACCCTGGGCCTCTTGGCTGGCTTTCTACTATAGTGGTTCTATAAAATAACAAAAATGGAAAAGTTGTTAAGCACTGGGCACCTAAAACATGGAAAGAAAAAGGCATTTTGTTTCCAGTGACTGGGACTCAGTGAATCCCTGTGTGTGAACTTACAGGAAGGAGCCTTGTGCTATTTGTTTTACTCAGCTTTCCTACACATGAGGATCATGTGGCTAAATAATATGGCTCTTTGCCATTATTTATTTATTTTTCTTAGAGATACTGAAATGAAGCTCCTTCTCCTCCACCTCCTCCTCCTTCTCCTTTTTAAAAGAATTATCTCAGCAACACAAAATTTACTTCTGCAGAAGGGTATGCCATCAGCCCAAACTCTGGAAAGCAGGCATGTGGGGAAGGCAGGCTGGCCCCATATTTATCCCTAATGCAGCAGGCTCTGCCCCTTTGATCAGATTGGTTGAGCTCAATTGTACACCACCTGCAACTAGCAATAAAAACAATTTTACAAGTCTTCAAATACATCAATTCTCCATACAGAGCACATATAAACATATACACACCCTTACATGTAAATTAATATACCAGCTTGTAAATACATATACATATACTACCATGCCTATTAAAACAAACTACTATTTAGGATCAAAATGGCTCCAATTTCCTGCAAAGGCAACACTAAATATCATCCTTATTTTACCAAGGACCATTCTGAGCCTCTTCTCCCCTCCCCTTACTTCTTGACAATATTTAGAACAAGAATTCTCCCCCTCCTTCTCTTCCTATCAATTCTCTGTGTACTCTTCAGTAGAGAATTTGGTATTCAGAACACTGAAATGTATTTTGAGTGGAAATCTCGCCTGAACCGAAGTACAAAATAGTTTCTACCCAACCCAGACTTACAGTCATCTACAAAACTATATTTTTCTTTTTATGTTGAGTTACTAGCTCACCATGCCCCCCCCCAAACTTTGATAATACATCATTGAAATTGTCTCATTCAAAGTCACTTCAGTAAAAATCCTAAAACAGATAGATTACGTTCTAGTTATACAGCCTGAGGTCAGATTAGGATGATAAGCATAGAAAGTTGCCTACTAAATATGCTAATTTGGGGATATGGTGGATATTTTAGGAAGTTACTTGGGCAAAATATCTGAGTAATTGTTTCACCCTAGTGTGTTTATAACAAGTATTTAAAAATTCCTCATTACTAATGTGCTTTAGTACTAACATATCAGAGTCTACATAGACTACAAAGATCAGACAAATTGATGACTTTAATAACATCTGCTAAAAATACATTTCTGCCTTAGTTGGAATATTTTCAAATTTTATGCTTGAATTTGCCTAGGATATTACTAAAGGGCAAGTTGACTAATTCACATAAAGTGTCACACATATTTTAAGAGCAAAGCTTAAAGGTCTAGATTTATCTCTTTTTTGTTTCTGAAATAAACTTGAGTCTATATAGTGAAATGGCTTGTACATTTTTCTTGCAGTTTTGTTTCCAATATGGCATTATTCATCCTGAGTCAGAAAAATCTGCCAACTTAAAAAAAATGAAAAAGATGAATGGGAAAAACATAAAGAGATTGAACTGATTTTTTATTTTGCTCTAATAACTCCATGTGCTATAAATACAACATCTGTCTACTACTGATGCTCTATACACCATGCAAAATTACAATACTTTTACTGGCAGAGAAACAAAAGTCATGAATGTCAGATTTTATTACTAATGAAAGGGAATCATAGCTGAAGCCCTGTAAGTAGTTGTAAATCATGAGAATGTCTTAAGATGATTAAATCAAGAAGCAAACAATCAGATTCTCTTTGGAAATACCAATATGGAGTATCATAAACACCATATTTATGATAGGGACACATTGGCATGTGGAAATGAAGAAACGCTGTCTGCACAAGCAATTGCTGTGTGCACAGTTATTACCTGGGACTTCAATGAGCACAATGACCATATACTGTCATGCTCTCTCTGCTACCACAAAAAGAGATGACTGTGTTAACAATGTTCTCCATTCTGCCTCAGGGAAGTAATTTTTATTTTTATGCATACTTTGCCTTCATTTAGTCTAAGTCATGTTTTCTGCCAAGAAACCTGAAAGAAAGGGGATCATTACCTTACTCATGTAACTGTAACCCCTTTGTACAGTATCTTTACAATAAAAATATATATATATTTTAAAAACACCCCATAAAAGTAGACTGGTAAAAAATAAAAACATAATCTTGATTAAAGTAGGAATAGACTAGTGACTTCCCTAAATTTCTCAGACAAGGAAGCAATTGCAATGTGCCATGTCAGTGTCTTGAAGAAGTAGGTATACTTGTTAAGTTTTTAAAGAGAGGTAGCAGAGTAAGAACCACACCATGCATGTGGTATTCAGGTAAGGGGTAGGTTTATTCATTGTTCCTGCTGGCACCAGGCCATTTTGGCACTCCACACAGCTGGGAAAAGACCTGGGAAAAAGGGCATCTGGCCCTGGGCTAGGCCTGATCTAGGGTAGGGGCGGGGAAAGGTGTGGCCACATCAAATCCAGATGTGACCTCTTCCTGGTGTGCCAGTTGTGTAGGTAATGCAGGTACTGGGCAGAGACTTTGCTGCGAGGAGGGTGGAGTCTGCTCACCATCCAGGAGCGGACCTTACACTTGTTAAGTAAGTTCCTTAGATAATATTCTTAGTAAAATTTTCATTGTATTTATCTCTTAAGGAATGCTGTGAAATTAGTCACATAAATCCAATTACATAATTCCTGGGAAATGAGTTTCTTTAATAAAGGAATCAATTCACTAGACACCAGTGATGCAACTAACACGAACACATAGATTCACAAAAGCTGTCCTTACATCTCATTTCTTTATTGTTTAAGCAGATTGAAAGTGAGTTTCAGAGATGATACAACCAAATGATTAAACTACATTTTTTTCTTTTATAGGTTAAGAAGGCTTTTAATTTTTTTCTATTTAATGGAAACTGTTATAATCAGAATCTATTTGATTTATGTTTACTTCCAACGAAACGATTCAGATCCAATTTTTGTACTGACTAGATACAGTGGACAGGCACATGTTTGCAGTCTTAAGGAAAATTCTCCTCAGGCCAGGAAAGCAATCAACTTAATTCCTTCTTAAAGTTAGATAAGCTATGCCTCTCTCCTACTTTTAATTACTCCTTGAGTACCTGAAATGTCCCTTTTAGAGAGGATAGTCAGGATTTAGTTGTTACTGTGTTATTTTTTGGAGGATGGTGGGTAATTTAATAGTAAATTTAAACAATAGGCCGGAAGACTGATATTTGAGGATTTTTTTTTTAATCCTGCACAAAGACTAGTTTTTTCTCATACAGCTGTACACTGAGAAACTCTCACACAATGTCAAGTTTGATTCAGGTTTTGGTAGAGTGAATTTCCATTCAGTTAATAATTTGCAAGAAGAAATTTTAGTATTCACTCACCTGATATGAGAGAAAAAAAGCTATAACATAGATCAATACTGTATTATCTTTAATTATTTTTAGGAAAATTTCATGTCGCACGGTTGCCAAAATTGCTAATAAATGCAAAAGTAAGGAAAGCTGGCAGCATTTGAGGGATATGAACTACAAACTAGGCTTGGAAATTGGGGTCCGGGTTGTATCTGGCACTTTTCATTGTTGAAGACCCATGTCACATGGCAAATGTGGGGAGAACTTGAGGATATTAGTTCGCTCTGCTGCTGTTGTCACAGCTTTCACATTTGTTTTGGGATCATTTGTTTTGGTTTTTAACCAGAGTGCTTTGTAAAAATCACTTCTGTGTGCATGACTCCGCTTTCACAAAAACTTACACAGCTTGTTACGATTTTGAAAGAATTTTAAATCTGAACACATGGGGCATGTAAAGAGCATCTGTTACCAAAGGATGAATCAAGTAACATAACGATGTTGGGGTCAGAAGCTTACAGCCTTAGGGCTGCATAATGAGCAATTAGAAGTAGGAACTGAGTTTGTTTTGAAATGCACTGCAATCATTTTGTGTGTGGAATGAGATGAACCTTTGTGGTTCAACATTTTAGATATTGCTAAGTAGCTACAGATTTTGTTTGTTAAATTTATTAGACAACGCCTTTCTTTAAAGTAGGAATTACTAAAAAACAACAACAACAACAACAACAACCATAGCAATACTTCAAAAGTAAAGAGTAGGGAAGGCAATTTTTTTGCTGTTGTTGTTATGTAACAAAGTAAAAGGAAGGTTGGAATCATAACAAATGCATTTATTTGCCTTTTATTTATTTTCTTTTCGACTCCCGATGTTAATTGAGGAAATTTAATCTAATTCTATTATTGATGAATTTGAGAGGCTCATTCTTAAAAATGAGCCTTTGTTGGCTGGGTAAGTTCCTTCCCTCAATGATTCCTTGGTATGTATGGGGGTGTGAATATTTATGTATCTTATGTAAAAAGGAATAATATTGGGTTGGGAAGGTGGCTTAGTAGTAGAGTGCTTGCTTGCATGCATGTAGTCCTGGGTTCAATTCCTCAGTACCACATAAACAGAAAAAGCCGGAAGTGGTGCTGTGGCTCAAGTGATAGAGTGCTAGCCTTGAGCACAGAGAGGCTCAGGGACAGTGCCCAGGCCCTGTGTTCAAGCCCCAGGACTGACCAAAAAAAAAAAAAAAAAAAAGAGGAATAATAGTGCCTCCCATGTACTTTAAATAGCCTTTAGGGTACTTATAGCCCTTGATACAATGTAAGTTTTGCATAAATAATTGTTATTCTGCTTGCTATAGTTCATAACAACAACAAAGAATTCTATAAATAATCAGTACAGGTGCAGTTCCAATATTTTCTATCTGTGGTTCAGATTTGGAACTTTTAGACACATAGGCCTAACTGTAATAGTAATAATATATAATTTACAACCTGTCATTCCATGCACTGTAATACTCAAAATATCTCAATCTGGTAAGTGAGAGAGGTAGCTATTGATTTAGTAGGTGATTTAAAATGCAGCCAAGCTAGCTGCATTAGTTTATTGTTTTTTTAGTGCCAGTTCTGGGGCTTGAACTCAGGGCCTTTGTCTCTCCCTGAGCTTTTATGCTCAAGGCTAGTGCTCTACCACTTCTGGTTTTTGATCATTAATTGGAGAAAAGATTCTCAGAGCCATTCCTGCCTATACTCCCTTCAAACTGTAATGCTTGATCTCAGCATCTTGAGTAGCTAGGGTTATGGGCATGAGCCACCAGTGCTTTGTGTAGAGTATTTGATGAATAGATTCATTGTTATAAATTGAGATAGTTATATTTTAAGTCCTTGCTATAAGCTTCCCTCCCTCTTGGTTTGTTGACTCCGTATAAGGCCCTTACCATGTCTACTGCTTATACTTAAAGTGTGAACTCTTGTTCAAAGACCCTTATTATCTTCGCCAATGTTTTCCAAAGTGAGTTACCTGAATTCCAGATTTCATATCACTTACTCAGGTTAGATGATCACAGGTGATTTACTTGAGAGTATAGTGAGAGTGGCCTGTCAGCCTGCATGGCATCACAAGCCCAGCACCCTGCAGATGAAGGGTGTCCAGCTGCATCTCGAATGCCAGAGAAACATGTTGATCCTAGGATTTGGCTCTGAAGAAATCAGACCCTACAGAAAGCTTGTCCCACAGAAGGTCACACAGAATAGCATTTATCCAGAAAACCACCAAGAAATAACACACAGAAAGGTCAGAACATGGACAACAATGTATTTGGAGATATGTGAGCTGGGAACTCAGCCATCTTATCCTTGGAATGTTTTTAAAATGCTTTACAGAGAAAGTTACTACTACTACTACTACTACTACTACTACTACTACTACTACTACTACTATTAGCAGTGCAGCAATATCTATAATGACTGAGATGATCTGCCCAAAGAATAAAGCCTCCTACTTCTCTTCTGGGTCCTTTTTTCCCCTACCTGTCTCAAAGAGGAGCTGTGTGTTTTCCAGAGAGGATTTTGTGGCTGATGGTATCAGAGTTGGGTAGGACAGTATTAGCAGGATGTGTAGAAAGTTTGTTTCTATTTAGACAATTTGCCTTTTCCCTTCCCCTCCATAAATTATACCAACATCAAATATAGTGAAAACAGGGGTTATACCATGGGGGAGGGACATACAAAACAACAAAGAAATCATCTCATAAATATGTTAGAAACAATCGCAAGAAAGAAAAAACATATTGTTTAAATAGGGATACAGGTGGACCCATTGCAACAATCAGATGTACAAGACGTTATGTCGAACAACAAACTATACAACTTTGCCTCGGGGGGGAGGGGGGCTTGGGGGGGGCGGCAATGTGAAGGGATAGTAAGGGGAAACAAAGGAGGAGGCAACAATGCTTGATAAGAAATATACTCATTACCTTGCCCATGTAATTGTAACCCTTCTGTATGGTATTTTCACAATTAAAAAAATATAAAAATAAGAGAACAATTAAAAAATATAAAAATAAGAGAACTTGAAACACACACACACACACACACACACACACACACACACACACACACACAAAAGAAAGTTTTGTTTCTTCCTCCTTCCCCCTTCTCTGTACTTTGTAATGTTTATGTTTATAGGTTTAAATGTTAATGTTATATGAATATGAATTTCATTTGCTTTTCCAGAATTTAGAAGTTATTACTTGAAAACAAAATCAATCCACAAAAAATCAGTAGCCTCCCACTATGTTCACAAGGAGAGGATTAAGCCTGACATCAAGAAATCCATTTACAATAGTACCCCTTGCAAAACCCACAAAAATAAAATCTAGAAATAAACAAACTGTAATCACGAAAAAAGAAAGAGAGAGAAAGAAAAGGAAGGAAAAGAAAGGAAAAGAAAAGCCATATTCTTGGGAGAACATTCTCCAGGACCTTGGACAGTAACCTACAGTCTTTTACTCTTCATTTTCATTTCTCTTCCTTTTCCTGGTTTAAATGCTTCCATGGTGTGTTTGAGTTGAAGTCAGGTAAAAGAATATGAAAAAAAAAGCTGCTGTCATTGAATTCTAGGTGACTTTGAGTAACTATTTTTGTCAACTATCCATTAGTCTGTGACCCTTAGCTATGAATATTATCACTAACCTTCACAATAGTGCCACACCACAGGAATCAGAAATGGCGCTGTATAAGTTAAGCAATTGACTTTAAGAAACTTAACTAATTTTCTTGAAAATACTATGTTTAGGAATTTCTAAGTATGTTTCTCTCCTGATTGTCCCCAGTGAGACAGTGAGTTACAGCATTGTAGATCAAATACTGTTTCTGCTGATAGATGAAGATCAGATTTTAGGGCTATACTGTCATTCATCAAAAATATCTTAGACCTATGCCAATTTCTTGTGAGGAATTGCAAAACACCTTGCAGAATATTCTAGGTAGGAAAAGAGAGGCCAGGTCCTGCAGGTAAGGTTCGTTTTTGGTTTTGTTTTTTTTCATATTGGTCATGGGGCTCAAACTCTGAGCCTGGATGTTGTCTCTGACCTCTTCAGCTCAAAGCAAGTGCTCTACAACTTGAGCCACAGTGCCACTTTCAGTTTTCTGGTGGTCTATTGGAGATAAGAGTCTCACTGACTTTCCTGTCCAGGCTGGCTTTGAACTTCGATCCTCAGATGTCAGCCTCCTGAGTAGCTAGCATGAGCCATCGGCGCCCAACTAGATAAGGTTTTTTTATATTCTAGTTATAGAGAAAGGATAGGTAAATCATTGAGGAATTCCTAACAAAAAATAGATTCTTGACAAAAAGAGAGAGAGAGAGAAGAGACATGTTTCTAGCATGGCAAAGACTGGTTCTGAGTAGGAAAAGAAAATTAACTGCAACGGACCAGCTCGGCCGGAGCACTGGGACCAATGGGACAGGGATCTCGGGATAGGTGGGCAAGGAGTCGGGGAAGTGACAAACAGACACAGACTCAAAAGAGTTGCATCTGAGTGTGTCTTTATTGAGGAGAATTAATATTTTTATATAGTGTGTGATTATGACATAGATTCTTTGTTTATTTAAGCATGTAATCAATTTTTAAGAAAAGCAAAGCATTAATGGATTACATGAAAATTGATGACTATCCCACCAACTGTTTAAGCTAAGTGGTGCGAAACAAGTCTAGCATAGTGTTTAATACAATGCATCATCTATTCAGGCTTTTTATGTTTAATAATTAACAAACCTAAGACAGGGCTGTACTTATATTATACTTTTTATTTTTTCCATATATTTTCAAGTCCCTTTGAAACCATCCTAAAAGCCACTTCCAGGTTGAGTCAGACATTCTCCATTTTCTATAATTTTAATCCCATTATTTGTTTACATAAGTTTTTAATTGTTATTTTAAACTATCTTGTTGTTTTGATAATAAACACCATAATGGTCTAGATCTACCTAATCTTTGCATAAAATCTAATGAGGTCCAAAATACCCTTTTTCCTTCTACATTAATCCATCTATTTTTATCTTTATAAATTCCTGTATAAGGCAATGGTTCATCAGTAGGCTCAGAAATGTGATGTCACTAACTTTATATTTTGTGGGAAACCATCATTTAACCTCTGCCCAAATTGAAGAGTAGAATTGTTTAGACTTTAGAATCTGGAAGGATATTGCTCAGGTGTCATCCTTTGCCAGTTACTAGCTGTTTGTCCTTAGGAAAATAATTTCATGTTTCTGGATAACAGGAGCAACAGAAAATAACTATAAAAGCAGTAGTGTTGCCTTTTCATCCCTTGGTCATTACTTGAATTTATTTACCATGCCTTTAAAAATTCATAATTTTCTGATCACAAAAATAATGTTTTTATGACACATATGCATGCTAAGGTTTTAAATTTTTATTTATACATTTAATACTCTACTACTGAGATAAAATACTTGGGATGTTTTAGATTTTGTTGCTTTCCTCTGTGAACACTTTGAAAGGTAAGATTATACTGCTCTGCCTGCTAATAATGATTGTGTTAGGTCTGAACATTAATCATTTGTTTATACTAGCTATGTACTTCTGTTCTTAACGTGGCTGGATTTTGTTGTCATTTCCTCCTTGTGCTTTCTACTTGCATGGCAACATTAATGTGTCTTTTCCCCGCTCTCTGTCTTCTAATTTTTCTGTTCACTTCTGATACCACAAAATATGCTTTCTTTTCTACATTGGATGTGTGTATTCTTTTTTGTCCATGCATCTTGATACCTTCAGCCAAACTACTAATTCTTTGTGTTCACGCTTCATGAATACAGTGAATTGGAAGTTGTTTTGCATGGCCTATGTTAACAGGGCTGATTAAATTAGAATAGCAAGTAGCTGTGAGAGAATTGGTATCTTTCTGAAGTTCAACAGTCATATTTATTTAGAGTTGACTTGACAATCCTTCAGAGCCTTTGAATTTTGATTTAATCCAACTTTTATGTCGACTTCTTGGCATTCTATTTTAGGACTTGGATGTTTTACTCAGTTGAATCACTAGTACCTTAAAATTTATGGAATAATTATACTGGAATAATTGCTTCATTTTTGAAAAAAATAAAATTAAATGCTGGCAAGTGTGAGCTATATAGAGCTATGATGTTTCTGTCTCAGAGCACTAGTTAAGGAAGTTTAACATATATGGCATCCAGTGAAACTCATACACAGGGCAATTAATCTCCCTTTGAAGAAAAGTCAGTTTGATGAAAAGGGATGGCATAGAGAAAACTAAAAAAAGGGGAACTTGAATCTTTGTTTATCAGCTGTTTTACTATTCCAGAATCTTGGCTCAAATAGAATCATTTTAAGCATAGGTTTATTTAAACTTGCTTGTTAATTATGGTTTAAGATACTAAGTTCCTTCTGATGGAGGCATAGTTGTAGAGGGGAGGGGAAATAACAAAATGCTGAAACAAGGATACAGGTTGACCCATTGTAACAATGAGATGTGCAAGACACTGTTGAAAATGAACTTTACCACTTGGGGGATGGGGAGGGAGGAGTTGGGGAGGAGGGGAGGGAAAGGGAAAGGAAGGAAAGAGTAGGGGAAAAACAAAGGAAGGAGTAACAATGCTCCACATAGTTACACGTGTAACTGTAACTGTAACTGTACAGTATCTTTACAATAATATATATACTAAATTCCAAGACATTCATTAGTGGCATAATTCCATCAGCACCTATTTTTATTCCTCTTGTGAGGATTCAGAGTGGCTTTGGAACTAACTCACACACAAAGCCATGTGTTGCTTAAGCACATTGTGATCAGTGACAGATCATCTACAACAGTATGTGCCATGTATGTCATGTGCCTGAGGTATCTAGAGATGTCATAGGCACTAACATTTAGGTTTTTGTGTGTGCACATCATGTTTGTGTAATAACGGAATCACCTGACACATTCTCTAACTGTATCCTTCTCTTTAACTGATGCATGACTGTACTTTTACAAACCTCACTTTTCTATTACTGTTAACATATTCTGCTTGGTACTTTAAGTGACTCCTTAAAGAATTAATGTACTTCATTAAATTATTCTACCTTGAAATAATTAAGTTCTTTTGACAGTTGTGAATAGAGTACCATGCGTACTTGAATCACAGAAGCTTGCCACCTTTTAAAGGATCTTTGTTTGATATGAGTTATATAAGTCATGAGTAATTTTTCTGAAGTCCTCCTCTACAGTAATCCCATTGTATAACTTGGAAAGAAATTAGCTTTCTCTATTAAGACTGTACTTCAAAAGCACTATTAAATAATTCTTGGAAATAGCTTGAAAACCTTAGAGAATGTCATAATATATAAACTGACCTAAGGAATCTGAATGGCTTCTCATTTTTCCCTTTTGACCTCCCAGACCTAATATAACCTCTACTTAGTTACTCTGACAGACAGGGTCAGAGTGGCAAAAGGTCTGGACTTCAGATCCACATTTGAATGACAGTTCTGTTGCTTAGATATTTACATTGAGTTGTTTAACCTATCTAAGTCTACATTTGTAAAGTGTAACAACCAATATGTAGTAGTAAGTGGATACTTAATAAATATTTATACATTCCCTTTTGCCAGAGCACAAGGTAGATAAAAAGGGACAGATGAATAAAAATAATGCACACTCCAAAGAAGAATTTAAAGCATCTAAAGGAATAAGGTTTTTTTTTAATCTGCTGACTCTATCACCTCTTCTTTATCCAGGCTTCCTGGCTGTTTAAGTCTTCCCCCTTACCCTTGTGGAATGACCAGTTTCTTTCTCCTTGCATTTATACTGGATGTGAACAGCAACTTAATTTCATTCCTTTGCAATGTTTGGAAAAGATGGTAATGAAAATCATTTTGCTCCCCAGTATACCCACAGGGAACTCCAAGCTGTAGTTTCAACTCCTATGTCTGCCCAAGGAAAGGCAGCATGCCAAGGGAAAGACTGATCTGGAGTCCATTTCTCAGGAGCGATAGTGGGATATTTCATACATTGTGAGACTTTAATAAGGTGATGTATGTTAGGTGCTGAATAGTTACCAGGCAAAAACTTAATCGTGGTGATGGTTCTAATAGCCCATCTGAATTACCTTATAGCTTCAGACACTTTTATGCAGAATATGTCCATTTAGTTTGCCTTCCATGTAAAACTGTCTTTTTATCCAATCTTTGCCCTATTCTAATCACAGCTACTTTGGAAATTTCTACTCAATTTTCTGTCTTTTTTTCTCAAGTCTCTTTATTGTTTGATGTTTGTTTGAATTGTGTTCGTATTGAGTATCTTCTAGTAACAAGCCTCCCCTTCCCTCCCAACACCACCCCAACCCTACGCCAGCCAAAATACCTAGTGCTTAAAACACTACACTTTTTTTTACTAACCAAACACAGAGTTAAGACTTCACCCTACAGTTTATATCCCTTAAATTGACTGACTAAAAGAATTCATCTCAAATCTGCATTATGATGCCAACACATTTGTTTTTAATCTCATGCCAAATGTTGCAGTCAGCATTTCCCCTATGGGAACCAATACTGTTGTAAATCAAGGTGCCTAGCTTCAACCATAGCATTGATTCTTTTATTGATGGAATCTTTAGTACTGATTAGCAAAGGGACATGTGCACCAATAATCTTAAACATGTGCACACAAAAAATCAAAAGTATTACATTTAGGGTAAGGAATTTAATGCTGTTCTACATTATTTCCAAATAGGGCCAAGTATTCTTAGATACATAGGAAATTTTGTCTCTCATTTAAGGCTCATAGCAAGATGATTTCTTTGATACTGAGGCACCTTTTAAGCCACATTAGTAGTTGTTAGTTGTTATTTAGCTATATTTTTTCATAAGGAGCAAAGAGTATTTTGATTATCTTCTTTACATTCTTGGTTGGCCATTGTTATATTTAAACATGTCCTTTGGGGCTCCCATTATTGCAAGGAGATTACTTGTAATTCTTCACAAAATTAGTGGACATCAAGGCTCCTGCCTTAAAGATTTTCTTGTTTTGAATAACAAATCTCCCCCTGAAGATAGTCAGACAGAACTCATTTGTAGTAAGCACTGTGTACCAGATCTTGGAAGTAATTAGATTGCTTCATAGCTTAGTTTCGGAAGCCTCACTCAGTATATGGATTCTTAAATAAACAGTGAGAAAATTATATTACCAGGAATGACATACAAATCCTTTACTGTAATAAAAACTGATTAAAGTTGTTGTTCAACAGAGGCAAGATTCCTAAGCATCGACCTTTAAGGGTGTACCAAATTTTTGAATTGTTGCTAAATAAATATGAGAACATGCTAAATTACATTATTTAATTTCATTCTTACTTTTTTATGCATCGAGTGAGCTGACAAAGAACTCTTTTGGTAACAAAAGAGGTCATAGAGATGTGTTTTCTTTCTTTCAGGGCTGATTTGAACTATGTGCACACTTTCTAATGCCTTGAAAGGAAGACATTATTAGTGTCAGGTTACATTTCGAATATGCTATGGTATAGCAGCTTGCTAACAGTGACAGCTCATGCTGTTAGCAGCCATTCTCACCTCTGAACAAAGCACTGAAAGACACAGGCTTTTCCCAGCCAGGTTTTTCCCATAGCCAGCTGGTCCCCTGAGCACAAGGAGTACCTTTCTTCCTCTTCACTTTACAAATGTGTTAATTACTTCTGTTTATCAGCCTATCTCACCAGTTCCTTTAAAGCCTCTCCAAAATGACTACTTTGGTCTTCCAATTCTTGAGTGCATCCTTTAAGTGAACACATTATTATTTATGAGAAGAACATATAAAGACCACTTCAGAAAATGTTTAATGCAATTACAATTGAGTACCTATTTTCTACTAGATATTGATAATACATGGTACTCTAGGAATCCAAGATCAGGTTGTAATCAGTATAGTCAAGGCTGTTGATTTAACTTGAATTTTCTGTATCGTGTAGGATAAATGCCAAATCAGCTATGGTTAACTTGGTGATCTTGGGCCCCACCTACCTAAAATGAAGTAAATGACAAAAGTATAGTTTCCAAAAATAGACTTAAGATTTTTCTTTGCTCTGGGGAGCTTGAGTTTTGTATATAACATTTGAACATGACAATTCTGTCGATATAATTTGATCATCATAGAACTCTATCTAACTGAACTAAGAAGGGCTTAATTCTTAACTGCTGCCCTTTGAGAGCTCTGTGATACATGCTAAATCAATGTAACAGTAGAAAGATATTTAAATAAAAAGTTCTTAGCATGGGAAGTGTGAAAAACTCATTACACTTCAGGAATTAGATTTTCTTTCTGAATATAATTGGAATAGAAGCATTTTATTTGGCTGATGACAGTATTATAAATTGGCTTATGTAGGAGAATTTGACATCTATATTTACAGCAAGGTGCTGTTTTATGCACCTTCATTTGGGGTGAAATATAATCATGCATTGATGTGTTTAACAAGGATCTCTTTGAGTTTTCCACCTCCTATCAAGCATTGTATGATTAGATGCAAGTTCTATGGCATTAAAAATTTAAGCCCATACACATATCATCTAGATAACTAGAGAATAAAATTATTTGTCTGAAGCCCCACACAGTCCTACCTGCAGCTTGGAAAAGTTTTTTTTTCTAGTTATACCAAGGCCTTATTTAGACTGCCTTCTTCCTTGCCTTCTTCCTCTTTTCTCTTCTCTTTGGGGTATTTTCTCTAATATGAAAGAGTTCTTCAGTATAATCTCTTCAGGTTTCTTCATTTCATAAGAGACAGATTGTACCATATTCGGGCTTGAACTCAGGGCCTCAGTACTGTCCCTGAGCTTTGTTGGTCAAAGCTGATGCTTGACCACTTAACCCACAGTTCCACTTCTGCCTTTTGTGGGGCCTAATTGAAGGTAAGATTTTTAGAATTTCCTGCCTGAGCTGGCTTCAAACTGTGATCCTCAAATTTCAGCCTTCTGTATCTCTAGGAATATAGACATGAGTCACCTGGACTCATGAGAACTCTTTTCTATTAGAATGTTCCCAATAGTTGATAAGGGGAAAGGAAACAAATAAATAAATAAAAATAATTGTCACAGACAAGTTGTCAAGGTGTTAGAACCACTTCGACCAGTATTCACTGAAAAAAAAGACATTGGAATGGCTTCTTCACATACCTTAGTCATTTTGCTAGTTACTGAATATGCAAAGATAAGAGAAACATCCTTCAGGGACTCACCAGAGATTGCAAGTTACACAGCAGTTACTGCACCATGTGATAAGAGCACAATGGGAGAGAAGGAAATGCAGGCTATCATAAAGCAACAGGGTACAGATTGATTAACCTGTAGCAGAGTGGATGGACATCTCAGGTACAGGAATACAGATGAGCTGGAATATAGAAACAAGAAAATCCATGGCTTTTGTGATTTAAAGAACATCAGGTTGGGTAGAGGCTCTAGGGGTAAGGGCGCACAGCTAGGTTCTCCAAGGATGCTCCCTTGGTTAGTAGCATCAGCAACACCTGAGAACTTATTAGCAATGCAAATTCCAGGTCCTTCCCACTGAATCAGAATGGATCTAGTAGCCTTCCAGGTGTTTCTGATGTACAGTACATTTTGGGAGCTACGGTATTATATTATGTCAGACCCACAGATAGATCACTTTCTCTTCAAGACAATAGATTGGAGACAGGGAAATAGCATTTGTTGGATTTGGCACATAAAATGAGGATCAGAGAAGAGGGTGGGGGTCATGAATAGAATAGGATGGTGTTTAAGGGGTGATTGTAGTAATGCAGGTGAAGAGTAAAGGCAGAGACTGAAGACATGCAATGTGAAAAATAGTGAACATTGCTACTTATTTATTTCAGATGGTTAAGGGACATTCTGCCATTTACTATGATTTAATTGTGTACTACCCTCTTACTACATTTTGGCCTTCCTTTTGTGAGTATCACTAGACCTCTTTGTCCAAGCATGTAAGTGTCCAAAGAATCTAAGTGTTCCACCTGTATAAGCAATCAGTTTCTTTTCTCAACAGGAAAGAGCAACTGGTGAGGTTTCTGTCTTCAATATCCAGACAGGATTACATCAGAGTATTTCCCCTGGCCTTGAGCCAGAATTCCCATTAGAATTTTTTTAGTTACTTGAACAAGGTTACAGTTATAGCAAAGAGATTTGTCCTCATGTTATAAATAATAATTTTTATCATTTCTCTGAGTGTAGAATATAAACAAAAATGGAAATATTTAATAGTTCTTCTAGTGTTTTGCCATTTGTGGTCCTAGCACTAAAGGTACAAGAACAAATAGTCTTTGGTATTCCTTATCATAAACAAATAACTTAAATGAAAAGTTTTCTGTTTTGGAACTTCACATATAAGTTAAGATGATAGTAAAGATACTTTAATATTCAGGTACTGAATGAGTAACAGTGTACTATTGTTACTCCTATTTAAAAAAAAAACTGTCAGAGACCCTATTGATTTGTCGTCACTATATCCCTCTAAGTGTTAAAATGCACCAAAGATTTGAACCCCAACACTGACTCTATACCCCATACTACTTTTTACTGTAATACTTTTTCTTTCAAACACAGTCCATTATAGAGAAAGGTATTACAGTGATTTTCAGAAAATATATGGTATCAGAGCAATCCTTGTAGATAATTTCATAGATCTAGGTCCTCACTTTTCATGTGGTAGTGCTTTTCCCTAGTCTAAATCTTGAGCTCTATGAAAGACTGGACTATATAAAGGTAAGTCAAGGAGATATTCTGTGAATCTTCTCATTTATGATTATAAGCTTGATTTTATGTTACTCATAGATAGCATATTTTTATAATATGAAATTTTATCAATTTTATGATAGTGAAGAACTATTAAAAAATTTCTAGGCAATAGACGATATGTTGGTAGTTTCCCCAGTACAGTTTCCTCTGCTTTGATATTAGATATGGGAGATACTTTACTTGGAAAGTTTACAAGTATAGATTTAAATGGACGAATGCTAGGAAAACTAAAACATTGCTAAGCATTAAAAGACTTATAATAAGTAAGAAATTCTCCTTAAAAGTCATCAAACACACTCAATAGATGTAGAGATTGAGATTAGAGAAAGTCAGTGATTTACTTTATTAAAACTTTTAGGGGGCTGGGAAGGGGCTCAGTGGTAGAGTGCTTGCCTTGCAGGCATGAGGCCCTGGGTTTGATTCCTCAGCACCACATAAGCAAAAAAAGCCGGAAGGGGCACTGTGGCTCAAGTGGTAGGGCGCTAGCCTTGAGCTGAAGAGCTGAGGGACAGTGCTTAGGCTCAGAGTTCAGGCCCCATGACCAGCCAAAAAACAAAAAAACAAACAAAAAAAACCTTTTAAAATATCTTAAAGATCAACTGTGACCACTACTTGGATATTCATTATCCTCAGTCCTTTGTCAAGCAGGCAGTATAATATATATGTTTAAAGCATTTCTTTTGTGAATGAGTAGGAAACACAGCTAGAATAAAATGAGAAATAGGCCAAGTGTGGTAATACACACCTTTAACCCAAACACTTAAGAAACCGAGGTAGGAGACTCATGATTTGGGAGGCACCCTGGACTACATAGAGAATCCTGTCTTAAAACAAAACAAAACAAAACAAATTGGGCTGAAAAATGTGCAAGCACATCCATAGTGCATTCACATGAAATCACATAGAATTGTTACTGGTTGTGTTTTGTTTCTGTTTGCATTTGTAGCCTGGTCTTTATATATACTAATCCTTATAATACTTGGATTACTTTTCTATAAACATCTACCCTTTCCCCATGAATATGGTAGAAAGCAGTGGTTTCTTAAGGAAAGAATGAAATATGCATCCTAGCTCTGATAATTTCAATTGAGCAAATAGAGTCCGCTGGTTAATTTATCTTTTAGATTCCCTTTGCTTGACTAAGAGGTACATGTGCTTAACCATCATACATGGGCTTAAACATTATACATGTGCTTAAACATCAAAGCAGGGGGAATTATTCATTTGAATACACTTATCTCTAAGAATGCTAGTTTTAAGGAAATTTGAGTATGGGTAGATGAAGTCCCTAAACCAAATTAAACAAAATTCTGCTTCTGGATGTTTTTTTCATTTGGAGAGACAGATGCTAACTCTTAGAATACTTTTTATTAGTTTTATTTTCTCCTTCTTACAAAACCAAAAGCTCTTGGAAGGAATGCTAGTCTGATTAATATGATCAAATGATCTACTTTTGGAAAACTAGTGCTATTTTTATTAGGTGTTGAGTTCTGTTTGAACACATGGAACAAATGATAATTTAATTGATCTAGAAAATCATCAGCAAAAAGATTAGTTGATAAAGAATCCAAATTAACTGATGTAACATTCTAAGCTAATTAAGTTAATTAGGTATAGCACTTTAAAATTTTCCTTGTCTTTTGTGATACCAATTTAATTCCATGTTTACCTATTTCTCTGAAAAAGGGGGGGGAGAGGGAGAGAGAGAAAGAGAAAGAGAGAAAATTTGTAAATGGAAATGCTAGTGATTGAACCCAACGTTTGTGCACACTTGGCATATATATTCTACCACCTACCTATACCCTCATCCCTCTTAGTTGGTTTCAATTCACTAAATAAAAGAGAACTATAAAGAAAATACAATAATGGGGGAGGGGAAGGGGAGTGGAGAGGTGGGAGGTGGGAGGTGAGAGATGGGAAGGGATGGGAAGGGGAAACAAGGAAGAGGCAACAATGCTTGATAAGAAATGTATTCATTATCTTGCCCATGTAATTGTAACCCCTCTGTATGGTATTTTCACAATAAAAAATTAAAAATAAATTAAAAATAAAAATAAGAAAATACAATAATTGAATGAATCAGAGTCCCCCAATCTGCCAGAAATCAGTGGCTCACTCTTGTAATCCTCACTACTATGAGAATCACTGTTCAAAGCCAGCCTGGGAAGGAAAAGCCATCAGATACTTATCTCCAATTAATTATCCAAAAGCTGAAAGTGAAACTGTGGCTCAAGAGGTAGACTTCCACCCTTGAACAAAAAAAAGCTAAGAGTGCTGGTGATTCATGCCTGTAATCCTAGCTACTCAGGAGACTGAGATCAGATGATCTGAGGACCCAATAAACTACTCAGAAAAAGCTGGGAATGGCTCTGTGGCTCAAGTGATAACAGAACGCTAGTCTTGAGCAAAAGAAGTACCATCAGCATCTAGGCCCAAAGTTCAAGCACCAAGGCTGGGGTTAAAGCTAAGAGATAGTGCATAGTCTTTGAGTTCAAGCCTGAGTCCAATTCTACATTTCAGAGTAATTTTAGGAGGATGTAAAGACTGAATTAATTTTGAATGAAAAGTTGAAAAAACATACTAAGATTGTAGGTGACAGGTAATAGAGTACATGCTAAGTAAGTAAAAGGTTATTAGATATTTAATGTAAATTGAAATACAGAAAGTATGTTAACAATTGCATAAAAATTCCCTTGAACCAGTAATTGAGGTTGTTTTTCTTAGGTAATCTATTTTCTCCTTATTTTTCTTCCTTAAAAGGAAATGTCACCCAGCTTCACTTACCTTCTAGCAGACCTCTGACTATACTGTGTTGAATTATTAAGACACAACTTGATCTCATTAACTGTGGGCCTTTTCCCTAATGCTATTGCTATCAACAGTTCCCCTGAATATTTGCAAAGGAAAGTTATTTAGTTGCTGTGTTAAAACTGTATTCAAAAAATGTTAATTTTTTTATCTTCTCATTTCCAAACTTCAAAAGATAGAAAAATTATGTTTCTTTAAAAGTAGACTTGATCCATTTTAGAATTCCAGGTTATGTATACTAAAAGCAATTAGCTTTAAAATTTAGTATAACTGATGGCTTGTTTATAATTGCACTTTTTAAAAAATCACCATTATTATAATTATGTGTGACAAAATAATTGTATAACACAGAATAACATTTATCTGTTTGTATCACAAGACAATAATATTAAGGACCAAATAATTTTATCAACTGAATATTTAAGTTACTGACTGAAGAGACACACTATAACATTACTTAACCTGTCCTGTTTTGAAAGAATAACCAAGGGCTGGGAAGGTGGCTCAGTGGTGGAGCGCTTGCCTTGCATACATGAGGCCCTGGGTTCGATTCCTCAGCACCACATAAGCAAAATGAAAAAAGCCAGAAGTGGTGCTGTGGCTCAAGTGGTAGAGCGCTAGCCTTGAGCTGAAGAGCTGAGGGACAGCACCCAGGCCCCACGACCAGACCCCCCCCCAAAAAAAGGATAATCAAGACAGAAATCTTCATTTATACTGACATTAATGGAAAAGACTATGTGATTTCTGTTATATCTTGGTTATATTAGTTTAGAATTATCAGGCATTCTTTGCTGAAAGTTGTTATATATTCTTGATAAATATTTCATTTAATGCATTTTGAATTAATTTTTAGAAATTATTTCTTTGAACTTTTATTAGGGCATGTAAAAGCAAGTAATAATAGCTGGTGAACAAAAACGCTTTAGATTTGATACATATATCAGCTCATTTCTTTCTTCACATTTTAATATTATTTGCCTTTCCTTTCAAGTTTCTGCACTGTATAGGAAGACATTTTACCCCAGGAATTACTCCAAATGTGAAATAAGGCTATAGAAAATAGCATCCTCCTTTTAGGGTTCAGATTAAAAGGCTGTGAAATATTGACATACATTTGTTCATCCCATGGGCATGAATACTTCATTGTAATTTTGTAAACTAATCAATAAAACAATCTCCTTCAAAATATGTACATACTGTGATGAAATAGCCAGACTTGACACAAACACAGGCAATGCAATTTATTAAGTGATTTAGAACTAACTGACTGTATTGTTTTTGCATGAGTAATGGAAAATCCTAACCACACATTCTTTCCCATTGCTAACTACAAATAATATAACTAAAGTATAAACACAGAAAGCTGGGAAATCTGAAGCATATAAGCTCTTTAGGTCACTAACATCATTAATAAGAAAATCTAGAGGACGCCTGTTGTTTTAAAATTGACTGAAATTATCTTGGCTTTTGAATTTAAAGTGCAAACATATTAGGCTAACACTGAGTCACACATGATTTAGATGTAGGCCCTCATTCCATTTAACGAGTGAAGTGAGTTACTGTTTGTAATGACCATTTTTTGCCTGCTGTCTCCATTTGTTCTGGACTGTTAATTACAATTCTTCCCATCTTTATTCTCACTGCAGTGGTGAAATGGACTTTTTCTTCAACATCCTTGACTACTTAGAACACACAGTGTAGAAAAATATATCTAATAAAGAGGGAATAAAACCATGGATGTGAAATAATCCTCATGTTTGTGCTTTAGTCCGAGTAACTTAAAGCACAGTAAATACAATGCCAAGCTGTTTTGTAAAAATCTCTTCAGTAAGATAGGAAATGCATGAGACATTCATTGTTATGACAGCATACTTCAGCCATCATGAAGTTTAGAAGAAGGAAACTAATAACATTGTATTAGCAGTGACATTGTTGGACTTGGTGGTTGATGACTGTAAACCCAGCACTCCAGGGCAGAAGCAGGAAGATCAAGAGTTAAGAGACCCGGAATGTGGAAAGATAGAAGGATGTATTATAAACATATGGGTAAATGTCACAATGACATCCTTCCCCATAAAACTAATGCATACTAACTTTTTAAATTAAAAGTGAAATAAAGAAGTTACAAGACCAGGTTAGGCTACACAGTGAGACTAAAAACACAGAAGTCTGATTTAGAGAATAGCTTCTATTTTTGCCTAGCCAAAGTTGATTTCATATGGTCAATTTGGTCAAATCTGAAAAAAATAACTGTATTAAACATGGAAAGTTGAAGCTGTTTCATAAAAAGTAAGGCTTGCCATTTTCAAGTTAGAGGTGAAGAACTTCAGATTGATTTGATTTTTGTTTTGTTTTGTTTTGCTTTCCATTGCTTTGTTGAGACAGGGACTCAATAAACAGAGAATCCTAGCCTTGAACTCATTATCTTCTGCCTCAGAAATATTTTCTTGAGTGCTAGGATTAGAGATATGTGTCACCATGCCTGGATTAGAATGTATTACTTATACCAACATATTTAAGTGAGTACTGTTAGAACATCCAGCCATTGTGCACACTATGTAACACTGAAAAATTCAGAAAGGGATGTTGGGATTGGTAATGTCCTTTTATATAAAAATGTATTCTATCTTGTTAGAATTTTATCTCATAGCTGGCTGGCTACATGGAAATGTCTGAACATAATAGGGTACTGTTCCATTTTATTTTTTTAAGTTTTACCTTGTACAATGAGAAGCAAATATCTGATCTATCTAGGAACTGAATCATAGACACCTTGAAATGTTGCATAGTTTCATTGCAGACAAAACAGATTTGATTTGACTCTGTTAAACATGTTAGCATGGATTAATCAACAGAAAGCATGACTAGTGCTGTAAAGAACAGAAGGCCTTCAGTCATGTAAAGAATTTTAGAGGCACCCTGGGGCCCTATTCTGTTAATGGAAATGTGCACCGAGCCAGCTGTCTCTTGGCAAAATTGAGAAATGATAGCATTTGGTGCCCTTGGCTTCAATGTATATGACTACTGTCCCAAGTTGCTCACTGAGTCACCCTCTATGAGAAACACTTCAAGATTCATTACTGAAGGCCATCTTTACCCAAATGGTTGCTTTTCTCAGGCCTCTGTGTTCTACAAATGTCATGATTAGCAATAATGATCATAATTATAAACAATTTTTTGAGTTCTGATATCTATATTAGTAAAACTTCTGTGAAATCTTATTTCTGTATTTTGTAATTCCCTTTGGTAATTGATCCTGAACTCTTTCATCATAACACACCCACAAATATGATTATATTTTCTAAAAAAAAACAAGCATCTTCAAATGAAATCAAATTAAATGTCTTACATCTCAATAATTCCTACTTATTTTTGGTGCACTGAAGTCAATAAAACATTAAATGAATCTATGTCATCAGAATAGGTTATTTATTGAAAATGCACTTTTATGGTACAAACATTGGAATGAGGAGTCTGAGCATCAAACTCAAATTTATCACTAACTGGTTATGGTAATTGTGTTAAAATCAATTCACCTCTGAACTTCATTTTCATCACTGGGATAAAAGACAGGGTCATACTGGATCATCAAACTTTTCTTAAATTTTCGACGATCTCTTAAAACCTTTAGTTGGCATAAAAATAGCTTTCTTCCCTCTTTGTATTTTCCTTCCGTTATAATCCTGAGACACCACAATATTTGCCCAAAGAGTCACCTACTGACTACATCATGTACTTATGATGTTTCAGTTATTCCATAAAGGACTGAGGTCACAATTGTGAAAGAAATGGACTTTCTGCAGCTTTTAGGTGAGTGGGTGAAATGAAGAGTAATGGAAAACTCAGACTAATAAAATACTATATCAACAATGATACATGCTTCAATTAGGGAATAGCATGATCGCATGATAGTGAATGATGAAAGTCTTCCCAAAGAAATGATCACTACAAGGAGAATGTTAACCAGGGATATGTCTGATGGGAATTTGCTACTCCTGGCAGGGCAGAGAAAATAGGAAAAGGATGTACAATTAGATGAGAGACCAGGTAGGAGCCTTTTAAAGTACCTGTTCTCTGATCTTCTGCAGAAACAGTTATAAGTGTATGAGATGAAATCTACTACTCATGGCACTTACAGCATGGAAGAGCTTCTGAATTAATACAAATTTAACTGTTCATAACTACCTATGAACTTTTTCAATAGCGGGTAGAAAAAATTATAGGGGAAAACCTTACAAATCCTTGGTATGGTTTTATGTAGATGCAGTTGGAGGACATGTGGCTACATGCTAAACCAGAAGATGGCTACCTATCCTTATCTCTTTAGTCTGGTTTCAATAAACATGGGTAAATCTGAACTACAACACTTATACTTAATTGTGGGTATATTTGGGTTTCTTGTCTTTAAGATAGGTCTAATCAGCTTAATAACTATTTGGAGAGCCTCTAAGTTGCCAAGCACATCAGGCAATAAAGAAAATCTAAACAATTAAGAAGTTCCTGATTAAATATGCTTAAAGTCCAGTTGTTTAGCAACTTTCTTCATGTCTGACATTGTAGACTTTAAAAAAATAACGAGTGCTGACTTTTGGAAATTGTCACAGGAAAACTTTATGGAATAGTTACTTAGCAAATAATATCTAGTTATGCTTGTGTGCATGGAGAAGATATTGGTGCTGTTGTGACCAAACAGACAACAAAAACAAACAAACAAAAATCTCTTAAGAATATAAAGAACTATCCAAAAACATCTGGATAGTTCCATCAAATGCAGAAGAGAGCTTGGGGTTAACCAGTACTTGGCATTACTTTAGGATCTGTCAGAATGAATTGGAAGGTACTCACAAAGCCTTTCCAAAACTTAAGAGAAAATAACAGGAAAAAGATTATAGATGACAGCCACTCAGAGAAGGGGAAGATATTTTGCGTATTATAATTGAGTTTTAAATTAGCCAGTGAATTATTTTTTAAGAGGAAATTTCATAGCACACAATTTCTCCTAATTACCTCACTTAAACATAGGGGCCAAATTCATTTGTCCATAGTCCCTAATGTTCATTTTACATGTGAAAACAGGCAATGGGAAAGTAAGCTCATTAGTATAAACCAAGTAAATTCCCCCTAATTCACTGCAGCACAAACAATTTGGGGCTATGAAACAGCTCCCTTTCCTCCTAATTATGTTGCTTCTTTAATATTGTGCTAATGTTTCTTTAGTGGCATCCATCAGGTTTGGCAGTTTTTATAATTTTGTCAATATTATTCAGTATTTTATGCTACTTGAAGACTTTTTGTGTGCACATTATTTTTTTTCTCAGAATTCACTTTTGTTTGTCTTTGCTTCCGATAGTAAACACATCTGCAATCCTAGTTGCCTTGAATAAAGGTCATGTCTTTCCTTTTTGGTACTGGGGATTGAACCTAGGACGTTGCACTTGGTAGGCAAACATTTTGCCCCTGAACTACATCTCAGCCTACCAATTATACCTTGAATACATGATGCCATAGGAAACATTACTGTTTAATGCAATTTTTAAAAACCTTTTCCAGCTACCTTTTTGCCTGAAATGGTTTTCTTCTGATCATATTTTGTGAATCACTTTAAATGAGAGTGTGTATGCAGAAAATTCTGAGCTAGGTAATAAATATAATTTAAATACCAAAATGTAGGTTCAGGTATCAGAAAGTAGACTACAGTGCCAGGTTTTCTTAATGCCTGATCTTGCTTAGTGCTCTCATATATTCTATACACTTTTTCTTGCAGGTGAAAGCATTACTAAAGATCTGATTAATTTTCAAGTGACCCTAACCCACTGGCCTTGGAAGGCATCTCTACATTCCTTTTGTTGTTCGGCATTCCAAGGATCCTTACCCACTGATTTTAATGAAGCACTTCTAAGACAGTCCCTTATTCCATGTGGTACTGATAAGCTGTTATTTAAGGTGTTGCAACAAGGTAAACATGATAATTCAAGGTTAGGATACCCAGTTTCTCTTTGCTCTTCAGTTTGAACCTGAAAGAAAAACAGGGATAAGGAACCACTGGAATTGCATTTTTAGTTAAGTTATTGCCTGTTGGTTTAGGTTATTTTTGCTCAGAAACTCTATGCTCTCTCTCTTCACATGGCCATGATTAAGTTATCCTGTAATTCTGAGACAGGCAATAGCTTTCGGAAAAATCCCTTTATTTGTTTATTTTGCTTAAGATTTTTGTTCATTTGTTTAAATAGCAGTTCTTGTAACTAACAAAATGTGACAGAATAGGAATCCAATAGGCTGGAGTATTTTCACCATTTTTTCAAGTAGTATGCTGGGTGGAGGAAACCATGAAACAAATTACATCCTTGCTATCTCTAATTTGACTTTGTAGTCAGTGCTTGGGTCAAACACAGATTCAGAAGGTGAGTGAGGTTGAGGTTTCTGCAGGTATCAGTTGGATACTTCTTGTCTTGATATGATTCACAGCCCTCTGGATGGATTCCTAGAGAACCAATTCCACTCCTGCTAGCATGTGACTTGGCTAATAGGAGTCCTGTGCTGACATACAAGCTCTCTCCATCTGCCCTTCTCCATGAATCTCAAATTTGTTTATTCTTATTGCCACCAACAATGTTTGTCCTGGCTCCTTGTCCATTTCCTAGTTTAATGATATTTTTAATTCAGTTTATCTAGTACTTTTTGCTTAAGTAGAGGGCTTGATACTCCTTTAGAACTGACCTCTTTCTAGGTCTTTGATCTTTGTGTATTTTGGAGGTGAAAAAAGAATATTCTATGTGATATAAATTCACCCAATTCTAGTTTTATTTTCTTTCTAGTTGTATTTTCTTTCTGGCTCTCCACAAGCATCTGCACAAAGTTGTTGTAATCTCTGCTATATATGGGCACAGATTTTCTTTAGCTCTACAGTAAAAGTATTCTCAATAAGAGGATGCCTGTGGGTAATCTTTGTTAGGTCTATGAATTCTCTGAGATTACAAGCAGCATTTGATATGATATAGACTTCTGTAAGAAGTTGCACCTTTTATTTGACTCTTTATGGTTCAAACAAACAAACACAAATGGGAAAAGACTTACAAACATGGCTTCTCTCCTAAACTGTCAAGTATTCATGGACTGGATCACCATTGAAAATGAATGAATCTCTACCAGGACGTGAAGGCCACTTCAAATTCATTACAGTAGAACTGAGCCACTGTCTTCTGAGGTATAACCTGCTGGGTCTCCATTATGCTAACAATACACATACTAGATGTAAACAAGTTACCTGGGACAATCAGAGACTATCCATGCTACTACCCCACTACCTTTTGGGGAAATCAAGCATAGGATCTTAATGCTCAATGTCTCCATAAGCCTACTCTGATAATCACAAGATTCCTGTTGGAACTCATTTCAAATATGAAAATCATCTTTTCTGTAATGAGAGAGCCTGCATCTTGAGCTTGTGTGAAACTGAGGATAAGCCTGTTTTCCTTACATATATTATTTGGTAACCGTCGCCTGAAATTTAGAAAATGCACAGTGTTTTTTTGTATTTGGAAGAACAGGAATTCATTTCAGCCTCACTAACTTAATGGTGGTGTGACTTTGGATGAATCACATAAGCTCTCTGAGATTTAATTCTTTAGTCTGTAAAGTGGGGGTTATGACACTATCTAAATCCCACAATTACTCTGATCATCAAATGAAATCATGCAGATGATAACAAATGTCTTCCTGCCTTAATACCAATAAACATTGCACCATGCTTTTTGAAATAAGTTTTTTTATTGTAAAAATACTGTACAGAGGGGTTACAGTTACATGAGCAAGGTAATGAGTACATTTCCTATCAAGCATTGTTGCCTCCTCCTTTGTTTTTCCCCTACCATCACTTCCCTCCCACCTCTACAACTATACCCCCCCACCCTGCCTAAATTGTAACGTTCATTTTTCAACATAGTGTCTTGTACATCTCATTGTTACAATGGGTCAACCTGTATCCCTATTTAAACATTTTGTTTTTTTCCTTCTCCTCCCCAAATTGTACATCATGTCTTTTGAAATGACCAGTCAAAGCTAGGCGTTAGTGTTGATTTGTGAATCCAAGTCCTTCTAGGCGAACTAACAGTGCCAAGTTGGCTTTTTACCAGCTCCTAATGCTTCATTCATAAATGAGCCATAAGATCATTAATGAGCGTCTGCTTTGCAAAGATGAGTACATTTAAAATCCAATAGAAAGAATTTCATCAGAGAGGAATGTATCTTTAGAGTAAGAGATATCCACATTACAACTACACTTCAAATCATTTTCAATCTCAGTTGCTAAAGTCCTTAACTTCTAACAGATTGTTGTATGTTATTTCTGCATACATGCTCTTCTAGAGGAGCTTTGGTCATCTAGAGTATACCACCCCCATATTTGTTTTCATTCCTTCCCCAAGTGGCTTCATACCATCTGCATTCTGCAACCCGTATCTTTCTCCAACATTTGTCCCATAGAACTTTGCTTTTGTTTTTCTTTATAAAATTCCCTTCACTTGCAATATAAAGCTAAGATGATGAGGGAAAAGTAAAAAATAAAGGCCCATTACCTGTATTGGAACACACAGAATATCTTGCAACCTTCAATGAGCTAGCTTAGGGGGCAACATTTCCAAGAAGTAAACTATCATAAATGCTCCAGAAAACTTTATAGTTTGTTTAACACTTGACTTTGGCTGAACAATACGCTTGGTAGAACCAGGTGATATTGCTATTGCTATATAGTTGCAGGTGCTGATGGCAGTCTTCTCACCTCTCCCAAGCTGGAATGACTTCTATAATAGAGCGGTGACCTATGCCGCTTCTAAATTTTTGGCTAGTCTTTTGTTGATCAGATTCTGTGTCTTTGCCTTATATGAAAACAGTACATATGGATGTGAATTATCTAACTGTTGAACCTACTCTCTTTCACATTTATATAAAAATAAAGATAGGGTTTGGAAAACAGCTTTATACTTACGGTATTGATGATTAAACTGTAGAAAAATAACCACTTCATTTTTTAAATTTTTATTTTATTTTGTTGTCGGTCGTGGGGCTTGAGCTCTGGCCCTGGGTGCTATCCCTGCATTCTTCAGCTCAAGGCAAGCACCACTTCCGGTTTTCTGTTGGTATATTGGAGATAAGAGTCTCACGGTCTTTCCTGCCCAGGCTGGCTTTGAACCTTGATCCTCAGATCTCAGCCTCCTGAGTAGCTAGGATTTCAGGCATGAGCCACCGGCGCCCAGCTTAAAAAAAATAACCACTTAAAATACTTGAGAATTTAAAAAAATTCTGAAGTTAGACTTCATAGTCAACAGTTCATGTTTAGTAAAAACATTATTGGAAGCATTTGTTGTTTGAGTGCTAAGACAGGAAGGAAATCAGAGAAAGGTAAGATCTAATTGCTTTTGATAGCAACTGTTTCATTATAAAATGGAACCCTACCAGGATAAGAAAGAGATACTTCTAATTGTTCAAGTATGTGGGCTCCTTCACACAGCTGCAAAAATGTTATTCTACTCCTTTGCTTCTAGGATTTTAAAAGTGCAAAGTATCAGGTAAGCTGACATAGAAATCTTTGTCCCCAAATTTTAAATCAGCGTTAATTAGTTGTATGTTCATATATGTATACAATTTACCTTAATTAGACAACCCTCCATCACTCTCCATCTTCTTTAACCCCTTCCCCAAATGATCTCTGAAAACTTTATTATTTCACCTTCTTTCACCCTCTCCATTCACCTTTTCTCATCCCATTGGTACCCATTCCCTGGAGACAATTTTTCACATCCTTACTTTGTTTAGTATGTGCTAATTGTTCCTAGGAGTTTCCGCAGAGTATGTCACACATGCATGTAAGAATTTTAACCATATCTACTGCCTTGACAATTCTTACTTTGCCTATTCCTACTCCCTTCTGTTATTCAACAGCTTTCGGTGAATTTTGTTTTGCTATTTTTAGTCACAGAGATAGTGTATTTTTGTATTGTTCACCTGCCAATCTGATATCTTGATGCACCAGCCACATGGAAAAAGTTCAAAATAGGGGGAAGGAGAATTCTTAGGTCTTTTTTTTATTTACTAATAAAACAGATAGTTTTGGCTAAATAAGCTAATTAAGCTATCTGAAGAAAACACACGTATAGGAAATTTTGCTTGTTATACTTCCTCGTAATTCTTTCTTGTGCCTGTACTTCAAAACTGTCTTATCCTGCTGTGAAATTAATTTATCTTTGGTTGGTTTACTTTGTATTATTAGCATGGTGTTTCAGCGAGTGATAATGTGTAACTGTAGTCAAAGATATGGTCAGGTAGACTACCTGGAACTGCTTCACTAGGCTTGTTATGCACTTATCCTTTTGTAGATCATGGGTAGTTTTGTTAAAAAGCTAATTTTACAAATCCTCCTTTGTCCTTCTAGTCTGCTCATTCAAAGGAGTGGAATAGCCAGATTGATGCTGTCTAGAGTATCCTGGGATTGGGATTCTTCAATTACATCATCCAATGTCTTCACTTTGGCTATGAAATTTTGGAGAATTCTCATGTGTCTGTACTCGTAGCCTGCCCTACTTTGTCAATAGTGATCTTTCATTTCTATTTTTTTAAGGAAGTAAAGATTAACAGTTTAACTTGGAACTTTCTAAACTTATATATCTTTATATCTAAGGCAAGGAATGAGAAGTATTCTATTAAGAAATAGCAGCTTAATAACTAAAGGGATGGACTATGAAATCTAACAGTCTAGATTCAAATCCTAGCTTTGTCACTTGCTACAGGACCTTGTATTTCTCCATTAGTAGGATAGAGATGATGACAAGAAACTCTCTCTGGGGCTATACTGAAGGATAAAGGAAATATACATGTAAGATGTTTAAATAGAACCTGGCAAACAGTCAATGCGTAAGAATGTTAGCCCTCAATAGTATTAGTATAAATGTATCATACAAAATGTTGTATATACCATACAGTGTATCCGTTTATCATTATGTCTTTATTTGTATATATATATATATATATATATATATATATATGTATCAATATGGCCTGCTTTAGTAAATATAATTTTTCATGAGGGTATTAAAATGAATCGTTTCAGTTACATAAGTTGGGGAGAATTCTGGACAAAGTTATAGCATACATGTGTTAATGACAGGTTATCAAAAGATATGTTCAATATATAAAATGAACAAAGCATTGAAGTTTCTTAAAGCAATCCATTTGTCAATCTATAATATTGTGCCACATCTAGATGATCTGATCTCTCTTATGGATGTGGACAAGAGACATAGATTTGTTTTATAATAGATCTTGCTCAAATGGTAGAAAATGGTCTCAGTATACACATACTGCTATTTAGTTCTTTTTATCCTCATCCAGTTCTGTTCTTTTCATTCAATGTGATTGAAAAGCATTAAAATTTGTTCTTATAGATTTCTTTCCCCAACTGAGCAAATGGGAAGGCATTTAGTCTACCTTATATAACAGTGGAAATAGCAGAAGACAGAAATAAGTTGTTTTAAAATCTCATTTTATTATGACATTATTCTAGCTGTACTGCTGTTAGCTGTATTGATCACCATTGACTTCATGGCTGTATGTTGACCACAAAATGTAATCTGGAGGGCATTTCAGATTAAAATGACTTTCCAGAGGGCCCAAAGTTAAAATTGTTGATGCTACATGACAACTGCTATTATTTCAGTGCCAGCCAAATATAAAAGGACATTAATATTCATTAGTAATGTTACAGCTGGTGACTCCTTAACCACATTGTAATGGTTTGAATAGTTATTTCAAACAGTGGGTTGAAATATTCACACAATAAGACCTGATTGACACAATGCATTAAAGAAGCCAAGTAACACCCAGGGGAAACTGTGTATGCATATATACTAAGCTAAGTAAATAAATATTTTAGAAATATACTGAAGTTGATAAGATCTTGTACTATGCGAGGAGCTGAGTCATTTTTAAATGAATTACAATGGAGAACCAGTCCTGTAGAAATAGGACACAGAGACTTGTCTGCTTACTTAAGTTCAATATCACTTTTTTTCTTTAATAAGTTTTTTATTGTGAGAATACTATACAGAGGAGGGGTTACAGTTACATGAGCAATGTAATGAGTACATTTCTTATCCAGCATTGTTGTCTCCTTTGTTTTTTCCCTACCATCCCGATATTACTCTTGATCTTACATATCAGGCATGGGTAAAGGCAGTCCTAAAGATAACATGAATGAAACAAAATGAGAGTGTTGATGTGGCTCCCAGCACCTTCTGAGCACCCAGTATGTGCTACAGACTTCCTGAGGTTGTTAAATCTACTGTATTACATCATCATAATAGGAAAGTTGCTTCATCTCCATTGAGGAAACTGTTGTTTCTGTGTTCATTTAAAGAGGCCTTTGAACCTGCCTCTGAAGTGTTATTTTTTCAGTTGTTATTATTTCATTATGATAATACTAAAAATGCAGGAAATCCATAGGGCAGCATCCTAGTCAGCTTCACATGACACAACAAAATGTTCCACACAGATTACTGATGACGTAAAGAAAGATTTGTTTTAGCTCACAGGTTGCAGTGTAGGTAGCATTAGACTGGGTCTGTGGTGAGGGATCACATCATAGCAAGAAAACATGTTGAAGACAGTGTGCACAGCAAAGGTCAAGGAGCAGAGAGATTATACAGATGGGTCTCCTCTGAGGGCAAGCTCCAATGACCTCAGGATCAGTGACAAGGCCCACCTCCTGAAGATCCACAGTATCTCCCAAACTGTCTCCCTGGAGACCAAACCTTTAATATGCTGATCTTTCAGGAAAGAATAGCCTAATGGGAAGTAATAGAGATAAAGTTAGGCCTTGAATTCTGAATCTTACTTGATCCAAATTTAATTTAATGAGTTGGCAAATGAATAGACAAAAAGATCAATGTGTATATATTTATATACATATGTTCTACAAATATATGTTGCTATTGATAGAGTGTATATATCCATATATATATATATATATACACACAGACTGATACCTATTTGGACACACATATATTTATAAAGTACCACATATCCAGATACTCATGTGTATGTCCCCATTGTTTCCCGGAGTATACATATGAATGTATCCTTCAGCTCCAGGCAGGTGTCACTGTAGCACATATGGACCTATAGGAAGTTAGGAAGTGCTGTTTATATGCAAATCAACCTTCTAGTGTTTCATCACTAATAAAAATAAGGGCTGAATGATGTCATAAGACTCTGGATCCTTCCCTGTGGTCTCTGTCTTTATTGATTTCTAAACGCCAAGTTGAAATAAGTAGAGATGCCTGTTGCAAAACTTATTTTCCATTGTCTCTGGAATGTTAATTCTTAGAGAAACAAAATCTGATGGATTGTTATAATTCTGTCTCATGCAGGAAACCCTGATTGGTTTGTGGCAATGAGATGTGAACATTATACTCACAAACATGGTTTCTGGCAATGTTTATATAAATCTGTCTTACATTTGATGCTTATATTTTAGATCTCTATATAAATAACTATGCTCCTAGATACAACTTAATTATAAAGTAAACTCTTATCTTCTGAGAGCAGAGGGAAAGTTATAGAAATATTTAAGTTGGTACTGCCTGAATTTTGTTTTGTATCCCTGCAATGCGAACCATATGGAAAGTCATAGCCACAATTTCTCTTCCTCAAATCCCATTTTCCTCTTTTTTTCTTTTTCTTTCTTTCTTTTTTTTGTGTTGGTTATGGGGCTTGAACTCTGGGCTTGGGTGCTGTCCCTCAGCTCTTCAGCTCAAGGCAAGTGCTCTCTGACTTGAGACACAGTGCCACTTCTGGTTTTCTAATAGTTTATTGGAGATAAGAGTCACACAGAGTTCCCTGCCTGGGCTGGTGTTGAACCGCAGTCCTCTGATCTCAGTCTCCTGAGTAGCTAGGATTGCAGGCATGAGCCACCGATGCCTGGCTCCCTGTTTTTTCTTTTTTAGATGAATTCTATAATCTTGAATGGTCATAAATATATAAATACATCACTCAATTTTTTAAAACTTTATTCTGGCCAAGTGTGGCCAGAATACAGTGAAAACAGGGGTTATACCATGGAGGAAAAACATACAAAGAAACAAAAAAAAATCACATAGTACATTATTATAAGTACATTAAAAACAACAGCAAGAAAGATAAAACCTCTTATGTCTGTATCTTGGGGTTCATTTTGCTTAGCATTATCTTATATGGTTGTAGGTACATAGCTTTTGACCTTTTCTGCTTGTCTTAAACATATACTAGTTATTGCAAATAAGGGAAACCATGGAACCTATGTTTCTTTGGGTATTAAAATCTTTCTATGGACCTGACACTTTCAAATATATGTATGTCTCTGGATTCTGACAACTTTGTGAAACAAAGATAACATGATTTATGTGAGAAAAACTTAAGTCAATCAGAATGAGTAACTTCCCTTGTTTCTTGGTTAATGACCATTTGGTTAATAGCCAACCTGTGTATTCTTATTTGGTTATCTTTAAAGCCACAGCATGTTATACTCCAGTCTATAGTCAATGCAGTCGAATTCTCTCTTTGTATTGCTTTCTCTCTCATGCTCTCTCACTCTCTCACTTTCTCTTCCTCTCACTCTCTTTCTTGCTTTCTCTCTGTCACCTTCCCTGCCTTCTAACATGAGCTACTTCTGGTTGGAATAATAACATTTCTAACATCATATAGGGTGTGTGATAGGCATAACTTTGATAAGACAGTGGTAAAATCAGAATCTGTGCAGTTGTCTTTGGTCTCTCTGACTCCTTTCATGTAGGGAATCATCTCTTGCTCTGTTCTTTATCTGAGGAATTCCGTGCCATTTATTCTATCTATCCATTTTTGAATCTGGATTATCCAATAATCTATGCTCACAGTCAGGGTAAATCATTAAGATCAAGGTCATTAGTGAAATACTGAGACATAGATATTCATGGTTGCCTGTCTCCTACTGTTCATCAACCATCACCAAAATATGTTACTATAACAATGATATTATAAGAATGCACTGGTGGCTCACACCTGTAATCCTAACTACTCAGGAGGCTGAGAGCTTAGGGTCACGGCTCAAAGCCAGCCTGGGCAGGAAAGTCCATGAGACTCTTTTCTCCAAACCACTAGAAAACTGGAAGTGGTGCTATGGCTCAAGTGGTGGAGTGCTTGCCTTGAACTGAAGAGCTGAGGGACAACTCCCAAGCCCAGAGTTAAAAAGAAATGATATTAAAAGAAAAAGATAAGCCAGGGCACCGGTGGCTCATGCCTGTAATCAGGTGACTGAGATCTGAGGATCGCAGTTCAAAGCCAGCCCAGGCAGGAAACTCCATGATACTCTTATCTCCAATAAACCACCAGAAAAGCAGAAGCAGCTCAAGTGGTAGAGTGCTTGCCTTGAGCTGAAGAGCTCAGGGACAGCACCCAGGCCTAGAGTTCAAGCCCCATGACCTACACAAAAAAAAAAAAGAAAGGAAGGAGGAAAGAAAGAAAGGAAGGAAGAAAGAAAGAAAGGAAGGAAGGAAGAAAGAAAAGAAGAAAGAAAGAAAGAGAGAGAGAGAGAGGGAGGGAAGGAGGAGGGAAGGAAGGAAGGAAGATAGCTGTGTATAAATGGACTAATTATAGTTTTTTTAAAGTTACATTAAGGGAAGTCATTTGGATCATTGGTTAAATGAGACTTTATTTTAAATTCTATTCATGTAGGCTTAATAATATGGAATATAGTTACCAAATTAGACAAAACTGGAGCTTGTCTCAAACATCTGATGAAGACCTTGAAATTCATTTTTGTTTCAATCTTTGTAACCCAAGTTATGCTATATCAAGAAAGCAGCTACAAAATATCTTTTCCCCTTTATTTCCTATAACATATAACAAATGCAGTACCTCAGAATATCTTGCTTTACTTCAACTACACCTCTGCTGAAAGAAAATTCTTGAATGCTCTGAGTGGTACAGGACAGAAATATAGATTTATATTCGGGGCGCTGCAGACTCACGCCTGTAATCCTAGCTACTCAGGAGGCTGAGATCTGTGGATCAAGGTTCAAAGCCAGCCCAGGCAGGAAAGACAGTGAGACTCTTATCTCCAATAAACCACTAGAAAACTGGAAGTGGTGCTGTGGCTTAAGTGGTAGAGCGCTTGCCTTGAGCTGAAGAGCTGAGGGACAGCACCTCAGCCCAGGGTTCAAGCCCCACAACCGACAAAAAAAAAAGAAAAAGAAAAAAGAAAAAAAGAAATATAGACTTGTGCTAATAATAGTCAGCATCATTTTGCTGTATTTTTCTTGAAAAGCAAACACACTGGGTAATCCTTATAATTTTGGAGATAATAATTTGCGATTGAAAGCAAACACAGGCGTAAGGAAATTCAAGATGAAAATATATAAACATTGCCTATTTTCCATGCCTCTTCCAGACATGATGAGGAAGGACTTGAGTGTAGCTTGTTTAAAAAGACATTAAATATTTCATCAGAGGGAATACCTTTACCAGGACATTTCAGATATTTGCATGCCCCATTTAAGCTCCTAGAGGGTGTTTAATGTGCACCCAATGCATAGAGATAGTGTGTTTTTTAATTTATCTTAGCAGGCTCGGGATAGACTTTGGTGTAGAATGATCTGATGCTCCATCTGCTGATGCTCTTTGATTTGAAGAACAAGAGAACACTTCCTGCCCATCAATGAAATTGAATAGAGCCCTTGGGTTTTATGATTTTGTTATATTTGACAAACTCTGATTTGTTTATGTGCTGATTGGACTAGAAACATGTAGGGTATAATAAATAATTTAAATGTAGCTTTGGAATGGGGAAATATGTAGTTACCAGTTAATAACATTATCAAAGGGGCTTAATTAAGCACTCCATTCCTAAAATTTAATTAAAACCAAACTTAATAAGACTTGAAAAGTTGTAATTTATTTCATATGTAGCAAGGGTTTGCATTTGTATGTGTGCACATACACATTATACTAAGATAAAAGACCATAAAGGGAATCTAAAATAATCTGATATGCATAACAGATAATGTCAGACCCAGGTCAGCTCACAGAAGTCAACCCCAGAGATAATTTATTTTAAAAATTCCCATTACCAGAAAGTAGAGGAAAGTATGTACATGTCAGTATCAACAAAGTCATACTTGATTGTTATATCATAGTTTATGTGGATGAATTCTACATTGGTGGAGGGCCCTCACGTTTCAGCTGTAATGTAGGTGCCTAATTTCTTTTTCTTTCTAGCATATATTTAAAATAAATATGTATTTCTTATCTTTGTTACATTTGCTGTGACTATAAGGTTATTAGTAAATAATCATCGCATATACACAGAAATACTAATAAAAAGATGCATGAAAATATTATATAATTTTCTCTTTGTTATATACTGCTTTGATAAAAATTTCAATCTCTTTATATAGTTTGATATTAAGTGGGAATATAGTGCTTAGTTTTCAGTGATACAATCCTTATTTCTTGTTCTATGTACACGAGTGTATATAGCCAGGCATACACTAGTATATTATCTGTAGTATACTAGTGGACTCATTATTTGAACTTATTCTTTAATGATTACTCTTTAGTATAAAAACTAAACTTTAAAAGGTACTTATTAAAAAGACAATTGATCACAAGAAATAAAAGAACATGAGTTTGGCTCCAGTGATATTGTGCCAGTAAAATACTTATTAGTCTCTTGTTAATTCAAAGAAAGTCAATGAACTCATTCTAATACATAAAAGTAAAGCATAGTAAATGTGCTTCAGATGAGGAAGAGAGCAACCAAGATTTGTATGACTACAGACATAGCAGGTGGTAAGTGCTGACACCATAGCTGCTAGTATCTGCTGAAGCCAGCAGAAATGGTCCCCAGTTTCAACAGATTTCCAACTTAGAAGACTGATCTGTTTCTGAAAGAGATGGTAAGAGCCATACATCTGTATTTCCAAGTTTGAAGGTTCAGAAGACTTGTCCTTCCTTCTTTCCCTCCCTCCCTCCTTCCCCTCTCTTCTCCCTCCCTCCTCTCTTCCCTCCTTCCCTCTCTCCCTCCCTCCCTTCCTCTCTCCCTCCTCCCTTCCCTCCCTTTATCCCTCTCTCCTTCCCTCCTTTAGTATTTGTTTGAAAGTTTGAGAGTTCAGAAGACTTATCCTTCCTCCCTTCCCTCTCTCCTGTCCTCCCTCCCTCCCTCCTCCCTCCCTTCTTCCTTCCTTCCTTCCTTCCTTCCTTCTTTCCTTCCTTCCTTCCTTCTTTCCTTCCTTCCTTCCTTCCTTCCTTCCTTCCTTCCTTCCTTCCTTCCTTCCTTCCTTCCTTTCTTCCTACCTTCCATTTCTTTCTGAGGCAGAGTTTTTTGCTCTAGAGAATCAGGCTGTCCTCATACTGATGATCCTATTGCCTCAGCCTCTGGAGTACTGACATTATAGGCCTGAACCAATATGCTTAGCTTGAAAATTCTATTGGAAATTCATTAAGTCTAAGCAAACCAGACTTACAAAGAAATTGGGCTTACCAACTTAGGTTGATGCCATTTTTTGCTAGATCATTTCTTTTAGTAGGTGCTATCCCATGTATTATAGGATATTTAACAGTATCCCTGAATTTCACCTACCAGCTGTCTAAACAGTTAATCCATCTGTACCAAGCATAATTTTCTCCCTTCCCTCCCCTGCTATCTCTCCCCTCTCCTCTCCTCCCCTCCCCTCTCCTCTCCTCCCCTCTCCTCTCCTCTCCTCTCCTCTCCTCTCCTCTCCTCTCCTCTCCTCTCCTCTCCTCTCCTCTCCTCTCCTCTCCTCTCCTCTCCCCTCCCCTCCCCTCCCCTCCCCTCTCCTCTCTAGTCCTCTCCTCTCCTCCCCTCTCCTCCCCTTCCTGACCCTCCCTGACCCGCACCACCCTTTCTATTTCCCCACGAGAATGACTAGGAAATATAAAAAAAAATAATTTTTTCATGTGCCCAATCATACACATTTTATATAAAGTGAATATATATATATATATATATATATATATATATATATATAGTATTTAGGTTACATTAATAACCAAGGAGGCATAAAAAGGAGAAAAACATTTTTTATTCTGGGTTGTAGACATTAAGGGATGTGTACATGAGTTATAGTCATTGGATTTAATGCTGAATTGGATCAAGGACCTAGAGAAAGAGTCACAAAAGACTTCTAGTTTTGTCAGAGTGCTGTTATTCAATGAGATTAACCAGACTTGGACAGCATCAGATGACTTTAAAATCTTCCAACTTATTGAAACACATAAATCACAATGAGCTTAAAATTTGTATCTTAGAATTTTACTATCTGGCCCACCTATAGCTAGATTTCTATGATTTGTTTTTCCACTTTGGTTTGTTTCCTGACATGCCTAATAGTAGTATTTCACTGGATTTAGACAAATATATATGAAAATACTCAGAAGTTCTGGTTCCCATTATTTTCCCCTGAGAGGATTTTTATTTTCATCTGGAAGGCTTTTAGAGAAAAGGCAGGTCAGTCTAACCCAGTAAGGGGTTAAGATAACTCAAGGCTCTCCTGCCATTTTTATAAATTCTGTTCCCAACAGGACAGCTTTTGGGGAGTTTTAGAGTAAACCCTGCCATAACCTCTGTGGTGGCTCTTACTTAGCTGGCCCTGAACTCTATTTCTGTTTTTTACAACACTGTGAGACTTCTAATTTCTTAGCCTTCAGCAGGTATTTTTAGACGGGTGATCAATTTAGGAATTAAAATACTCAAACCAATGTCAAGCTTGTTTGTCTATGCTTGCCTCCACTTTGGACTCTTCTCATCCCCAAGGTTTATATCTCTTCTAACATGGATGTCTTGTTCTGAAGCTCCTGAAGAACAGTGTAGGCATACAATAACTGGCATGGTCTTTATTTGTCTCCTAGAATGTTCACGCTATAATCAGTGTAAAGAATGGATGGTAAAAATTAAGGATAGATGTGGAGTGTGCAGGAAGAAGGTCATCTTAAGGTAGAGAGTAATAAAGACCTGATGAATGACAGTAAGAATAAAATGCAACAGGGAAAGGAAAAGCTAAAATATTTAGAAGGTGGGTTTTCAAATGATGTCAAATGGAAAATTTAGCTGTCAGCATCTCTTAAATATTATTCATATGTCAAAATAAGAATGACATATTGGCTCATTAATTCTGTGTCTCTGACAATTTTAAAGGCTGGTCAGGGATGACTTGTTGCCAAGCAAAATAATCTACTCGTTGATATTTCTCATGGTTCTGATATTATTATTGTCTATAAGGATTTGAGGGGGGTGCGTTTTAATCTGCCTTTGCTTTTTCAAAGTAAGAGCTTGCTTAAGTTAGAGACTTTCTATGAATGATTTCTCTGGAATGAGGGGATGTGCTCCATCACTCAGAACATATAGAAAATATTTAAATCCAATCTTTTATTATTCTGAGAGTAATATTTTATGGAAGAAGGTGATCTGTTCAACTTGAATGAACACCAATCTGGGTTGATAATGTTAAATAGTACGCATCATTTAACAAACACATTCGAGAGTGGCACTTGTTCTAAATAAGTATTTAGTATTAAAAGATATAGATAAATGGCATGGTTTTTTAAGTGCCTACTGTAGACTAGAAATGTCCAATGTGAATGTTCCATCAACGTTCTTATTCAACCTTTTCAACCACATTATAAGTAAAGTTCATATTTCCCACATTTTATGAAGCCAAGTCTCAAACATTAATGATATTTTATCTGCAATTACACAATTCATAAACAGCAACTCTAGGACAGAAAACTAACTTTCCTTTTCTTAAAGTACACAAATCCTTTACATTTTGAAGAAAAAGCTGGGAGAAAATCTAGGAGGATATTTTTAGCTTTATTTAAGTGGAAGTTTTCACTATTCAGTAAAATTGAAAAAAATTTCAACTGAATTCTCTCGTGTAAACTTTGACTCAAGAGACAGTAGTGCTGCTAGTTCTTGTATTACATTGAATCCTGGGCTATCTCTTTAGGTACGTCTTAAACTCTAAGTATGATCTCATCTCCCCAAAGTTCAATATACCTGTTAGTGTCATGATTGTAGAAACAGCAAAGCCAGCTATTAAAAAAAAAAACAACTCAACCATTTACCTTTCTTCTATTCCTGTCTTGCTCACAAGAGAATCTTCGGCAAACATCAGCAAAACACAGCAGAAATTTAAAACCGTTGATAAAGTGATATGATCACTTTGCAGCTAGCTTTAATTTATACCTAAAGGAAAATAGAAAGTAAATTTGTATTTAATGTATCTCTGACTTTGTATTTAACTATCTCATTTAATACTTACAGAAAAAAATCCTATCAATTACATGCTGCTTTTACAACTGATTTATTTGAAATGCAGAGAAGTCAAATGATTTGCCTAATATGATAAATCCCAGGAAGAGTAAAGTCATTCTTAATGTGGAGGCAAAATCTTTTGTTACTAAAGAATTTCACTACCTTAATGAGTATAAATTTTGTTAAGTGTAAACTACTACTGTGATGTTTACTAAACTTTAGTACATTTTTATATAACATATATTAAAGTAGAAGTCATTAAAAATAAAATAATTGTTTAAAATCCAAACTATACTTTAAAACAACATGTAATTTGGTCAAGGGAACACAATTCACTGAGCTAAACGTAATTTACTCTAAACTGACTGAGCTAGTTCACTTCTCTTTGCCTTTAATATTTTCCTCTTGAGGATTTTAATTTTACCAATAACTTTATTATTTATAAAATGACAAAAAACAGTCTGAGCTATCTATAATATTTTGATCTTCTTAAAGAGTCTCTATAAACAGAAATTGGCAAGTAATTAGTAGGATTGTAGATGAAAGAGATATGAACAATTTTTTTAGGTTGCTCTTTTTATACTCTTCATTTACCATAAAACTGTGAAATCCTTTAGGACACTTTGGTATGCAAAATAATGTAACACTTTTTTGTTGGAATCATTTAATTAATGCTCTTCTATTCTAATCACTCAGGGGAGGCAGCAAAATCAGCTGATAGCCAACAAATTGGGTCTTAAGAGAAAAAGGAATTTCTAATTCCATTTGGAGTTATTTATAATTATTTTTAGAATCCACTGCTTTTAAAAAGTATTGTAAGAACTTTTAGCTACTCAGGAGTCTGAGACCTGAAGAATCATAATTCAAAGCCAGGCCTAGGAGACAAGTGCAAAAGTTTACCATTTTTAATATTTAGCAAAATGCTGGGCTAGTGGCCTGCTTCAAATAGTAGAATGCTATCTTTGAACAAGTAACTTACGGTGAAGATCTGAGTTCACTCTCTCTCTCTCTCTCTCTCTCTCTCACGCGCACACACACACACTAATTGTAGTTTAAGTTCTATGGTTCTATTTTTGGAGCTATAGCTCATTTTTGACATATATGCTCAAATTGGGAATATTTCATTTTCCAAACAAAACTTTAAAACCATTATATCAGTATTAGATAAGCCAATCATAAAATACTTGGAAAAAGTTAGATCTGATGTCAAGAGCTATGATTCAAAATATTGCTTGGTTATACAAATTGATTTTATGCCTTCATTGTTCGAGTCTGATAATGAGAAAGTAGTCTGTCAAGAATCATTCTCCTGATTCTTCTAAGGAGATAATTTTGGCAGTCTTTGCTACCATCTTTATGCACTTTCATCATGTTCAAATACTTTCTTCTTGAATTATGTTTGAGGAAATGGAAAGAATGATCAGAAAGGAGTGAGTCTGTGGAAATTAGGTGAGAATAATAATAATAAAATCCTTTTTGTCAATCAGTTCAATTCTAAGAGTTTACTTGTTGATGAACCTCTCAGAAATTATTTCTATCTGCTCCATCTTCAACTAAAGTGTTGTTGCAGTTAAACAAGCTGGTTTTGTTGTAATACACTACTATCAATTCTGAAATGTGTTGTTGCTAAGGGGATACCTTCTTATCTAGATTATATATTTAGAGAGAACCTTTAGCACTTTTAGAGTCTATTTCCTGAACCATTACACTCAAACAATCAGCAGGGAGGCAACAAAAACATTACTTAGGACTTTATTTTAAATAACCAAAATTCATTGAAATGTTTTCATGTTCAAAATAAGGCATTTGTTGTGAAATATCGCTCAACACCTTTTTCAGAAACTGTACCCAGGGTATGAGGATTTCTGTGGATAATATGGTACTGGCTATTGACAGTTCAAGAGTCCTGTGATTCCTTTTCATCTTGCAGTTGCTTTAGAGTTTTTACAAAATGCAGTGATAGGATTCAGAGGATGATGTTTAGATTTTACATCCAGATAGCAATGAGGAAGTAGTTGTACCAGAGCTATTGGGTTGAGGGACCTTAGGCTAGCTTGGGATGTGTTCAAAACTGACCTGGGAGGTTTCCCAGTTGGTATCTTTAGCCATTACTATTACTTTTCACTTGCCTAATATTGGCCTTGATGAATCATCAAGCTACAAAAGATCATGGTGATAATCTAATTTCATCCTTTCTTGGTTTGATAGATCAAAATAGACCTCAGGGATATCGGAGCCTCTCATGATCATTGATCTAGCTGGGTGATGGCAAAGATGTAAGCACATCTGGACCCCTCTTTTCTCTAAATTAGAAAAATTTTAAAAATGGTTGTCACTGGCTACAAAGTGCATAGAAAACTCATAAAATTTAATGATCATTTTATGGTTGTTTTCTAATGATGATATTCATGATTCAGGAGCTTATTTCATGGCATTTATTTGTTTTATCATTTTATAGAAAATGGATCATCATTTAGATGAAAGGATAATTTACACTAGGAGCTGGCAACCTTTTTATAGTTAAATGATACACTTGGCCAGTGCTTATAGAAGTATAACTTATTAGATCAATTGAGATCAATTTTAGGTTTTGTGAGATATAACATTTTTTTGTAAATAAATAGTGAATACATCCATTTTTTGGCAAAAGCAGCTTCAGCTAAAGGAATGTGTCTATTTCTTAATAGTCATATTTATAGTTACCGGAATTTTAATCTCACATAGTTTTCATGGCACATATGGTATTTTTCTCCTTTTGTTTTTTTTTTCCTGGCACTTAATACCTATAAAAATATTCTTGGTTCCTTTGCATACTAGAGTTGTCCCAAGGGCCACGGTTTGCTAAACTCTAATTTAAATGCATGTTGCCTGTCAGCCATTTCTGTTCCTACCTTCCTCAGAAGTCTATGAACATTTGCAGATGAACATTTACATAAAGAAACCTAAAATGGATCCAGGGAGTATGCTTTACATTACACTCAATATGCTATTTTCTTTGAACAGGTTCCTTTGCAAAATATTGTTTGTTATCATGATCTAAATACTCACATAGCCAGGCGCCGGTGGCTCACACTTGTAATCCTAGCTACTCAGGAGGCTGAGATCTGAGGATTGCGGTTCAAAGCCAGGCCTGGCAGGAAAGTCCATGAAACCCTTATCTCCAATAAACCACCAGAAAACAGGAAGTGGTGCTATAGCTTAAGTGGTAGAGCACTAGCCTTGAGCTGAAGAATGCAGGGAAAGCACCTAGGCCCAGAGTTCAAGCCCCATGACTGACCAAAAACAAAAACAAAAAAAAACAACAAAAGAATTAGCAGGAGAGAAAGTGTACTTTAAGTAAACACCAGTATATGAGCAAGATTTACTGCTTATGGATTTGTTACAGTGCAACAGTGGTGACACTTAATTTTACTCATTCTGCAAATTGCTGAATGAGAAAGTGCTTTAGGCATTGTGGAACCATTCAACTTCCTAGAGATTCCAAAGTCTCTTAACTAAACAGCAGTGCCATGGTCTGAGGGGTGTCCTTTAGATCCTAGGAAACAAGGGCAGTAGAATTGTACAAGGCCTTTGGTTGCCTTTGCCCTAAGAGTAGTTATTGCTGTTTGAAAGAAGTTTTCAAGCTTGTACCTCTGACAATTGCAGGTAAATACCTCTCCAGTTAAGTCAATGAAGAGAGTCAATACTAAAATTCATGATGAAAGTGGTAGTACTATGAACTTAGCTTCCTTTTCATGAAACTTCACACACTTTTTCACTGACTTAAAGAATTTCTGATTTAGTGTGTTTCCCAGTGGTTATATGCTGACCACAAGCAGTTTGCCCACATCAAGATGTTTTACAACCTGCTTGCCTCTGGAATATTTCCCCTTATCAAATTTCAAATGATACTTCTAAGCTCACCAGAAGCAGCAGAAGGAAATGCTCACAATCAACCAGAAACAAAGCAGTAGAGCCTTTTTAGATTGTGTGGAAGCAAAGACTTATCACCATGACAGGAAGTGGGAGCTGCTGATAGAATTGTATTCACATTATTTCCTGTCCTTAATGTCTGACTTTCCAACAGGTGAAGTTACATACAAGTTCTGCTTATGCTGCTCTTTGAACATTAGAAAAGTGAGTTGATCTTAAGAAAACATTATAAATAAGAGGGGTTTTATTTGTGCCAAAACATGGAGGTCATAGGATGATGTCTGGAGCTTGGGAAAATAATTGTTCTAAACACATATGTTCCCCCAAGGAAGAATTATTTGAAAGAAAGGTTAGTAGACCCTATTTATTTTCTTCTTTTTGAAGAAAAATTACTAAGCTTAAGTGAAACTTGAGATTTCCCTTCACAGTTTTTCTTCTTTCTTTCTTTTTTATTTCAATAAGAAATAGAAAAAAAAATCAAATTCTAAGGTGGATCCACGTTCCCCAAGGCAAAGAGAAGGACTTAAAGTTAAGCAGGTGCTGCTATCCTTTCCTGACTGTAACCCAATCTTGCAGACGTCTAATTAAGCCCATGTGAATCACAGTATCAGACATGCTGAGAATAGCCATGGATGAGGATCTGGCCAACTTTTCAAGTAAACAGATAAAACATCAGCTTTAGAATAATTGAGAGGACAATTGGAAGTCTTGAAATACTAGCTCTACCCTATGTAGTCACCTGAGAAAATGAAGGGAAGGAAAGTTTTCTAAACATATCTTACTCTGTTAAATCAATAAAAGTTCTGGGAATCTTTCTCATCACATTGGAATGAATATGCAGCAAACAGGAGTGTAAGCTATCCTGAATACTGAGGACAAACTAAGTTTGTCCTCGAGTTATTCATTTCCTCTATTTCAGGAGTTGACTCCACCACTAGCACCACATCTTTTCTGTTGTTCATTCCCACACCATCCTTCATCCTCTTTGCCTTTTCAACTCCCACATCCAATATACTGGCTAGTCCTGTTGGCTTGACCTTCAAAACAGGTCCCAAATCACCACCTCAATTCTACCCCCTTTCCAAGCCACCATTGATCTCTCTTAGCCATCTTACTGAACTGAGTTTCTTGCTTCTCCTCTGGCCATCTTACAATCTTTTAATCCTAACTCGAGCCCTGCCCCCTGCCTGACATTACCTCCCACCTGCTGTCATTCCTTTCCAATCTCTTACTATCTCCTCCTCCTCTCCCCCCACCCCAGTTCTGAGAACTTTCTGCCCAATCTGACTTCAAACTGTAATATTCCTTATCTCTATCTTCTGAGTAGGCATCAGCCACAGGCATCTGGTGTATTGATAGTACTCTTTACATAACCTTTTTTTTTTTTTGTTGGTCGTGGGGTTTGAACTCTGGGCTTGGGCACTGTCCCTCAGCTCTTCAGCTCAAGGCAAGAGCTCTTCCACTTGAGCCACAGCACCACTTCTGGTTTTCTAGTGGTTCATTGGAGGTAAGAGTCTCATGGAGTTTCCAGCCTGGGCTGGCTTTGAACCGTGATCCTCAGATCTCAGTCTCCTGAGTAGCTAGGATTACAGGCATGAGCCACCAGCTCCTGGCTCTGTAAGAAGCTTTTTAGCCTGTATATCCCCTGATATGTATTTTCAAATAATTTATCAAATGTGTTATCTTTCAAACAATGTATCCCTCTTCATTTAATTTCCCAGATGCTTGCATCTCCTCTGATATCTAAAAATAATATCATCTTATGGGCTTGTCATTGATTTATTTACAATTATTAAAGGAAAAAATATATATAACCTAGCTTTTCCTTATACAGAAGACACAGATTGTAGAGCAGGTTGAAGAAATCATGTCCCATAATTTTGAGTGGATAAGGAATAGTAATTTCTTAATTTTCTAGTGCACTCTCTTGATCTAGTCTGTATTTCTCCCTCATCATGTTTGTTTGTTTGTTTGTTTGTCTGGGTCTGGGTGCTGTCCCTTAACTCTTCAGCTCAAGGTGAGCACTCTACCACTTGAGCCCCAGTGCCACTTCCTCACCATCTGTAGAAACTTTTGCTCACATCTTACCACAGTCACCAAAGACTCTTTGTTGTTTGTTTGTTGTTTTGGTGGGGGAGAGGGAGTGGATAGAGAAGCTTTCATTCATATTTTACAAGAGTCCTCTGTGTCCAAAAGTTTCACCCAGTCTTTTTCTGTCCCCAGAGGGCTGCCAGGAAGCCTGCTCAGCTTTTATCTTGCAAATCTCCTAAGTCTCTGCTCACACACACACCCTTCCCACATCAGGAAATTGCTTTTCATCTAATTGGAAACCCTTCTCCCCATGTGCTTTTGTCCAGCATGTTTGTCTTGTATCCTGATCCTGTTTCTCTTACCAGGCCTATAAATGCTCTCAATTTCCTCAAGGGCCTGGGTTTTGGAAACACAAAGGCTGAGTGAATTGCAGTAAATTTCTATTTTCTGCCCTGCCTGATCCCTCTGTTAAATCAGTGAACTTGGGGCCAGTTCTCTGAGAGAATTGGAATGAGAAGAAATCATAAATTCTGAGATGAGGGGGGAAAAAGAAAGAAAACAAAACAAAACATAGGTTAATAGCACAAAATAGTATCCCTTCATAATGGTTTCAATTTCATCCCTCTATATAAAAATAAAACTACTGTTGAGCTTCTGCTTTCTAAATGGTATGAATATTGCACATGGCAATTTTATCCTCTCTCATTTTTTCCCCTTATGCTTGAAATATACAGCAAACCTTCAAAAGTCCTTTGACATAATCTTAACAATAATAACGTTTTCATAGCACTATATAATTGTGTTCAATATGTAACAGGAGAAAACACTGAACGTAATGCATAGAGCTGACGTTGTGGATATAAAATGGTCTCCTTCACTGGATCTCATATGTAGCTTCATTCTTAAGAAATAACTCAAATTTACATTTTTCAAGATTTAATTTCCTCTTGATTAAAGCCACAATATGATATTTTTAAAAAACAGGTGATGGATAGCCATAATAAAAATGGAAATATTTTATCATGAAGAAAAAAAGAAATAACATCTGGAATTAATAATAGTGTCTGTCACCCTTTGCTGACTGGCCTGTCCTTTTCAACCCTACACTAAGGCAATTTGTTTACATATATATTAGACCAGAGCAAAATTGCAACTTGTCAAAGTTCAAACTTAACCTATATGTATGGTTTCATCATTTTGAACTATTGAGAGGAATTCCTTAAAAATGATCACCACCATGGCATGCAATTTCTGCCAGCCTGAATCTGCTAGATAGAAGTCACTGTTACAGACATCACTTAATCTCAATTTTTTTCAGTTAAATCAGAGTATGGCTCTCTTCTGTTTTCTTCTGTTTTACTTATTGACCTATCCTGCTGAAGTTCCCTGTTTTCGGATCCCCTCTCACAGACCACCAGAGACCACGATCAATGCAAACAGCAAGAGTCGTTTATTGCGAGCTGAACTTGGTCCTCCGTGCACTCTGCAACTGGTGACGCTAAGAGGTCCCAGGCGTAAAATCAGTGCAGTTTTTATAGTATTGAACAAACAACTTTAAGGAACTTTTACATAAGAAATTACATGATTGATTAACATTTAAAACAAGCTAAGCTGGGCAAATATGATTGGTTGACCTTTACAGAAAAATATCCTTGGTCCATAGCTTGACCACAAATGGTTATGAGTCACACCTGGACCAACAGTATGCATGGCATGTCTCGCCCTGGGCTCTGAAGAACCGGTTGGTCAGAACATTATATGGTTTTAACTGAAACTCTTAGCTCATGGTCTCTCGGGGACAAAGTCACTTGGGGGCTAACACCTGCCTTAAGCAAAGGCCATCTATGGCTCCAAGAATTGTGCATGGCTGTCATAAATTCCTGACATTGGGGCTGAAGTGGGTCAGGTCACAAGTTAAGTCTCAGAACTGAAATGGGGTCTTAAGTAAAATGGAGTTGCTCAGGTTTCTCACTGCAACTCACTCTTAGCAATTGGTAGAGCAGTAAAGCTGCAGTTGGTACAAGTGGAGACCTCTCCACTATTTGACAGTTCTTGTCAGCACACCTTCACTCAACATTATCCATAGCTGACACCTGTTTCTGATGGTTTAAAGTGCTGACTAACAAGGTTTGTTTGTGACATAAGGATTCTATTATTTCAGGTGACATTGTGGCTTGTTGTGAATCTGCAGCTTTGCACGTTACCTGACTCATGAACATGTTCTATTTAGAATTTTCCAGTCTGTTGCTGTGCTGCTACTTGACTTCACTAAATCATGGAACTTTAACATTGGCCTCTCTGTCAGTCCTTTTACTGACATGACTTGCAAATGAACTTACACTAGTTTTTTTTTGTTGTTATTATTTTCTATTTAGTACTTTATTATTCTATTGTTTTCTTCAAATATTTGTTCAAATGGTGTATCAATTGAACGTTTTCAATTCATGTGTAGAATGCATCTTGATCAGCGCTATTCTTTCAATAATTCTTCAGTTCCTCCCTACTTATCTCATGATAAGTCATGTCTTCAAGCTTCCTAGTTTTCCTGTATATGCCTTGAGTATTGTGATTGTGTTTGCTCACTCTTCCTCATTTCATTGTTCCATCATCTGCGTTTAGTCCCACCTTCTCAGTCCAGACATGTTGATAAACTGCCTAACAATTGTTCAACAGGGTTACTCTATGGAATCCTATTTCTATGTAAACCATCTTTTAGTTGATTTGATATATATGTATAAAATATAGATATATAAAGTTATTTATATATAATCAGCTTTTTTATTTTAATACGTTTCTTAGTGTAAAAATATTGTGCAGAGGGGTTACAGTTACACGAGCAAGGTAATGAGTACATTTCTTATCAAATATTGTTGCCTCCTCCTTTGTTTTTCCCTACCATCCCTTCCCTCCCACCTCCACAACTACACTACCCCCTGCCCCCCCACCCCGCCTAAATTGTAAAGTTCGTTTTTCAACATAGTGTCTTGTACATCTCATTGTTATAATGGGTCAACTTGTATCCCTATTTAAGCATTTTGGTTTTTCCCTTCCCCTTCCCAAATTAGAGAGGTTCATGATCTAATATTGCAGGGTATCTGGACTGTTTTAATGTCTGGGCTACTGTGAATAGGTCTGCCATGTACATGCTTTCATTATTTGCTCACTTACAATCTTTTGGTTAAATGTCCAAGAGTGGTATCTTTGGATCATGAGGCAGTTTCGTGTTTGTTTGTTTTTTTAAAGGAATTCTATAGTGTCTTTTAGTGTTTGTACTAATATACATTTCTACCAACAGTGTATTAGGATTTCTTTTTTCTTTATCCTCACCAATTTTGTGTGTGTGTGTGTGTGTGTGTGTGTGTGTGTACGCATACATACCAGTACCAAGCCTAGGTGCTATACCTTAGTTTTTTACTTTACTTGAACCACAGCTCCAATAATGGCGTTTTGCTTAATTGGAGATAAGAATCTCAATTTGACCAGCCTGGAATGGCTGCAAATTGTGATCCTCAGATCTCAGCTCCCAGAGTAGCTAGGACTGTAGGCATGAGCTACCAAAATGAAGCTCTGCTCATTTTCTTGATGATGTCTGTTCCTAAGGGAGTGAGTTGAACTGACACATTTTTTTTTTTTTTTTTTTGGATCCGGTTGTGGGGCCTGAACTCTGGGCCTGGGCACTGTCCCTCAGCTCTTCAGCTCAAGGCTAGCGCTTTACCACTTGAGCCACAGCGCCACTTCCGGCTTTTTTCTTTTTGCTTATGTGGTGCTGAGGAATCGAACCCAGGGCCTTGAGCATGCAAGGCAAGTGCTCTACCACTGGGCCACGTTCTCAGCCCGAACTGACACATTTTGATTTGCATTTCTTTTATGACCAAGTATGTTGAACATTTCCTTATATATTTATTGCTCTTTTTTTTTTACTTATTTTCATGAGAAGTATCTATCTATGTGGCGTGGCTCATTTATTAATTGAGTCATTGATTTTTGGGAGGTTTAGTTTTTGAGCTCCTTGTATATTCTGGTTACTAGGTTACTAGACTTCATCATACATATAGCTGGGAAAGATATTCTTCCACCTTGCAGGGTTTTTATTTTTTAGCCTAATAATGGTATTTCTTAGTGCACTGAAAATTTTAAGCTTGATATATTTTCATTAGTCAATTCTTTCTCTTATTTACTGAGCCCTGGGAATTCTATTCAGTAAATTTTTGCCTATGGCAACAAGTTCTAGTGTCTTCACTATTCTTTCCTGTAGGAGTTTCAATGTTTCTAGACTTAAATTGAGGTCTTTGATCTACTAAATTGTTCATTTTAGTCCGTTAAGGTTAATTTTAGGTTCATTTGTCATACATGGATTTCTTTTCATTTAACCAAAGTAATGAAAGTTAGAATTTCATTTGGCAGAATTCAGCTTTTTCAAATTGTTTTTACATTTGATGTTATTGTGGCCAGAGAACATAGAACATCTGGTTTCCTCCATTTGACACATAAGAGGAAAAAAAGTGAAGTCCCAAAAGACCAAATAACTATCTTATTTTCACACAAATTTAGAAATAGTGACCAAAAATATAACTCACTTGCTGGAGTACTGGCCCGGCATGCACAAAACCCTGGATTTAATCCTTAGTATAGCAGGCAAAAAAGAAAAAAAAAAATTAAATTGAAGACAGTTCTAGAACTAGTTACCTGATCTTTAAATATTAACTGTCCTTAGTACTCTCTGTTTCATAGCAGTACACCAATTCCATACATGATCTCAGTTTAGTCCTCTGTTTAGTGTTATGTTTACATCATGAAATTGACCTGACGAGATAAAAGCTTTTATACTATAAAAAAACAGCAAGTGTGACACTCCTGGTTTATCTTTTTAGATACCAATCAATAAACATTGAGTGGCAAAGTGAATATTTTATGAAGTTACCCATTACATATTTTAAAAGCAAAAAAAAAAATTCTTATTTTAATTGGATTTTCCCTCCCTCCCTTCCTCTCTCCCTCCCTCCCTCCCTTCCTGCCTTCCTGCCTTCCTGTCTTCCTGTCTTCCTGCCTTCCTCCCTTTTTTCAACCAGTATAACTTCTGGTGAAGAGTTTTACAACATAGCTGGAATAAGATTCTTAGAAAATTTGTTCTGCCTTAGAATTGGAAGCTTGAAAGAGCTTTACAATCTTATCTAACTCAACCCTGTTATTTCACAGATGAGGGAACTTACGGCAGGAAATGAACAATGATTTGTCCAAGATCTTGAAGAGACAAGCAACAAAAATCATGATCCAAATTCAGATCTCATTCCTTATAACTCATCACTGGATACAATCTGTTCTTAGGAGGGATAAAAAAAAAAAGACTAGGCTCAGGGAGAAGAGACAGAGGCAAAAGGCTCCAATCTCAACAGACTTATAAAATCCCTGTCGAATAAGAGACTGACAAAAAGATCATTGGAAGGAATTGCCAATGGCCAATTAAAGTTTTAATTGTGCTGGCCTATTTGTTTATTAGTGTGTGCGAACAAAAGTAATGCTTTTAATAATTAAAATATACTATCAATCAATTTACAAGTTCAGTTGAAGAACTAATTGTCTATTAAATGCAAGAGATGTTTTTCGTAATGAAAACCTGACAATATTCAAAGGGATAAAATAAAATGACAGGTAATTCTACCCTTTGAGAAAAAGACTACAGTCAGTACCATGTGATACAGTCAGTATAAGGATGAGAATAAGAAATATAGCAAGGGAATAAGTACTTTTATCTAAGAAACATTGATGAACTATGTTCTAGACTTTTAATGTTTTATATAAAATCCATACTACTTCAGAAAATAATTTAGTTTGCATGTTCCATTGTTGCTTTATGTACAAATCTTACATAAGTCAGACTCATCCCAACCAATAGTCAGAAAAAGTAAAAATAGCTACCTAGTTTTTCAATGTTAATTCAAGCCATAGATGAACCTTCTATGTGAAAGTGAACTCTGAGGGCTGATAGGCGCAGCCAATGAGCTTTACATATAGGATGAGTGAATTCACTCATAAATGGTGATTTATCAATACTGATGCAGTTAGTTGTCTTTGAGTAGGTAATATCATGAGTACCCTCTTAGTCTAAGTGAAACTAAATGAGGAAAATGTTAATATATTACAATTAAACACCTTTTCCCCTGCCTTCTCTCTTATTTAATATTATGTTTCCAATTAACACACTTATAATTGGCATATTTTAAGCTGCTTTAACAAAATTCAAATTGTAATGATGAAACTGCTAATGGCGTTAGATTAAGGAACTCTAAGGCATTTGCCCTATAAAGCTACTTGTGTTTGTTTCATCCTTTCAATGGCAGACTGTTTTCATGTAAATTAGAAAAGACTGGAGGAGTAAGTTAGGAGAGAATACTGTTTATCATACCTTACACTGATCTTTTGTGATACTTTCTTCTCCAAGGCAGAATGCACAGATTCTCTTGAGTTTTGCTCTTTCTGTAAGTGACTCTCAGAGTATGGTCCCTGAGCAGTATTAGTACCAACACCTGGCGACCAATTTTGTGCTCTACCACAAAATACTGAATCTGCAATGTTGAGTCAGGGCAGGTTATCTGTTTTAACAAGCTCTCTGGATGATTCTAATGCATACTAAAGTTTGAGCAGTTAAAAGATTGCAAGCAGGACTTTGTAGAGAGTGTATCAATTGTTTCCTCCTCTTTTTTTTTTTTTTTTTGTTCTCTGAATCAAAGGCATTCATTTTGATAGCACAGAAGCACATGATTTTCCTGATCTGAGAATGGTTTTATACTTCATGAGAAATCATTCTCTGCTTTATATATCTCTTTTTTTCATTTTGTGACTACTTTGATCAACAAATGTGTATAGAACTGAGAAAAGGGAAAGAATATGTAAAGAAATAGAGATGGTTGGGGTATTTGTCAGATATGAATAAAACAGAAGAAAGGAGGAAGTAGAGAAGACTGGGAAGGAAGTGGAGACAGAATATGGAGGCCTAAAGACAAATCAACCTGGGTTCACAGCACCCGCAGCTCCTATGACCAGCTCCACACCCATCCATTCTGCCACTCACACTCTTCCATGGCCATTGCTTTCCTCTTGTTCAACTAACCATGGAACTTTGTAATCCTATTTGTGTTGTGGAGGTTTGCTCATCCACTTGTATCTATCCACCAAATCCTGTCACTTCTTTTTTGAAAGGCATTTTGCATCCATTCACGCTGCTTACATGCTTACAGTATGCAGCCATGACACCCATATTTCTGCTTCTCGATTGTAGAAGCCCTAATCGAGTGTTATTGTATAATTGCAGAAAATAGCTTCCAACCCCTTGAATCCTATTTTGCACATTCTATTTGAAGGTTATAAATTTGCTTGTTTTTGACATTCCCTTAAAAGAATTATGAGAGTCCAGATGAAGAGGATGGAACACACCTTGTCACTTATTCTACAAAGCTGATATTTCAAATTGAAAAGCTAAAGATCCTCGATGCCCTACATTTCCCTGATCATTTTTATGATCACTGTTTCTTCACTGTTCTATGGCTTCACTTCTTATAGAGCTTCATCTTGTTTCTCTCCATTCTTCCCTTCATAAGTGTCCGATTTCCAGTAACTATCTGGCTTCCTGGCATGGGTGTGAGGGTGCTGGGTGCACTCCCAAACATTCTATCTCATATCTCCTACTTAGCAGTTCTAGGGAAGAGTGTGTTATTCACAGTATGCTGTCTGTCTTCACTTAGAAACTTTTTGCTTAGGTCCTTGGAGGCCTACCTATTTATAAAGTTCACTTATTTTTCTATCTCTGAGAAATCTTCCCAGTTCTTTTCCTCACAGCCAACAATCATGCCTTTGTTGTTTCTTTGTGTACACATTCACCTGAGTTCCCTGTTCTGGTTCCATTCCCAGACACCCTTCAGAAGGTACAGGATTGGGGTCTCCTACTTCATTTAACTTTTCAGGACCAACTTATCATCACTAACTTTTCTTTACCAGTAGCCACTCCACTTAAGGTCAATATCACACAATGGAAATATTTTGTTTTTTTCACCAGTCCATCTTGCCTCCAAATGAACTGGAAAGTATTAAAAGTCAATGACCATTTCCTTCTGCTTTAAATTTCTGAGTATCTAGTATTTGACTGAGGGCAAAGGTTCACATTTTGATTGACATGTTCATGCATTCTTCCACATGACAGTTAAATAAAAGATACACACAGATGTGATAAAGTTGGTAATATTAGGGGAAAAAAACTGTATATCAAATAGACTGATGCACTATTACTTTTTTGTGCATGGGCCTTGATAATTCTAATACTGTTATTCACATAATATTGTCTCAGATATTGGGTTTAATTTTAAAAGGAAAGACAAATAGGTGGAAATTAAATTATAATTAGATATAATTGTTTTTAAAAAATCATGCCAGCGAGTGACGTTGGCTCACACCTGTAATCCTAGCTACTCAGGAGGCTGAGATCTGAGGATCACGGTTCAAAGCCAGCCCAAGCAGGAAACTCCATGAGACCCTTATCTCCAATAAAGCACTAGAAAACTGGAAGTGGCGTTGTGGCTCAAATGGTAGAGCACTCACCTTGAGCTGAAGAGCTGAGGGATAGCACCCAGGCCCAGAGTTCAAGTCCCATGACTGAGAATAAAATAAAATAAAATCATGCCAATATGTAGCAAAAGGGACATTAAATAATACCATACATCTTATAATTGTCTTGTTTCACTAATCCAACTGCACAAATCGGAACTTTTGTGAGTTGATTTTGAGGAGTTGGTTTAAAATGTGTTTTGAAACTGTGGCTCACTGGTAGAATGCCCACCAAGCAAGCATGAGAACCTGAGTTCAAACCTCAGCTACTACCAAAAGGACAAAAGCAAAAGAAGTGTGTTTTCTAGCTGTGCTCAAATTCACATTAAACAAACTGTTTAAAGCAACAGAATCAATCAATTTGTCTTATAAAAAAAAAGTAGTGTTACTTTTGTCCTTGCTTTTAGTAAATAGGCAGAAAACAAGAAAATGAACAAGCAGAAAAGGAAAGAATAAAATGTCAAAGTGCAAGTCTGAATAACATAAAAAAGAAAAGATTTTAAGAGTTTGTTTGAAAGTTCTAGCCAAGGAGTGCAGGTAGTCAAATACCCTTGTGTGAAGAATGATCTTTCTCTGTCAGGAAAGGCTGACACATTCAACCAAGCATGGAGATTCTGGAAGAAAAGGATTTTGAGAATAAAGATTTTTTTTTAATGAAAAAGAAAGAAAAATATGTGTATGTATATATGTATGTCTGTATGCATATATATGTATGTCTGTATTTATTTCCCAAATATCCAGATCAGAGAAATCAACTAGAAATCATTTGTTTTGTGTTTTTGATACTTATTAAATAAATGAAACAACACTTTTATAAGATAAAAACAGTAGAGCTCTTCATAGGACTTATCCCACCTTCTTTCAGAGACCATATTGTTCACATAACATTGAAAAAATCTCATTGCAAAAAGTTCTCAAGCAATAGATAAAGTGAATCACTCATCTGGGGAAGTAAACATTGATTTGAGTCATTTACATATGTTGTTTCTTTCCTTCATAAAATGCTAAACTAATGAGTAGCCTAAAGAACTTCAAAGGAGGTATAATTTGGATATGAGAAGTCAGTGAGAAGCCCAACAAGGTTATAAAGCATCGATATATGTTCTTATGGAAGTGCTAGTTTATTTTTCAAATTAAAAGGGATAGTGCTGTTAATTTAATGTGCACCAATAATTAATAGTGTCCAAAGTAATGGCAGTCAAAATTATGGCAATAAAAGCTGAAAAGTTAAAATAAAACTACATGTACCCCACAGTCTTAATTTACATGTCATATGTGCCTTTTTATAAATGCCTCCTATTAGTGCATATGCATCATAAATAACTTATTTACAGGGTTTGAACACCATTGTTTAGAGAAATAAAAAGTTAATTAAAAGAAATTAACATTAGACAATTAACATTTTCCATCCAGTTTAGAACTTAATTCTGCCAAGTCTGATCTTAAGCACTGAATAGTAAGGTGAGGTTGAAATTCAGTGGTGGAGTTCTTGCTTATTATACAGAAGGATCTGAAAAGAAAAAAGAAAAAAAGAGAGGTATTTCTCAATTTAATTCTGACTTGTACTTTGTTGAGATGAAATATGCTAATCCCACTTAATAAAGTAAAAGTTACTATTAAGAATAACCACTGAGCTGGGCACCAGTGGCTCACACCTATAATCCTAGCTACTCAAGAGGCTGAGATCTGAGGATTGTGGTTCAAAGCCAGCCCAGGCAGGAAAGTCTGTGAGACTCTTTTTTTTTTTATTGTAAAAATACTGAACAAAGGAGTTACAATTACATGGGCAAGATAATGAGTACATTTCTTATCAAGCATTGTAGCCTCCTCCTTTGTTTCCCCTTCCCATCCCTTTCCATCTTCCCCCTTCCCTTCCCACCCAACCTCCCCCCGCCAAAGTTGTAAAGTTGATTTTCAACATAAGGACTTGTACATCTCATTGTTGCAATGGGTCCACCTGTATCCCTATTTAAACAATTTGTTTTTCCCCTTCCCCTCCACAAATTATACTGACATCAAATACAGTGAAAGCAGGGGTTATACTATGGGGGAGGGACATACAAAGCAACAAAGAAATAATCTTATAAATGTGTTAGAAACAATCGCATGAAAGAAAAAAACATTTGAATACATATCTTAGGGTTCATTTCCCTAACATCAACTTAACTGACCCTTTCTGCTTGACTCAGACATATAATAGTTATTGCAAATAAGGGAAACCATGGGACCTATGTTTCTTTGGGCCTGGCTTACTTCACTTAATATCATATTTTCCAAGTCTTTCCATTTCCTAACAAATGGGGCAATGTCATTCTTTCTGATGGAGGCATAGAATTTCATTGTATATATACCACATTTTCTTGATCCATTCATCTACTGTGGGGCATCTGGGTTGGTTCCATATCTTAGCTATGGTAAATAATGCTGCAGTAAACATCGTCATTCTGGTAGCTTTAGTATGGTCTTGTTTGTGAACATTTGTTTAAATGCCCAAAAGTGGGATTGCTGGGTCATAGGGGAGCTATATGTGGAGTCTTTTGAGGAACTTCCATACTGTTTTCCAAAGTGATTGAACAAGTTTGCACTCCCACCAACAATGCAGTAAGGGTCCCTTCTGTCCACATCCCCTCCAGCATCTGTTGTTATTAGAGTTCTTGATTTTAGCCATTCTAACTGGGGTGAGGGGGTATCTCAATGTTGTTTTGATTTGCATTTCTTTTATGGCTAGGGAGGTTGAGCATTTCTTCATGTGTCTATTGGCCATCCTTCTTTCCTCTTCAGAGAGATTTCTCTTTAAGTCTTTAGCCCACTTATTTATTGAGCAGTTGTTTCTTTGAAGATTTGTTGTTGGGGGATTTAATTTTTGAGTTCCAGGTATATTTTAGATATGAGACTCTTGTCCGTTGTTTGGCTAGTGAAGATCTTCTCCCAATTTGTGGGCTTTCTATTGATCTTGCTAGCTATGTCCTTTGCCATGCAGAAGCTCTGCAGTTTCATGCAATCCCATTTGTCCTATGTTTCTTTTATTTGTTGTGTTTCTGGGTCACTGTCTGTGAGACTCTTATCTCCAACTAACCACCAGAAAGCCATAGGTGGCACTGTGGCTCAAGTGGTAGAATGCTTGCCTTGAACTGAAGAGCTCAGGGACAGTGCCCAAGCCCAGAGTTTAAGCCCCACGACCGACAAAAAGCCAACCAAACAAAAACAAAACAAAACAAAAACCTCTGCTTTTTCTGACATAAAAGATTTGGAAGTGACATTGGCCTCCATTTTGCTGTCTAAGTGTTGCAGAGGAATTTCTCATTTCTAAATGCCTATGCTGTGCTGACAAGACTGGACCCTATGTAATAGTCACAAGAATTAAAACTAAGTATATGCCAAAAAAGATGTATGGATGGTAGATATTACAATTTATGTCCTTTTAAATCCTAACCTAACATTGCATGAGAGCTATCAGATAAACAGAAAATATTTAGTGAAGAAAGTAGAAAATGATGACCAGAAATAAGAAAAAGAGAACTTGAGCTTCCAGACATATCATATTTCTCAAACCTATCATACTACATGCTTAGAAATAGGGTCTGAAAACTGAGAATCCTATTTGTTCCTACCTGGAGCAGCTTTGAAAACATAGGTCTTGGCTGGGAAGGTGATTCAGTGGTAGAGTGCTTGCCTTGCATGCATGAGGCCCTGGGTTTGATTCCTTAGCACCACATACACAGAAAATCTGAAAGTGGCACTATGGCTTTAAAAACATAGGTCTTACTATGCATCTGCAGAGAAGATTCTTTCATTGTTCTGAGCTGAGTATCAGGAATAGAAAATAGATGTCTTCTCAAGTGTTGGACAAGAGAAGTGAAATTTGAAAACCACTAACTTAAATGCAAAATTTTATGTATTTCACACATCCAAAGACAAAGCAGTCTTAGTTTTAAGCTAGACAAGCAGATAAGAAACAAACAAAACATTCTTCTTTATTGTCTTCATTTTTCCAAATGAGAAGAGTGAATATGACACAGGTTAAATTATTGACTAATAGCAAACATTTAGTAAATGTCAAAGCTAGGATTGAAATTCCAGCCTTCTTTAGTCCAGGGCTCATTTCTCAGACAACATTACAATACTATCTCACCATCTGAGTGATATTTCCTGTAAGGGAAGACAGGGAAGAGAGAAATCTGCATCAGTGATGTAATTTATCCATGTAGGTTCAGTTCTTAGCATGATTTTAAAAATCATAGACAAAGAGCTCACATTTTATTCTTTTTTTTCCTGTTGAATATGAACATAATCCTCCTAAGTATTTGCAGCTGATATAATGCAATTAACTGACTTGATGGAAAATAAAATTATTGACATAGGATGTGATATATAACTCTGGACATGCATACAGAACTAATAGAGGATTGGTTTGATTTTTAAATTAACTGGCTGGTGTGGATGACAAGTAAGAAGATGAATGTCTGAAAATTCTACCATACCTGACTGTGGCATAATGTAAAACTCTCCCATACCTAATTGGCATTTGGCAACCCTAACAATGGGAAGGACAGCCAATTCCTTTAATAGTTTTCTGTTTTAATGATGCTTCAGTGATAGGGAGAGAAAAAGAAGAAAATAATTGGCTGACCTAATCTTTTCCAACCATTAAGTAACTTTCAAATTTAAAACTACAGTTCAGTTCTCATCTCCTCTTAATTTACACTGTTGGTATTATAGGAATGTATGCATATATTAGTCTTTATTAAGCCACTATTTAAAAATCATGTTAATTTTTGTATTAATTATAGTTTTTTTTTCTTCATGGCACTCTACTCAATATAAAGGTAGCAATGTTACTTTAATTCATTAGACTGAAAATCTAGATGTTGCAAATCAATTTGCTGTTATAAAGGAAATTATTTGTATCCATTTTCTTGATTTTATTTATACAGTATAATTGAATCTGAAGATAGTTGTTCATTAAGATTTTTAGCTTCAAATTATTTTCTGTTTGTGTTCTTTTAAATATAATATTCACAGTATGACAATTAGGCAGATTCATTGTGAAGATTTAATTTCATTTATTTGTTTGAGTATGGACAAAGTCTGATCTATAATTACATTCTCCAGTGTAAATGAAGCTAGTCTGGCATCAATGAAACATATGCATAAAGTAGAGGTAAAGAGTCTATCCTAAATAAGGATATCATCCATCTCACCATGGGTTTCTTGAATGAAACAAGATGCAGAGGCTATATTACTTTAATTTAAGAAACATAATTGTCTTTATTAGAGAGCGTTTTCATCTTTGTTTAGTTAGTGCTACAATTTGGTACATCTTTGTGAACCATTGAGAGCTATACACTGTCCTTAATGACTTTCTCAACACTTATATCTAAACTATTCAAAGGCCCCGAGAGTCAAACCAGTTTAGTAAGGACTCTAATGAGTTCTTTTAAAGAACATTAGGTATTGTTTACAACACTATTGTCATGACAGTGTATTGATGGTCAAAAGAAAAAAACTAAGATGTAAACATTTACAAGAAGGCATAGGGACTAATTTGATATGACTTAAAATGATGAGATGGTTTGGCCTACTGCAACCTATCCAATCAAATACTTTTTGACTCATTTATTCAATATCTGAGGTTGTAATAGTTCCATACCTGTATAACGCTTCCAGCAAAATCAATAGGAATGATTTCAAGCATGTAAAAAGGTTGTTAAATATTGTACCACCAAATCTAAGCCACCTGAATAGCTAGGATTACAGGGACTAGGATTACACTAGCACCTGCTTTCATTTGATTTTTTAAGCAACTATTATTATTGCTTGATTCTATACTCCCTCTTAGCCTTTTTGCATAGTAATATTTTTTGGTAAAGGTTATCCTGCTCAAGAACCAATTTAAATAGTTAAACGATAAAGTATTTCTTGGCTTCTATTCTCATGGATCAATATCTAATTACGATATTCTTCTTGGACATCTTACCAAATAAATCTATGATGACAATTCAGGGGTTTAAAATAAACTGGAGTAAGTAAATAGAAAAAGCAATAAAGTAGAGAGGGAATGATCAAATAAATGTGATAAAATTGGTCAGCTGGTTCAGAATTCTGATATTGTGTTATATTGCTTAATATTATCTGTATATCGATTGCTTATAGTTTCTATGGCTTTCATTCTAAATTCTTAAAAGAACAGAGAATTAAGTTTTGTTTTGGAAAAATGCATTAAGGTATTTATTTATTTTGCACACTAGATTTAATCTTCAACATTTTGCTCAGAAATGTCACTTAATTGATAATCACTTCCTTTTTGGCTTTAACTGGCCCTTTCGAATCTTGGTTACCTAAGTGTAACATGAAAGTGCTTTATTAATATGTTTCACTACAAGTTCACATACCCTTTCAAGCGATTCCATCCTCCTTCTAGAGTTCCTGTGCCTTTGACTTGTTCAGCTTCATCTAAGTCACTTCAACCTCTTGACCTCTGCCAGCCCAGGGTCTTCCTTAGTAATCATGGGATAGGAATAGATGGCAGATGAGACAAATTGAGTGTAAACACCTTTGATTTGACAAATCCAACCTATAGAAGAGCATATAAACCCAGAGCATCTTCCCCACTGAGTCATTTTATGAATTGCCCCTCTTTACAGAAAATCCTCTCCAGTAGACATAGTGAACAGAAATAGAAGGAAAAAGAACCAAGAGGGTCTACACCAAGAACGAGTGAAACAAATATCTTGAAATACTCAGGGTGTTTTAGATAATGTTGTAATAGGTACTTTACATGCATCCACCAATTTTTATCCCAATAGTAATCTTATGAAATATATCTATCCTTGTTTGTAAATGATGCTTGGAGAAATTAAGTGACCAGTAATGGGTGGAACCACTAGGATATCTTAGCTATTCACAAGTGACAAGACAACCCAATCTATGTTCTTTCATACAAGAAAAATGATCAAGAAATAAGCAGGCTTTTAATGTCTTTAGTGCTAAGATTTTCTCAGGGTAGTGTGCTGGTTTGTCATTTTGTTAGTTCTATCAGTTTTCTCTGGGAGTTATGATTTTTTTGTTTTTGTTTTTGGATAGCTCCTAGAGTTACAATAAGTGGTAAAAACTGTTTTTGGAGCACTACAGCTCGAAGCCATTTCACTTTGTCATAATTCTTTGTAATTTTCTGCAATGGAAAATTCAAAAAAGGAAGGACATCAAGCTTTTCATCTCATGACTGTTTTCTCTTTCTCTGTTTTCTCTGGGTCATAGGTTGGTTGTGGAGTCTCTAGATCTATTTCCAATTCTAGAACAAAGGACTTTCAGATGACACAATTGCCCAAGTCCTTGGAGACACTAATATTTCTGTGATTCTTACTCTCAGATGTCAAGATAGAAATAGATGAAGGCAATGCTATTTAATTTATGTTGCACACACAATTGGCATAGCTTGCATGAAAAATTCTTAACTTCAGACAGTTACCTCTGGGGTCAAAGTTCATTCATTTCCAGAGCAATTGAAGAGTTGTCTTTTATTAGGGTTTCAAACTTTATCTGTTTGCCATTACCCACAGCATAGATGACAATGTAGTATGGTTGTTATGTTGATGAATGACTAAACATCACATCAATTCCTAGGAAATGATGAAGACTTGAAAAATTTTGGAAGTTATAACTAATAAAGTGAGTTTGGTCAATGAAACTTACTTGTTTTGTCAGTGATTAAAAATTTGCATTAACAGGAGATGAGGTTTAATTAGCAGCATTTTAAATGGCACAGGTTTCATCATCAGTGATGTAGGGATAACAGTTGAAAAATATGGTCTTTTGATATAAAGGAAATACTAGCCTACACGTATGGGTAGGTGATCCTACAGGTAGAGTAGTGGGCCTTAATGTTTACTACATACTTGAATTACAAAGCTTAAATCAATGTTAATAAAATGTGGGAGGATAGTAGCATAATTAAAAGAAACTACCATCAATTTCTGTGGAATTTCTGTATGTTTAATGTATGCCTTTAATATTTTAGGTCTCTGTGACTGTGTATAATTCCATTGCTATATATGTTGCCATATTGCAAAGCAAGAAAATTCCCTGTTGTCAAAGCCTACATTAAAAACATGTTCTTAGAGACTGGCTAAAAAACTATCATTAATGAATCAGTTGTGGCTGTCCTATTATCTACTATTCTTTTTTTGTGACATGTGTTTTCTCAGGCTGCAGGTACCTACTGTGCACCTGAGATTATCAGGTACTTTCTTTAAATTGTGTTGCTCTTCAACAAACTATCTTATAGCATTTTTCAATTCTCCTTTGTTTTCGTTGTATTGTTTTCAAGGTTTACCTTTCTCCAGCCCTCTAGCAGTCCAGAACTTTGGCTTATGTGAAAACTACAAGTGTTCACTAACCTATCAAGTACTTTTACAAAGTTCATATTTTATACATGAAAACCCCAAGTAACACCTTTACAGAATGTTTATTTTTTCTTAAATTTTACCTGATGGAAAAACTTTCTCAGTTAGTTGGATCTTGAAAAGTACAATTTCATCCAAGAAATATAGTTAAGAGATACATTATAGAGTCTCTGGCTTCAGGCAAGAATGGTCATGATATAGTTATTTTGTTCCTCTTGGCACACCATCTTAGTTAGGTACAGCACCATTTTAAATTTCACTAGACACCATTGCACAAGCTAAGAAAAATCATTTACTTATTTTAATGTGTCCACATTAAGTAGCATCTCTAAGTTTGCATTAATGACTGACCTACTAAGGGTTTATTACTTAAGAGCTATCATCTATTTATTAAAATAACTATTATCCATTTGAAATATTTTTGCACTGTTTGGGGATGAGCTGCGATGTACTGACTCTTGAAAAGCAGATTCTCTCCTTTCAAATGCTGCTGTTTTCCCTTCTAGTATTTTCTTATAACATAATTGAGCTGACTTTGTTTGCCTGAAGGAGTTATTAACTTATGGAGTTCCCTGATAGGATGATGAAGGGTCTCTTTAGGTTGAGATAATGAGAATGAGGTTATGCCATTTTATGTCAAGTGGCCTCTTTGGCCTTTTCAGAGAGAGGAAAAAAAACAGATATTTATCTTTTTGATAAAGGATTAGCAAGCATCCTGACCCAGTGTATTTAAGAAAAACTTTTCATAGACAGTAAGGCTGGGGAGAGATATTTGTTCAAGCTCTCTTGCTTTTGTTATTACTTTTCTCCAGGCTCATCACATTTATTTTACTTCTATAAACTTCAGATGTCAGTCCTATCAGAACTTTTGAAACTATGACTGTGTTTACTGATCACAGTAGAATAACATCCCATCCCATTCCTTCCCTTTGTGCCATAAAATATGCACAAACATCATGAGTCTGTGACCAGTAGTCTTCTGGTAGTAGCTAAGGGACCCAAAACTTATAGAATGCAGCCATTATCTTATTGAATATGAGCATGTGAAGGCATTGTTTCCTTAATCTCTGAACACATTAATGTTCTTGTCATACTGCTATCACATTTAGGAAGACATTTTCATGTCTAGATTAGCGAGGGGAAAACAGTCCTCCTGTTAAAGAAGTCTTTCTCTACACAAGGTTTTATCTAATGTCATACTCTATGGCTATTTTTTATTGTTTTTTCTCCTAAAAATGAGTTTTCTTATATAAAAAAGCTCTATTACAATTTTTATAATTAATGTAAATGCCAAAAGCACATTCTTCTAAAGGTATGCATTTTCTATTGGAGGTGACCATAGTACTGATGATCATTTCTTCAATTTCACAAATGCTCGAGACTAAACATCTTGCACACAGAATCCCAGGCAATTTCAAGGTTACCATTATCCTAAACTGCCCTAGTTTAATATAAGTTCCATGAAATTCAGAGAGCTGGTTGTATTTTTCATCAAATGGGAGGGTATGTTTGCAATAGGTCTTGCTCAATTAAAACCAAAGATCGATTCTATCATTATATCTTTTGTCTTCCCCTTGATAATGATTTTAATAACATTTCCTTTATTAGTAACTTACAGATAAGGTAATAGCCATAGCTTTTGCCCTGATTTTATTTTTCCTATCTCACACTGACCTTAAAATAGTTTATTTTGTATGGCTGATAAATATGCATCACACATTATTATTGCTTTACAAAGAATTAAACTACAATGAGTTATACCTAGGTGAGTAAGATCTAGCATGTAAAATCTCTATGAAATCTTTTAAGAATTTAGAATGGTCTGATCCAGTTCTAGAGAGAGATCATTTTAAATTAAAAGAAAACATAATAACTCTAAAAGGTGTCTGTCCTTTATATTTTGAAACTATTTTAATAAGAATACCAGGAATATGACCATATAAGATGATGCTAAATGAAGTGAACCCCAAGACATGGACACAAGAGGTCATTCTTTGTTGTTGTTTTTAATGTACTATCTGATCTTTTTCTTTCCTTTGTATGTTCTTCTCCCTATGATATATCCCCTGTTGTCACTGTACTTGATTTTGGTATCCTGAATCTTGTATATGCATTTGTCTAATTTGGGGTGGGGAAAGAGAATAACAAAATGCTGAAACAAGGACATAGGATGACCCATTGCAATAATGATACTCACAAGACACTATGTTGGAAATGAACTTTACAACTTTGGAGGAGAAGACAGGGGGAGGAGTGAGAGAGGTAGAGAAGGGAAGGGATAGTGGGAGAACAACAAGGGAAGGGGTAACAATGCTCGACAAGAAATGTACTCATTGCCTTACTCATGTAACTGTAACCCCTCTGTACAGCATCTTTATAATAAATTAAAAATAAAAATAAAGAATACCAGGAACATTAGAATACATTAGAAAAAAAGAGCTGCATCTTGGTTTTGTTGGTAGTAATATTGCTTATTGCTCATACTTTGGGTATCTCAGTTCTTTAACAGAAGCAGGCTCCTCTGGCTAAGTGCTTATCACAGACTCTAGGGACCATAATTCTAAATGTCATTCTATCCAGATTTCCATAGTTGCAAATATCAAGATCACAAGAACAAATATGTTTCTTATTTAAGACAATTGCCTGGAAATTGCTTTATCTAATCCAATCAACCATCCCCCATTTATGGTGACCATACTCCTTTCGCTTACAAGAAACATTATAAAATAACAATTAATTTTCACTCCACTTAGAAATTTTTTATATGATCCAGGCTCTTCTGAAATCAAATCTCTTTTCTCTGGCTTGAAAATCTTTGACACTGTGAAAATCACATCAATTATTTACCATGAAAGTTTCTCCTGCAGTCTTTCTTGCTAGCAGAAATCTGAGTATTGTCAGTGTGGCTTCTATCAGTAAGCAGAATATAGACACAAGAAAACACAAAAAGCTGTATCTAAAATTATTTCAAGTCTCCTTGGGCTGATATGACTAAAGAGGACTAATGACTAAAACTAACAATGAATGCAAAATAACATAGTGAAGACAGTAATTATTAAAATTTTAGCTTACTTTTTTTTTTTCTTGAAAGGCCTATTTAACATCTGATTCCAGATTAGTTAGTGCCTAATTGAACCTGGACTTTGCTTGGAGTTGGTTATTTTTTGAATCATTTTAAAATCTGTTTGCTTTTATTTGTTCTATCTTGAGATTTCACTTAATTATTTAAGAGCTTCAAGAAATGAAAGAATAATGGGTGATAAAAGCTGCAAGCTGCAGCTACTCCCATTACACTGCAGATAAAACCTCATATTAAATCCTCTTACAGTGACAGAAGTGCAACTGGAGTCAGTTACTTCATCATTTTATTTGGCCATGGTTTCTACAATTCTATGGGCCAGCAATCAAAAATACAAAGGCAGATTGGTAAAGAGTTGGTCTAAGAGTTAAATATCATAAATATTAAATTTAAAAAATAGAAACTGGGATCCATAGTATTTATCTGTTAAATTTCTGTATTAACATCCTACAAATGTGTTCTTTATTTCACATGTTACCTCCTTACCTTCCTTACTCAAAAGATAGAAAAAAGTCATCTTTGGAAAATTCAAATGTAACAATGTCATTCCTTTCTTCAAGTCTTCATTTGGCTTTCTCTGGTTTTCAGAGGCAGAAATCCCAAACTCCTTGATTCTGCACAGAAAGTACATGTTTGCCTTTATAACCTCACACACTCAACTCCAGCCATATCACATGCCTAGTTCTTCGCTGAAGGCATGTCCCTTCTTCGTTTGGCATGTGTGTGCATTATATTCCTTTCTTGAAAATATGCTGCTCTGCCATCTTTCCATGACTAAATCCTAATCTTTTTTTTTTTTTTTAATATTCTTTCAAAATTCATGAACCAGTTCTGGAAAGAAATCTTCCAAGAGGCACTATTGTAATCCAAGGACTGTTGACAATCCAAAAGGCTCTTTATACTCTTGTTTTGTTTTTCTTCCATTTGACTAAATGTATTTTAATTATTTAGAAGAAGGTATTTGGTTTTGTTTTAGTTTGTTTTGTGGTACTAGCCTTTAGATTCAGGGCCTTGTGCTTGCAAGGCTTGTTTTTGGTTTTCTAACATAAAAGCCATAACTCCAGCCCTGCTGGGGTTCATTTTACTTTTTAAAAATATTTTTAATTGACATCATTTAGTTCTGCTTCTTGATTATAATAATCCCTCTACCATTCTTACTTCTTCCCTCTCCCTCTTTCCAAACCAGTCTCATCCATCAGGAAGAATGAACTGATTTTTAGGGAATTTAGTTTTTAGAGCTCCTTATATATTCTACTTGCAGGACCCTCATTAGCTGTGAATCCGGGATAATTTCATTCTGAAAGGTGTCTCCATGAGGACATCCTTCAATATAAAGAATCTTTTTCCACTTGATTCAGTCCAATTTATCCATGTTTTCCTCCTGGTATTATGATGTCACCAGTATTGGTTTTCTTGCTCAGTATTACTTTGGGCATTCAGTATCTTTTGTGACTGTATATGAAATTTGGAGACTCTATATGAATTATCTCTGTGAAGAATTTCTTTGGAATTTTGATAGGTATTGCATTGAATTAGGAGATCACTTTTTACAATAAGGCTATTTTCACAATATTAATTCTGTCAATCCATGAATATGGAAGGTCTTTCTGCCTCTTAATTACTTCTGCAATTGTTTTTCTTCAAAGTTTCATAGTATTTGTTGTAGATGCCCTTTACTTCTTTGGTTAGTTTTATTCCTTTGTGTCTTTTTTTTTTCTTTTGAGGCTACTGTGAATAGAATAGTCATCTTCATTTCTTCTGCATCTTGTTCATTGTTAATATTCAGAAAAACTATTGGTGTACATGGGTTGATTTTATACTCTGCCGCATTGCTGAAGGTGTTTATAAACTCAAGGTGTATTTTGGGTAGGTCCTTTAGATATATGGTTAAATAATCTTCAAATAGTGATAATTTGATTACTTCTTTTTGTTTGGATTCTTTTCAAGTTTTTCTTGCTTTATTATTCTGGCTAGGAATTATACTAATATTGAATAAGAGTGGAGAAAATGAATACCCTTCTTTTTTTGGGGGGGAGGGGCTGCTGTGGGTCTTGAACTCTGGGCTTGTTCACTGTCCTCAGCTCTTCAGCTCAAGACTAGTGCTCTATCATTTGAACCACAGTGCCTCTTCCAGTTTTCTGCTCGTTTGTCTCATGGATTTTCCTGCCCAGTCTGGCTGTGAGCCACAATTCTCAGATCTCAGCCTCCTGAGTAGCTAGGATTACAGGCATGAGCTCCCCATGCCTGGCTTGAATACTCTTCTTGTTCATGATTTTAGAGGCAATGATTTATTTATTCTTTTTTTTTTTTTTTACCTTTTAATATTATGTTGGCTAGAGGTCTGTAAAGTACAGCCTTTATTATGCTAATCTAATCCTCTTCCTCACTGATTATTTGGATATTGTTTCTGCCAAACTGGACTTAATCTCAATACTACAGATAGCAGATTTGTGAGAAGATAAAATTATATTATTGAACCATTGACAGCATACTAAAAAAGAGACTATTTAATGCATCTCTGAACTCTTTTTTTTTTTCCTTCTCCCCTGGTCTGAATTCAGGGTCTGGGCTCTGCCCCTGAGCCTCTCTGTGCTCAAGGCTAGTGTTCTACCATTTGAGCCACAGCTCCAGTTCCAGCTTTTTCTGAGTAGTTTTATGGGAAATAAATATCTTACAGACATTCTTATCTGAACTGGCTTTGAACTGTGATTCTAGGATCTCAGCTTCCTGAGTAGCTAGGATTACAAACACGAGCCACCAGCACCCAGCTATCTCTGAAATCTCAAGTGTTCAGAACTGTCCTGAAATACCTAAAGTGAATACTTGTTAAATCCATGAGTGATAAGGAACTTTGATCCTAATCCAAGGGTCTGACAATACATATGACCATTAGTATACTCATTAATTCATAGAAATATTCATGATTTTCTTCAAATGTAACAACAATAAAAGATTTTTAACCTCTGGTGGGATTATAATAACTGTTGAGGGATATATAAGAATTTCTTAATCAATTTTTTAAAAAAAGACAAGGGATAATATTGTTGTTATACATATTTTTATTCTTTATATAGAATTTTTTTGTTCATCATTTTGAGTATAGTGAGTATGCTAAGAAGATAAACTAAAGTTTGAATATCTTTTTCCTTTCACATTTTTTTTTCCTGGCACCTTAAGAAGAATTTTATTGCTACAGAAATACAAAGAAAGTTTGTTATGCTTTTTATATATTTTATCTTTGGCAATTCTCAGCTCTGAGTAGGAAAGATTATACCTTTTCCACAAAAACCCCTAATCAAGTTGATTAGCTTCCCCCCTCCCTCAAATAACTTCCTAAAAGAGAGCACATTCCTTTTTCTGAAATATTTTTGACATTATCTATTTTTCATGATTTGGTAGAGCAAAATCTTATTGCTTAGGGATGTTCTGTTCACTTGGGAAAACAAACTAAACAAAAAGATAACTAGAGATTGTCTTTATTGAAGGAACAAGTGAACAGATAAAACTGGAAAGAAAAATGACTTTAAATGTGTTCTAAAGCTGAAAGTCAAGTTATTTATTTGGAGAGAGACTATGATATGTACCATCTCTTAGGCTGTATTTCCTGGAGTTTCTTTAAGTCCAACATTAGAATAACAAAAGCCTCATTCTGGAACAATGGTTACCTTTTGCTTTTGGTCTGGTAACTGTTTTGAACAAAGTAAGGTATTTTGGAAAGTTCAATGTATTAGAACCCAGGTGGCTTTTCCTGAAGACTTGAGTCTCTATTTTCTCATCTGTGTGTACAGTCAGAAGACTGTAGCTAGCTAGTTCACCCCCGAAGATAAAATAATACACCAAAAAGTTCTCAGAGTAGTGGGTTTTAGTTTCCATTTAGAAATATGGAGAATGGGGCTGGGAAGGTGGCTCAGTGGTAGAGTGCTTGCCTTGTATGTATGCTGCCCTGGGTTCGATTCCTCAGCACCACATAAGCAAAAAGAAAAAAGCCTGAGGTGGCACTGTGGCTCAAGTGGTAGAGCGCTAGCCTTGAGCTGAAGAGCTGAGGGACAGTCCCCAGGCCCAGAGTTCAGGCCCCACAACCAGACCCAAAAAATAAAAAAATAAAAAAATAAAAAATATGGAGAATGTTTCATGTATCTACAAGTATCTAAATGTTCATAAAAGGACTATGCCTTTATCTCATGCTTTATCCCAGTGCTAGCTTAGTTCTGAAGATGCTAGTCCTAAAATAATCATTGTTTTTACATTTTCAAATACAACTTTGTGTCAATTCAACTGAAGTCATTCTCTTACCAAGATCATGTTTGATACCAGCCCAGGCAAAAGTTCATAAAACTTTGCTTTATCAGTCAAAGTTGGGAGTAGTGGTACATACTTGTCATTTCAGGTACAGCAGAAAGCTGAGGAAGATTGTGATGTAGGCAGGTAAAAATTGGGACTCTTATCTCAAAATGGAGTGGAGGTATGGCTCAAGTAATAGCATGATTGACAAACTAGCATGAAGCCCTAAGTTCAAACTCCAGTAGTGCTATAAATAAATAGATAGATAAATCTATTTTGCTATATAATTATTATTTATATGCTTTTGTAAGTATTTGGAATATGCTTTACATAAATACTAAATATATATTATAACACTTTACAATGGTATTTGATTTTTTTATACATGAAATATTTCTGGAAAGCACAAAGTAAGCAAACTTTTTCAGTTGTGTTGACATTTATGGAATTTTAAGCCTGTTTTGTTTCCACATCTCTCATTTATCACTTTGACAATTTTTTTTCTGAGTCTCTTTCTTCTCCATAAGATTTTATCATCTAACTCTCCCTCCACCATACACATATAAATGATAAAACAATTATACGTTTCTCCAAAATTTCTTCATTTGTTCCTTTTCCTTTCTCTGTTATCTTTAGTCACTGTAATCATTAGGAAATCCTACAATTTCCCTGGCATAACAGATTAGAAGGTTCTACTAGGGTAATCAAGTGTAACTTCATAAAAGTGGAGAAGCTGGTCAGGAAGAATCATTATGTTATAGACACTGATCTTATTAATGCTCTGGATAATATATACTCCTCATGTAGCCACTACAACACAAGGGCCTTGTGACAGTATTGCATGGGATTTGTTGCATCTCCATGATTTTAGAGTGGAAGAAAGAAGAAAGAAAGGAGGGAGGGAGGAAGGAAGGAAGGAAGGAAGGAAGGAAGGAAGGAAGGAAGGAAGGAAGGAAGGAAGGAAGGAAGGAAGGAAGGAAGGAAGGAAGGAGGGAGGGAGGGAGGGACGGAGGGACAGAGGGAGGGAGGCAGACTAGAAAGTTCTATTATTACTGAGGAATAGGGAAATAGGAATTGATTATGAGTATGGTCTTCACTGTCATTTCTCCTAAAATTTTAGTTCTACCCTTCAGCTATGTAATCTGGTCAGGTTGTATGTATTCCTTGAATCTTAGAGAACTCCCATAACAAATAGATGAGATGAATGTATGGTAACAGTTCGCCCCCGAAGATTAACTAATATACCAAAAAGTTCTCAGCAGAGTGTGTTTTAGTTTCCATTTAGAAATATGAAAAATGTTTTATGAACCTACAGGTATCTGAATGTTCACACAAGACTATGCTTATCAGCAGGGTCATTCTCACATGCTTTATCCAAGCTACTGCAAGGAAGCCTCTGTGAGTGGGGCTGAGAAGTTGGCTTTCAATAGAAACTAAAAAGTTTCAGAAACACTGCCTCAAGGGTTTATTTTCAATTTTAAAATAAAAACACAAAGACAAATTGCATTCAATATGCAGTTTTCAGTTTCCTTTCAAGCTTTCTCCTTTGTGCTCTCTAAAATGTCGTTATCTTCTGTTCAATTGTACAGCAAATATCTTTTGATGTAAGCATATTTGGAATAACTATTGTTTCTTAATCTCTAACTTTTGAGTAAAAAATTCTAGCCCATACTTTTTAGTTTATATTTTTACAGTGCCTTGTTATTCACAAATACTAAATTTAAGTGTGATGTTGTTTTGATTATCTGTAATTGTGTGGGACATTCTCAAAATTGAGAGATAAAAGGAAATGAAAGGACTTTTATGTCAGAGCTATATATACATTTAAGAGAATGTTTTACCAAAATTCTTTATGTCACAGCCGGTTTGTGGCTATAAAACAGAGCTAATCTTGGCAAAAAAAAAAAAAAAGTCACAGTGTTTCTATTCAAGCAGAAAAGTGTTGTGAACTGATGAGCAAACTTAGTTATAAAAATTAATTCTCCAGTTCCAAGTATATTTTAGATATGAGATCCTTATCCGTTGTAGGGCTAGTGAAGATCTTCTCCCAATCCGTGGGCTTTCTATTGATCTTGATAGCTATGTCCTTTGCCATGCAGAAGCTCTGCAATTTCATGCAATACCATTTGTCTGACCTTTCTTTGATTTGTTGTGTTTCTGGGTCTCTATTAAGAAAATTTCGGTCTGTGCCAAGGAGACCTGGGGTTTCTTCCATTCCATCCAAGAAACAACTGCCTGATAAATAAGTGGGCTAAAGACTTAAAGAGAAATCTCTCTGAAGAGAAAGAAGGATGGCCAATAGACACATGAAGAAATGCTCAACCACCCTAGCCATAAAAGAAATGCAAATCAAAACAACATTGAGATACCACCTCACCCCAGTTAGAATGGCTATAATCAAGAACTCTAATAACAACAGATGCTGGAGGGGATGCGGACAGAAGGGAACCTTACTGCATTGTTGGTGGGAGTGTAAACTTGTTCAACACTTTGGAAAGTAGTATGGAGGTTCCTCAAAAGACTCCACATAGAGCTCCTCTATGACCCAGCAATCCCACTTTTGGGCATTTACCCAAATGATCACAAACAAAACCATGATAAAGCTACTAGCACGACTATGTTTATTGCAGCATTATTTACCATAGCTAAGATATGGAACCAACTCAGATGCCCCTCAGTAGATGAATGGATAAAAAAATGTGGTATATACATATATATATATATATATATATATACATATATATATATATATATATACACACACACATATATATACATATATACACATACATACAACATATGTGTGTGTAGATAGATTGATAGATAGATAGATAGATAGATAGATACACACACACACACACACACACACACACACACACACACACACTGGAATTCTATGCCTCCATCAGAAAGAATGACACCGCCCCATTTATTAGGAAATGGAAAGACTTGGAAAAAATTATATTAGGTGAAGTAAGCCAGGCCCAAAGAAACATAGGTCCCATGGTTTCCCTTATTTGTGATAACTAGTATATGTCTGGGACAAGCAGAAATGGTCAAAAGGTATGTACACATGACTAGATAAGATGAAGTTAGGCAAAATGAACTCCAAGATAGGGACACAAGTGATTTTTTCTTTCTTACTATTGTTTCTTTTTTTTTTTTTTTGGTTGGTCGTGGGGCTTGACCTCTGGCCTTGGGCGTTGTCCCTCAGCTCTTCAGCTCAAGGCGAGCACTCTACCACTTGAGCTACAGAGCCACTTCCTCTTGCTATTGTTTCTAACATATAAAGTACTATGTGATTTTTTTGTTTCTTTGTATGTTCCTCCCCCACAGTATGACCTCTGTTTTCACTGTATTTGATGTTGTTATAATTTGGGGAGGAGAAGGGAAAAAACAAAATGTTTAAATAGGGATACAGGTTGACCCATTGTAACAATGAGATGTACAAGATGCTATGTTGAAAAACGAACTTTACAATTTACACTGGGGTGGGGAGGAAGTGTAGTTGTGGAGGTGGAGAGGGAAGGGATGGTTGGGGAAAAACAATGGAGGAGGTATCAATGCTTGATAAGAAATGGACTCATTACCTTACTCATGTAACTGTAACCCCTCGGTAAAGTATTTTTACAATAAAAGACTTACTAAAGAATTGATTCTCAAACCTGCGAAGGTGGCTCAGTGGTAGAGGGTTTGCTTTGCATGCATGAGGCCCTCCCTGGGTTTGATTCCTGAGCACCACATAAGCAGAAAAAGCCAGAAGTTGAGCTGTGGCTCAAGTGGTAGAGAGCTAGCCTTGAGCTGAAGAACTGAGAGAAAGCACCCAGGCCCAGAGTTCAGGCCCAACAACTGGCAATAAAATAAAATCTTATTTTTTATATTTATATTATGACTCAAATTATTTAAGTCTCAGTAAGTTATATTATATCTACACTGTTATTTGTATAACCTAATGACAGTGCCCTTGATAGTCAGACCTGTGTTCTTCATTTCATGTGACTGAATATGCATATGATCATATCAGGGCTTTAAAAGGCCTTCCTCAAAACTAAATCATAAATAGAATTTAAAAAAATGTTTTTCTCCCTCCCTCTCCCCAAATTATATTGACATCAAATACAGTGAAAACAGGGGTTATACCATGGGGGAGGAACATACAAAGCAACACAAAATCCCATGGTACCTTATAAATAGGTTAGAAACAATAGCAAGAAAGAAAAATCCACTTGTGGAAATGAACTTGGGGTTCATTTCGCTTAACCTCATCTTATCTGGTCATATGTACATAGCTTTTGGCCTTTGTTGACCCATTGTAACAATGAGATGTACAAAACACTATATTGAAAAATGAACTTTTTACAATTTAGGTGCGGTGGGGTGGGTGGGTAGGGAGTGTAGTTGTGGAGGTGGGAGGGAAGGTAGGGGAAAAACAAAGGAGGAGGCAACAATGCTTGATAAGAAATGTACTCATTACTTTGCTCATGTAACTGTAACCTCTCTGTACAGTATTTTCACAATAAAAACATATTTAAAAAAGAAAAAAAAAACATTTGAACTTTATTGTATTGTACTTTATTATAAAGAAAATCTCAATGGTTAATGCAAATTCTTTAACGTTTAGTTTTTTAAAAATACAAGTATTTATTGCTTTTCAAAGAGACAGTAGATGAGATGAAAGTAATCAGAAAATATAATCACACTGATGGTGCATTTTTTCAAAGTGATCTATGGACAAAGAAGGAAACAAATTTCTTTCTTGGCTTCAGCATCCGATTGTGGAAAACAATAGCTGAGGTGTGATGAGACTGGAATGAATACCCAAACAGAGAATGCAGAAACATAGCACATGTACTACTTCATCAGGAAAATGCCTTTTATGTGTTTTAACATGCAGCAACAATACCAACAGGACAGAAAAGCAAGCGGGCTCCATTGATTTTCCCTGGCTCTTCCTGTTCCCTACTAATGCACTTGAGGATGTAAATAATGCATACAACAGATTGCATTAGAGGTGATTGTCTCCTTATTGCATGCATAAGTCAAAAGGCATTACTAGTGCATTAGGGACTGAGCATCAGCTCCAGACTGCATAGTCTCTTTGCCTAATGACTGTCACAAATGGGAAACTTGATAGCCAAAGCAACCAAAGAAGATTGTCTTCATAGCTTGTGTCAGGAACTGCTTTACTTTGCATCATAAAAATAAAGGGGCAGATTATGGAGCGAATAAAAGGCTTTTGAGCACAAGAAATTACTCTTAAATTGAGAACAGATGCAAGGTCTTCACGAAGGAATATTATGTTGTCCTTTGTGACTCTTCTATCATGGGTGGCAGTTATTTGTTTCCTAAGCTAGGCGGGGTAGTTGTAAACAAATTGAAGTTGCAGGTGCTATATGATTGTCTCAAGATTTTGTATAATCTGGAGAAGGGCTGTCTATAGCTTAATCCATTATTGTACACTGTTTATCTATGGAAGATATTCAATGAGGTAGAAACACTCAGCCATATAATTCCATTTATTGAAGAATAGCAAAAGTATCTTCTCCTTGACCACACATTTCCATGTGATTAGAAGATATTAATGGAACTCTTTCTTCTGTAATTTTTACCACCCAAATACTCTGACTGCAGAAGAATTATTCTTTAATTTTGATTTCAGGACCACTGGTCCCAGGTCATCTATTTATGCAGTAGTTTGGTTTCTAACAGCCTCCTACATTGTATTAAGTAACTGCTCTGCAAATACTTCCAGAGAATGATGAGTATAGGTGAGGGTTGGGGTGAGAAGGAATAAAAAGAAAAAGAAGAACAGGAAAGAAACCTAGGAAAAATCACCTCTGAAAGCATAAGTTATTTATTTATAGTCTTTATGTTTCTGGCAGAGAGAAGATTTAGCATTTAAATCCTAATCCTGATTAGCAGAATGGAACATTTTGTTATCTTTGACATATGTAAATAAGAATGGTCATTCTAAATTATAATTTTAGTAAATTGGGTTTTTTTTTAATAATGTCACCATCATGCTTATCAGAGAAATGATAAAGGTCTACTTTATTAACAAAACTTTCTATAAAGTGTTAAAAACATTAATGACATTAATTTGACATGCTTCTACCATCTTTTACAAGGACATATTTGGGGCAGTTTATAAAGAGACTACAAAAATTATATCTAGCTGAATGGTCCATATTATGTACCTGAAAAGGAATTATATTCTTATGTTATATCATAGTTATGAGGTTCTACTCTACAACATTTTCATGCAGAAAACAGTAGGAAATATCCTTATGATTTAGTGTGTGTGGTGTGTGAGTGTGTGTGTGTGAGTGTGTGTGTGTGTGTGTGTGTGTGTGTGTGTGTGTGTGTGTGTGTGTGTGTAGGGGGGGCGGAGCTGGTTTGCTGTATAAAGGAGGGCTTTCATGATATTTGGAACTCTTCCTGTACTCCTGACCACGAATTTCTTTCTTGATTAGGGAGTGACAAAGAAGTAATCCTGGGGGACATCATCTGGAAATGTATTATTCTTCCTTGATTACTGTAATGTCTCTGTCTGATTTGTCATAACTAGAGTCTTTTCATTTTTCAAGCACCAACAGGATAGTAGTGGTGTTGCCTATTGTGAAAGTACAGAAAACAACTCATAGCTATCAGAGTTAAGTGTAAAGCACTTTACTTTGGATAAACTCTTTAGAGAAGGATTTTGTTGTAGAATTGTCTACTAAATTAAAAAAAAAAACGTCTGGCCAGACACTGGTGGCTAATATTTGTAATCCTAGTTACTCAAGAAGTTGAGATCTAGCCAGGTGCCGGTAGCTCACACCTGTAACCCTAGCTACTCAGGAGGCTGAGATCTGAGGATTGTGGTTCAAAGCCAACCTGGGCAGGAAAATCCGTGAGACTCTTATCTCTAATAAACCACTAGAAAACCGGAAGTGGCGCTGTGGCTCAAGCAGTACAGTGCTCGCCTTGAGCTGAAGAGTGCAGGGACAACACCCAAGCCCAGAGTTCAAGCCCCACGACCAACAAAAAAAAAAGAAGAAGAAGCTGAGATCTGAGGGTCTCAGTTTGAAGCCAGCCCAGGTAGTAAAGTCCATGCAGTTTTTATCTCCAATTAAACACACATAAACACACAATACACACATGAACATACATACACACACACACCAGAAATAGAGCTGTGCTTCAAATGGTAGAGTACCAGCCTTGAGCAAAAAGCCTAAGGGACAGTACCCAGGCCCTGAATTTAAGCCCCAGTATGTGCATACAAACAACAACAACAACAACAACAACACACACACACACACACACACACACACACAATACACAAAATGGGAAAGCTGAAAGCAGAGTCATAGTTTGTCCTCTCAAGAAGAAAAAAGCTAGAGTTTGAAAGTGGATTTATGTATTTTCATTTCTTCTCTATGTTGGACAATCTTAACTTGCCTCTTTTGGATAATCCTCTTGTATGCACAATTATCCTAATTAGCAAAAGAAAATATCAACTTACTTTATTTTATTTTATTTGCAACTTGTTCCTGATTCAAATGTGTTTACAACAAAGAATGCATCCTGTAATGAGGATTTGATACCCTTGTTGAGGAAGGAGCAAAAAGTTGTAAGGAGGGCACAATAAAAATAGTTTTAATCCTTTGTCCTGATATATTTTTTTCAAATACAAAACTTATATCTGTGAAGCATTTCTTGTGGTCTAGGCACTGTGCTGAATATCCTTAACTCACGTAGCCTAAATCACAATGCATAAGAAAGGTGCTGTTATTCGTGAAGAATATGTGTATCAGCAAAGGTGGGATGATATGCCAGAGGAAGCAGCAACCAGGTTTCAAGCCAAAGCAGTTTAAGCTTCAGAAATCTACCAAAATGTGGTTACATAGTGTCAGGCAAAGCCCACACATTTCTTTGAATTTGTTTCTTTGGCTGTTAAATGTTTTAAAATTGTGCCTCCCTCCTTTGGATGTTAAGAACACTAAAGGCAATAAGGTATGTAAATGCTAAGATTTCTGCCTGGAATGTAGTAAGCTAGTTTAGTATACTTACAGCTAGTGTAGTAGATTTATACTATATAGAATATTTACACTATGCTTCTTTAACAGCAGCTGCTCTTTAGAAGCTCTGATTTTTCTTGTCTATTTCAATTTTCTTTTGAAGAGATTAATTTGAATCAGATGCTGATATATTAACTAAGACATGAATCCTAATTACGGCCACCCAAAGTGTGTGTGTGTGTGTGTATGTGTGTGTGTGTGCATGTTGTGTGTGTGTATGTGTGTGATGCAAAATATACAATGTGTATGTGCGTATTTTCTTATTGCTGGTACCTGCTGTATTTTAGCCATTCTTACTTTATATTTCTCCTTAACTCTATTTTAGTGGGGTTTTTTTGTGGGGGGAGAATCTTGATACTTAAAATAGACTTTGGAATATCTTCTTGAAATTGATGTATGAGATGTCAAGATGGAGCAGGAGGAAAGAAAGATGACTTCATTTAAGAACCATCTATAATCACCCACATTACATCTCTATATGAGTCTCTATATGAATTTTAAGTTGAGTATATCGCTCGTAGAACTTGAACTCACCAAGGCTGGATCCCACAGCTTTGCAAAAGAGTGTGCACATTTCCACTTGTGATATAATGTGTACAAATTAATTTAAAATTGGACTTGTGCCCCTAATTTTTTTTACCACTAGGTCTGTGATGGGACTGTCCAACTTTGTGTCTGTCGCTATTACATATTGAAGAGCTATTTAGAGTCTTTGTATTGATGAACATCAAAATGGAGAGAACTCTTATCTATTGTTGTGAGTGCAGAGTTTATATGACAGATATGTAGTAATCTTCTGATAATATATTATATTATTAATATACTTCTGAAACTCATTCTTCTTATATTTGATTTTAGAAAATAGTTTGAGAACTCGGAATAGGTAGGATTAAAAGATGTACTGTAGAGCACTCTACCTCTTGACCCACAGCTCCTCTTCCAGTTTTCTGGTGGTTAATTGGAGATAAGAGACTTATGAACTTTCCTGCCCAGGCTGGCTTTGAACCGCAATTCTCAGATCTCATCCTCCTGACTTGCTAAGATTACAAGTGTGAAACACTGGTACCTGGCTCTGTGAGACTCTTATTTCCAATTAATCACTATAAAACCTGGAATAGCTCAATTGGTAAAGTATTAGCCTTGAGCAAATAAGCTCAGGGATAGTGCTTAAGTCCTGCGTTCAAGCCCCAGCACCATGACCACCACCACCACCACAACAACAACAAAACCAAATAAAACATACACTCGATCATGCAAAAGGGGTGTTTGATATAATGGTACTGTACACTTTATGAGACATCAAAAGTAGTATCATGGCATTTCTGATAGAAGCAGGTAGTAATCTGAATCTCTGGTTGCAAATTAGAAAACCTCCAGGACAGATGGGAATCCAGATAGATGAGATTTCCATTTTCCATCTATTTGTGGAATATAAAATGCTTTTCATAAGAAAGTATGGTAAATGCAATGTAGACTTCATGTATAGTAGGAAAGGATTCCTTTTTTCATGTGTAGCAGGTCTCCATTTCCACTGAGACTTTATCTAATAAGTTGTTGTATGATATTATGTCTTCATGGAGCTTTCATCCTTTAGAGAGATTTGCAGATCAGCTTGGCATCTATTGTAAGCTCTGAGAAAGCTTTCAAATATAGACATAAATATCTTTATATTTGAACTACATGGAACTAAATATCTGCTTATGAAAGGCACCAGACATATTTTGGGCAGTGGGGGATTTTACTGTGTAGTTTGAATTGTGATCATCATATTTAAAGACAATTTTTTGTTTTATTGATAGCCTCCTTATTTAAAACTTCTGAGTTAAAGTATATTCTTTTTAATCTTTTCTGACAGTGGTTTCAATCTGAAATTCTGAACTGCCAGAGATTGTCATGTCAGGTATAATGGTACTATATGGTATTTTGCATTTAGACTGAATCTTTCAGTCAATAAAACTATATGAAATTCTTTAGGGATCATGGTTACAGAGTAGTCATAGGAAGTTAAAGTTTAAGGCTAAGTAGATTTTAGTATTTTACAGAATGCACTGATGAACTCTATTACACAGCAAGCGAATGGGTTTCCTGGGTCTATGTCTGGTCAGAATATTGGAACCAAGGAATCACAAAGTTGTTAATACTGAAAGAGCCTGCCTTCTTTCCTCCCTTCCTCCCTTCCTTCCTTCCTTCCTTCCTTCCCTCCTTCCCTCCTTCCCTCCTTCCCTCCTTCCCTCCTTCCCTCCTTCCCTCCTTCCCTTCTTCCTTCCTTCCTTCCTTCCTTCCTTCCTTCTTTTGCCATACTAAGGCTTGAACTTAAGGCCTTGCACTAGTAAGCACACACTGCCACTTGAACCTTGCCTCTGCTCTTTCTGCTTTTAAGTTATTTTTCAGATACAATCTTATGTTTTTGGCCTGAAGCCAGACCTGGGCTACTATTCTCCTACCTATGCCTCTCAGGTACCTGAAATTATAAATATGCACTACAAAGTTGAGCTTTGTTTATTGAGACGAAACCTTACTCCAACTGCAACCCTCCAGCTGTCAGCCTCCTAAAGAGCTGAAATTACAGGAATAAGCCACCAACCACACTCTGCATGAAAGGTATGTTAGTCTTCCTCCAAGTCAATATCTCCATTTATAGATGAGAAATTGGAGACACCCATTGGAGTAGATTAATGGTTCTGGTCTCAAAGTGTGGTTTGTGCAACATGAGTATCACCTAGGAATGCATATATAATTTTTTCCTTGGAGCATGAATATATATTCTTGGAGTCTATACCTAAGACTATAGGAACTCTGGGAAGGGGACTAACAGTTTGTATTTTAACTAGCCCTCCAAGAGACTGATATGTACATTAGTATCAGACTGTCTACACTTGATTTCAGTTCTTCTGATGCCCACCCAACAGCTTTTTTTTTCTTATCACACCAGCCTATTTGTCTTCTCTTTCTAGCCATCTTTCTCTTTAGAACTGAGGGGAACAAGAATCTAAATTAACATGTGCATGCACTAAGTCTAGTGGCTAGACTAAGAAATCTTTTTTGTAATACAGTTCTAAATAGAGCTTTGCCTGATTTCAGAATCATTACATGATAGTCCTATTGGTGCTGCTTTAAAAATGTACACAATTGTCTCATTTTCCTAATTTACAAAACTCCAATCTCCTGCAATCTTGAAAACATATTCAGAAATACACCTCTAGCTGCATAAATTTAGAAAGGGCTCTAATATCTGTATTCAAATAAGTCAATACCATCTCTTTACCTTCATGCATCTAGATTAAAAACTTCAAAGACTACTAATCAGAGAGAAAGCCTTCCTTTATCTTTTCCCCTAGTAAACACCCTATGAACCTTTCACTACCCTGTAAATTTATGCATATTACTTTGAATTTTTAATATGTATTTTAGACTGCTGAGTATAGAAAACAATAGGAATTACTACATATTGTATTTAATTGCTAAAATAGACTACTATTATTGAACTCTGAATAATATGTAAATTGTCTTTTTGATTGGCTTAAATTGGTTTACTTAGTAGATTCATGGTAATTCTCTCACAAGGTAATTGTAATTGTCCTTTTGCAAGCAAATCAGGTACATGTTTTTAATCAGACAGTGCCTGAAGATGTGTTGAGAATCTTCTGCTGAAGACAGAAATGGATTTACCACAAAGCTTAAATAAGCCTTAAATGCAGGAAGCCCTCCCAAACGCATTGTCTAATTTTGAATTTGTAGTTTTATGTTATTTTCCTTAAAGACAGATACCAAATTGTATGAGCTGTAGTACTCACAAAAATCTAGATGTAAACTCCGTCTAGGAGATGCTGTCAGTGGACAGAATATTGTCCATGCTGAATTGGGTAAAAGCCTTTCCATTTGTACCCAATGAACACTGAATCAAAATGAGTGCCTATGTCAGTTTTAAAGTAGACAGAAATTGTCTCTGTGTAAGTGCATTGACAGTTGCCAGTGGTTTTGGATTAGCATTAGACTGGGTTGTCAATCACTTCTTTGCATTTCAGATTTCCTTTTCTTGAATAGAGATAGACAAGAAGCACTTAGCAACTGACCATATTAGGCACTGGAGTATATATTCACACACTTTTAAAAGTAAGCCTAGAAATACTTGAAAAAGAAAGGCAACCTTACTTTGGGCCATTTTGGATCCAGCCATTTAAAATAATAGTTTGATTTAAGATTTTTGAAGAGAAAATAGCTTGATGGAGATCTGATGTCAATGCTGGCCCTTCTTCATCACACATGTTGGCATTTACTACAAAAATGAGGACTAGAGATATAGAGAGCCACATCTTTGAGATTAACACTGGACAGGCACTGTTGGCTTATGCCTGTAATCCTAGCTACAAGAGGTTGAAATCTGCTAATGCAAAAATTCAACACTCCCTTAAAGACTAGGAATGCCAGCTTGAATTATATAATGTTGGCTGTTGAAATTCTTAGGGTAATTTCTTAGCCCTTTTGAGACAGCCTTATGATACGATAAGACTGTGTAGCTTCATACCTCTGTGTGAAAGATATGGAACTTCCTTAAAAAGGCCTTTCTTGGAGAAATTTTTTTGTGTGAGATAGAGTTTTTCTATGTGATATGCTTTTTCTGTCAAAACTCTGTTTCCAAAGTGTTATTGTCACGTTGCTTCATACAAATCAATCTACAGGCTTAACTAGTTAAGAACCAAAAATATTTCCCATGAAATGTTAGCATAGAAAGCAATAGCTCACTTGCTTCTACTCAATAAAAATTTGAAGACATACTTTTAATTAACTTAAGAATGTTTCACCATTCCTAAGTGGTACTACTTTTGTTTAGCCTTCCTGCAGTTATGAGCATTTGCTTTTTGTATTTATGGAAAGTTTAACTGTGACACTTGTGTTAAAATGTTGACTGGTAAAAAGGGAAGACATAGAAATTACATCATGGCAAAGTGTGTAGATGCATATTTTCATTTCTATAATGAAATTTCATTTCATTTCTATAATTTTACCATAATTCATGCAAAAGCTGTTGGCATTGTGAAGGAAGACATTTTCTAGTTAGGCTCTCCAATAAACAAAAGCATACCAAAACCTCAAACAGCTAAAATTCATGGAATTGGTTTATGTTAGTTTGATTACCTATGTTTCTCCTAGTACCATGTGTTATTTATATCTATCTAAGTTATAGTTCCTTTTTGGTCACTTAATTTCTTTCCTGTGGTATTTTTTTTACTTCTTGAGCTAATGTTCATTATATTCAATTGGCACACAGGCTTCCCTACTATGAATTATTAATAGAGGTACTCAGACAGCAGGAAGTTGTTTTTTGTCAAATCAAAAGGGATAGGATTAACTAATCATGCTCACTTCTGTGGCATAGTAACAATCCATAGGCTTATCAGTCTCAAGTCTATCGACTCCTTCCTTTAAAGACCTTTTTGAAGCAAGAGCATCACTCTTCATATCTTGTCTAGATGTTTCTATCAAATTCCTTGATAGGTCCCAATAGATGAATCCAAGCACACTTCAATTAGAGTATTGGTAAATGTCAATCCTTACAAAATTGCTTTTCTATTCCTTTGATCTCTGGTCTTAACTCCAAGTGGTCAACAACTTGAATTCTTAATTATGATTAGACTTCAGAAATCATGTTGCTTCTAGGTTTTAATGTGCACTCAAAATTCTTTGGAGAGGTAGTGAGAATCAGGTTTGTTTTACTTCCTGTCATCTTCACTTTTTAAAAATACTATTCTGTTAAACCTGTCTCTTCATAAATTCTGTCCAGTACAACTGGGTTTTTCATAGTAAATGCAGGCATATTAGAGAACAGACGAGCATATATAAATTTCTCTTTGCTGGACAGTGGTAACAGGGCAATAATGAAAAGTGGCTTCTTGTAAGACCAAGAAATGCAGGACTATTGTAACTAAGAGGCAGTTGATTCCTTCAAATAAATAAGCCCCTTAAATAAGCCATACTACTAGCAATAAATTTTCTATTTGTGCTTTAATATCTTTTAATTATTGCCTTAAAATGGGCCATTGATTTCAAAATTTCTAATAGAGTCTGTCAGGAGGCATTCTGTTATTCATGTTAAGTCTACGTATAAGTTGGCTAATTAGAGTGATAATTTTTTCCACTTTGATCAAAAAATTTTTAATTCATTTTTAAATAAATTATGATTAACCATGGGTCAATTAATCCATTAAATCAATTTTACATTGAGAAATTTCCGTTGATTTTACAGTAGATTAGTATATTAGTTTAGTATATTAAAGTAGCTTTTATTTTTTCTTTCATCAGGAGAAAGAAAAGATAGGCTTAGGGAGTCAAAATTTTTTGTTTAAAGATAGAAACTTATGTTTTCAAAGTTGCAGAACTTCTCCTCTTCCTGACACAGAAAGCTTCCTGACTTTGGCCTGCTTGTTTTTACATTTAAAACAGTGTGTCCATGACAGTGAAATGGTTTAAAAATTGCCTGCTAGACAAGAAGGCCTGGTCTTTTATATCATCTTAAAATATGGCAATGAGTTAGTGCCAGTGGCTCTTGCCTGTAATCCTAACAACTCAGGAGGTTGAGATCTGAGGATTGCAGTTCTAAGCCAGCTGGGGCAAGAAAGTCCATGAGAGTTGTCTCCAATTAATTACCCAAAGGCCTTAAGTGGACCTATGGTTCAAGTGGTAGAGCACTAGTCTTGAGCAGAAAAGCTCAAGGACAATTTCCTGGCTTTGATTTTAAGCCCCAGGACTGCCACACCCATAACCACAAACACAGACACACAGACATATACATGGCCCCCACCCCCCCAATTCATGTCAGTGAAGGAATAATTACATTTTTAAAAAGCAGGCTACTCTACCTTTTAAATGGCCTATAGTATATATTTATCTAGACTTTGTAACATGTTTTCCTGAAAATATTAGTCTAAATTTTAGAAATTGATTAGTGGCTAATTGTTAAGAGCCGTTCTCTACTTGAAACAACTGTTAAGAGAATTGAATCTGTCCTGAAAAATCTAACTACTGTTTGGTAATACCCATTTCTCTGAGAAAAAAAAATGCAGTCCATAGGCCATCCTTGCTCTCTTGGGGCTCACACAAGTTTGCTGTGACCCCTGTAGTGGGGAACAGCTGCCTTTCAATATGAATGAGCCATTATATGGGGAACCTCATGGGTAATGTGCTGGGAATTCTCTGGGACTTTTATCATTCTGAGTTGATAACAAGAAATTTGAATAGTTTCCCATTTAATTCTGAGATGAATTTCATAATATTGTCTGCTACTAAATTCAAAGGTTAATTAGGATCAAATCTATTATCTTACTTTTTTATTGTTTTAAAACTAATTCAATCTGTAATAGCATAATTGGCAAGTTTTATATTCAGTTGAAGATATAATTGCTTTTTTCTTTTATGTAGTACTATAACCCAGTGTCCTTTGTATTCTAGGGCTTGGGCTCAAGTGGTAGAGCATTTGCCTTGCAAGCATGAGGCTCTATGTTCAAATCCCAGTACTATGAAAGTTTAAAAAAATAATAGTGGTAATTATTATAGTAAAACACTTGATAGATAAGAATCATGTTCCTGTAGTGAATATGTAGCAAAAAAATATCAGCAGTAAGCTATTTTATAATCTTAACTTTCATAGTCAGGTTTGCTTTCTTTCAGAGATGAATGTAAAGACAGCCAGAAGAACAAAGTTCACAAGGAAGGGGGTGGGAGAGGACAGGCAAGCATTAAACTAAGACAATTTGGTCAAATTCTGGGACAGATATATGGACTCTAGCAAATTTATCCCATCTACCTCTCTCCTCTTTTGTTTTCTGCATCACATCAAATAGAAGCATCATCTGACCTATTTTTTCAGACCAAAAACAGTCTTCTTTATCTCTCTCATGCCCCAGACACAGCAAACTCCTTAATAATTCCTCTTCACTTTCTGCCCAAATACATCTGCAATCCATTCACTTTCCTTTGCCCGCTTTTGACTTTCTATGTGAATGATCATCTTCTGAATCCTGCGTTCCCTTGGTCCAGTTTTCCCTTGGTACATAGAGATAAAACAATTCTCATCTGTAGTGTGTTTTTTATTATTAACATCAAATAATTGTAGAATGTTTCCTTTTGATCATCAATCCCTAATCCCTGCTTAAAACTGTTTTAAGGCTTCGTTGTATATGGACAAACATCCATAGGAGTAGCTGAAAGTCTGTTACTTATCCTTCCCTACTTACTACCAAACACTTTCTGCTGCTTCCTCTCCTTGCTCCTCTACCCTTCCTTTATGTATTTTCTGACTCAGGCTTTGCAAGAAATATTTCCACCATTTGGAAATATTGGTGCATCCTCATGGTTGTCTTCTTCTCATTATTGATTTTTGATTTCATGATCTTGCCTTCAAAGAGCCTTCTGTAATTGCCATGTGTGATGTGATCTCTACCCCAACATAGGTCATCCCCTCACTTTCCTAAAAGAACTTATTAATTAGTAAAACAGTTTTTTCTTGCCCCTAATCTACTATCTGTTTCAATTAGTATCATCAGCCTAATAAAATGAGTTTTGAAAAAAGTTCAGTAAGGTTTTCAGATAGGTATGCTATATTTTCAGCATGTTGAATAGAACTTGACACCTATTAGTTGTCCAGATGTAACTGTGGGACTCATTCTTTCTCTCTCTCTCCCTCTCCCTCTTCTCCCCCTCTCTCTCCCTCTCCCTCTCTTTCTCTGTATGTACCCTTAAGTAACTGCTAAATATTATGGTGGATACAAAGTTGATCATTGTTAATGGTGTCTGCAATTTACTGTACCATAGGAACTGAAATATGCTTATGAACTTAAAACTAGGAGCAAAGAGAAGTACAGATCAAGCAGCATGGAAGACAATAAAATTGGTTTTCCCTTTAATGGCAGTGACCACATACAGGGTGCCATTTACCCTGGTCTTCAGTGACTTAAAATTTCATGAGCAAATGTCAAGATAATTTTGAAATAATTACTGCAAAAGTGCTAACTGAGGCAGAAAATCATTTTAATGGAAGTAGGGTGAATTAATTCCTCTAGTGCCCTGAAAGAAGGCCTACAGACCATACTGGAGCATAGACAAATGGAATTTTACAGTGAAGCTTTTATGTTTTATAGGTTTTAGTCATGATATTTAATAGTGTGGCAGATTGTGTAACATTTACAGAAACTTTTGTTCTCTCTCTTATTTGAAATGAGGCTGTGTAGTTAAGACTTTTGCAAATCTCTGGATGGGATATAAATTATATTCAGAGTAAGAACTGGAATTCCAGCGAGTACATTTCATCCCTAATTCTAGCACTTAATCAGATATTTGTACTCAAATTACTTCCATTTTCTTTTTTTTCCCCCCTCTACTCAGAAGAACATTTTCCAGGTATTTTGGAGAATTAATTAGTTTTCAGTAATTAATTTGTTTCCATTATTGCCTTAATAACTGTTGAACCTGAGTAATTCATTGTAATGGTATGGACCTCATTTGCCTATGCAGTACAATAGCCTTTTGTTTGAAAAGAATTATACTGTGATGTTAGTCAATTAACTAAAGTGATCTTAAATGCCTACCTCATGAGCCACTTGGTGCCAGACCCTGTACTTCCCAGAGAAGACAAGTAGGTCCTTGTATTCAAGAACTAGAAGTAATGTCTAGCTTACAAGAACATCTAAAATGAATACGAGCAAGAATAGAAAAAGATTGGGGAAAGTTGGAGAGTATTAACAAAATTCAACAAGCTTTATTTGCCATGTTATTTATCCCACTAAGCAGAAAGATCCCTTGATGGCTTTTGGATTTGTTTGGTTTTGTTGTTTGTTTGTTTGTTTGGCATTTTCATCTGAGATAGGGACTTGGACTCCCTTTCTGGCCATTTCTCTCATTGGCTGATGCCCCACCACTTAGGCCACACCTCTAACCCTTTCCTAGATGTTTATCACCCTTATACTCTTTTTTTTTTTTTTTTTTTGGTGAAAATACCGTACAGAGGGGTTACAATTACATGGACAAAATAATGAGTACATTTCTTATCAAGCATTGTTGCCTCCTCCTTTGTTTCCCCTTCCCATCCCTTCCCATCTCCCCCCACCTCCCCCCAACCCGGCCAAAGTTGTAAAGTTCGTTTTTCGACATAACAACTTGTACATCTCATTGTTGCAATGGGTCCACCTGTATCCCTATTTAAACAATTTCTTTTTTCCCTTCCCCTCCACAAATTATACCAACATCAAATACAGTGAAAGCAGGGGTTATACCATAGGGGAGGGTCATACAAAGCAACAAAGAAATCATCTTATAAATATGTTAGAAACAATCGCATGAAAGAAAAAAAAAACATTTGAATCCTTATCTTGGGGTTCATTTCACCTAAGATCAACTTATCTGACCTTTTCTCCTTGTCTCAGACATATATTAGTTATTGCAAATAAGGGAAACCATGGGACCTATGTATCTTTGGGCCTGGCTTACTTTACTTAGTATAATTTTTTTCCAAGTCTTTCCATTTCCTAACAAATGGGGCAATGTCATTCTTTCTGATGGAGGCATAGAATTCCATTGTGTATATATGGAGACTGAAAGTGTCTACAAAGAATAAGGAGGGGTCAGGGAAGCAATAAGAGAACAAACTCAGATCAGTGCCTAATAAATTTCAGTTATATATGTCTATATGATTTTTAAAATTTAACCCTGGTAATTATCTTGTAAAATAGTGTATTTATTTCATATGTACAGGATTTAAGCTGAAAAAAGAGAATAATTTGCACCAGGGATCTCAGCTAGACTATTGTAGTTTTTTTTTTTTTCCAGGGCTGAAGACCGAACCCATGGCCTTGCGCTAGCCAGGCAGGCGCCCTTCCTCTGGGCTAAACCCCCAGCTCCTCAGCTAGACTATGAAAGAGGCAGAAATAGCTTCCTATTTCTTGAATTCTCTTTCTCCAGTGTCATATAACCTACTAGATTAAAAAAATAGACATATAGTAGCAATCAATACAATAAGACATTATTATATAGAGACCTGGCAAAAATTTGGTTGGTTTGCACTTACTAGTTTCTTTTAATTTGTAAACTTAAGAACATCATGACAGAGTAGGTATAATTAGCAAAATGCATGAGAAAATAGCGTAATCAAATCTCCACTTGGTAAGACTCATGGTCTCCTCAGAAATTCATAAACTTAACATAGAAACTAGGGAAACATCAATACTTACAAAAAAGAAGTTATCAATGGTGAAATTTAGCAGATGAACTATTCTTTTATGTGACTAGTCTCTCCTTTACATAATCATTTACATTCTTCTAAGAAGAGCAGCTTGTCCACCGAAATAAAGTTGGGAAAAACTGAAGTAAAATTGTGCTGCTTTGTTTTATTTTTATAAAAGAATACAAAAGAATTTAAAAGCTCATTCAGATTGGTAAGATATTTTACCAATCTAGAAGAAGTTTGGCAATATGCCAACAAAAACCTATTTTCTATTTAACTCTATCATGTTACATTTTTGTCAAAGAACAGCAGCCTGCTCCTATTTTTCATTCAAAACAACTAATCACCTTTGCTTTACTATTGCCAACAAATGGCTTAATAATATTCTAGGGTGTTCTATAATACTTGTATCATATCACCTTCTGAGGTTTCCCTGTAATTATTTGTTTAAACATACCCAAAAATGTATAGAAAAATACAGCTCCATGCTGGAGAGGAATCTGGAGAGGTAAAAGACATAGAATGTAATCTCTTTTCAAAGGCAAAACTAATTCATCAATGCCACAACCATGGATGCTCTGGCTCTGTGCTATCCAATAACAGAACCCCAGCCATCTGTGGTTTCTGAGCACTAGCAACATGGCCAGTCCAAATTGGCTTGTGTTATGAGTGTAAAATTCAAAGGCCTTATGCATAAAAAAATAAAATGAAACATCACATGAATATTCTAATGTTTATTACATGTTCAAATGATAAAATCTGAAATAAATTAGGAGACAGAAAAGATATATTAAAATTAATCTGTTTTTATTTACTTTCCATTTTAAAACAAATTGTGGCTAGGAAATTTATTTTAAAAAAAATCATGATTTGAATTATATTTGTATTTTACACACATGGCCTAAGTGGAGATATGAATTATCGTAGATATTCCCTCAACACTTTGATAAGGATTCCGCCTATAACTCTGGCATTCACACACATCCATTTCAAGGAAAACATACTTACAGTGTTACATATATGGCCAAACCATCAATTCAATCATCATATTTATTAAAACCTGCTATCCATCAAGGACTGCAGAGTGAAAACATGGAGCTTCTGCTTTCCTTCTCAGTGTTGAGGTAAGACCAGTATCTACTTAATAGTGATAAAAGGCATAATGACCATTGAGCCTTTACAGAATAATTCAGTACTTGTGGCTTGAGGGGGTGGGGGAAGAAATCTCTTATTTATTTTTTATTTTAAAAAATATATTTTTATTGTAAAGATACTGTACAGAGGAGTTACAGTTACATGAGCAAGGTAATGAGTCCATTTGCTATCGAGCATTGTTACCCCCTCCTTTGTTTTTCCCCTACCATCCCTTCCCTCCCCACCTCCCCAACACCTTCCCACCTCCACCCTGCCTCCCACAAACTTGTAAAATTCATTTTCAACATAGTGTCTTGTACATCTCATTGTTTATTTCAGCATTTTGTTACTTCCCTTCCCCTCCCAAAATTAGAAGAAGTATATACCAGATACAGGACACCAGAATCAAATACAGTGGCAACAGGGGTTGAACCATGGGGGAAGAATATACAAAGAAACAAAAAATCACATACTACATTATTAGTACATTATAAAGAACAATAAGAAAGATAAAAATCTCTTGTGTTCCTATCTTGGGGTTCATTTTGCTTAGCATCAGTTTATATGATCATATGTACATAGCTTTTGACCTTTTCTGCTTATGCTAGACATATACTAGCTATTGCAGATAAGGGAAACCTTGGGACCTATGTTTCTTTGGGTCTGGCTTACTTCACTTAATATAATTTTTTCCAAGTCCTTGCATTTCCTAACAAATGGGGTGGCGTCATTCTTTCTGATATGGAGCCAACCCAGATGCCCCTCAGTAGATGAATTGATATATATATATATATATATATATATATATATATATATATATATATATATGTACGGATTTCTTCTTTTAAAGCTCTGAGGGACAAGGTAATTGGCACAGTCTTGGAAGGAGAGAGAATTAGATGTATAAGACCAGTCTATCCCACAGGAATAGCATGGGTAAAAGGCTGAATATAAGTTAAAAAATTCTTTCAAATAAATACTAAAAGTTGACTCAGAATGGGAAAACAGAAAACAAGTGGAAAACATAGGCCCTCTGACTTTTGGACGCTGTGAATTATTATATTAGTTTTCTCATCTCTGTGACCAAAATACCTCAGAGAACAACTTAAGGAAGAAAGATTTATTTTAGCTTGAAGGCTTCAGAGTTTCGCTTGGCTTCTTGATTGTGTGCATGTGGAGAAACAATATCATGTTGGTAGTAATATGTAATGGAGGCTGTTCATCACGTGGTGGACTGGAAGCAAAGAGAGGGGAGGGGGATGTTGAAGTTCAGCATAACCTTTAAAGACATTCCTTCTGAGTTTTTCCATTTCCTAACAAATGGGGCAATGTCATTATATTAAGTGAAGTAAGCCAGGCCCAAAGAAACATAGGTCCCATGGTTTCCCTTATTTGCAATAACTAGTATATGTCTGAGACATCCAGAAATGGTCAGATAAGTTGATGTGAGGTGAAATGAACCCCAAGATAAGGATTCAAATGATTTTGCTTTCATGTAATTGCTTCTAACATATTTATAAGATGATTTCTTTGTTGCTTTGTATGTCCCTGCCCCACAGTATACCCCTGCTTTCACTGTATTTGATGTTGGTATAATTTGTGGAGGGGAAGGGAAAAAACAAATCGTTTAAATAGGGATACAGGTGGACCAGATGTACAAATCGTTATGTTGAAAATGAACTTTACAACTTTTGAGGAGGGTAGGGGGGTGCGGGGGGAGGGTGGGGAGATTGGAAGGGATGGGAAGGGGAAACAGAGGTGGAGGCAACAATGCTTGATAAGAAATGCACTCATTATCTTACCCATGTAATTGTAACCCCTCTGTATGGTATTTTCACAATTAAAACAGCAACAACAAATAGATAAACCTGGGGGAAAAAAAGACATTCCCTCTGGGACCTACTTCCTTCAATTCTGTTTAACCTCCCAAATAGTGCCAAGTATCCAGCATGTGAACCTGTGAAGGACATTTTATACTTTAGAAGAAATACGATATTTAATTTGTTAGGGGTATGGGAAGCCACTGAGAGCTGGTCAACATGAATTATATACCAAAACTATCCTGTTAAAGAGTTCATATCTAAACTGTGGCATGTAGACTACAATTAGATGAAACTAGTGTATTCCAGAGCTTTTCAAAGCAAAAGTAGGGGACAGGAAGATGAAACAGACATAAATAGCATTTCCCAAGATGTTTTACTGAAGCCTGACTTAGAAATACTCCACTTTCCCATCTATGTCTGTCTGTCTGATACTCTGTTTCTCTCCCTGTTTCTCTTTCCTCCCTCAAATGATAGTATTTTCTTTTCACTCTCCCTATTCATGGTTAATAAAACATTCCTAAAATACTCATCTCTTTACTAAGGTTGCCTAAGGGAATTTTTCTGTCCATGTATAGAGCAGTTGTAAGTATGAAATACATCTCTGTTTAAAAAGTTCACAAGCTTAGCCGGGCGCTGGTGGCTCACGCCTGTAATCCTAGCTAGTCAGGAGGCTGAGATCTGAGGATCGCGGTTCAAAGCCAGCTCGGGCAGGAAAGACCGTGAGACTCCTATCTCCAATAAACCACCAGAAAACCGGAAGTGGCGCTGTAGCTCAAGTGGTAGAGCGCTCGCCGTGAGCTGGAGAGCTGAGGGACAGCGCCCAGGCCCAGAGTTCAAGCCCCACGACCGACAAAAAAAAAAAAAAAAAAAAAAAAAAAAAAAGTTCACAAGCTTAAAAGAAATCATTTTTTACTATAAAAGACAGTATTAGTTTGTTTATCCCACTGTCTCAAGTCCTGATTATGATCTTAATCTCTAGACACTTCAAGTATTAACAATTGAAAGTAGAGATTTTACTTATATATATATATATATATATATATATATATATATATATATATATATATATATTCCTAATCTTAGGGGAATTCAACAAATACATTTAAATTTCAAGCAGCTGTTTCAGGCATGAGAAAAAAAGATATGTCTGCTTTCTTTTCTTGACCTGCATCATTATTCATGTCTCAAGATAGACCAAGCATTTCTTAAGAGAAATGTGGTTATTTAGGTGCAATACTTTAAAATATGAATATGAGAGTCAATTCTTTGATACATTCCCAACCTCTGCTGAAATATTACTAACACTGTGACTCATTGTGCTCTTCAGTATTCACTTATGAAGATGTTTTGGGGGAGCATGATGCTCATACTTCATTGCTGTGACCTGAGAAATGTAGGAGCTGGCTCCTTCTAGTTGGAAGATTTCTGTAATTTAAATTTCTTTTTCCCAAACACAAAGACCATGAATTTCATTTCCAGAAGGAAAAATAAAAAAATCCAACAGAAGAAAGGAAACATTACAAAAGCAGAGCTATAATGAATAACAGTGCTTTGATTCCTCCTGAAGGTGTATTACATAATTTAAGAGACACAGAAGTCTCATTCTATGTGTGAATTTTAGCTCTTCACCCACAGCACACTGTACATTACAGTGAGGTACCCTTGAGAGTCTACACCTCCAAGATAATTCTTATCTTACATTGAAAGATAAACTATGGAAAGTTTAGAGCATGTTACCAGATATGACATGTAATATATTAATATTCAAAAATTATGTATATACTTCCCCAAGGTTTATTTAGTATGAGATAATATACAGCTTGGGACTATAGGATTTTATTTGTAGATTTACATTTATATAGGTTGCTTATTACTTAAATATTAACCAACTAACAGCATGGTGTGGAAACATCAGCTTTGAAGGAAGTTATCTCTGCTGATCCTGACTTCAGAAACTGGCTCTGACATGAGTAAATTTCAGTATACTGCCTAGCCTCAATATACTCCTTTGAAGGTAGGAAGGATGCTTTTTCTACATCACAAAATGATTTTTGAGAATCTTTTTAAGAGACAAAACACATACAAAAGTAATGATGTTCATCAACCGTTTAATACCTTTCCATACCATGTAATATATATGCCCATTCAAATCCTCCTCTCCCAGAATGTTTAATTCCTTTGTATGTGATCATTTTACAGCCATCAGTTTGAAAGATTATTTAGAGATACTGATCATTTGGCAAATGTTGGAGGAAATGCTCCCTTAAAAACTTCTCAGGGCCGAGCGCGGGTGGCTCATGCCTATAATCCTAGCTACTCAGGAGGCTAAGATCTGAGGATCACGGTTCAAAGCCAGCCCAGGCAGGAAAGTCCATGAGATTCTTATCTTCAATAAACCACTAGAAAACCGGAAGTGGACCTGGGGTTCAAGTGGTGGAGCGCTCGCCTTGAGCTGAAGAGTGCAGGGACAGCGCCCAGGCCGAATTCAAGCCCCATGACTGGACAAAAAAAAAATTCTCGTGGTCCTCTCACTAAACAATCAATTATTTGATTCTATCTATGTAAAGCTAGTGAGGAATGAAATATGGATATTGGCTCTAACTGGCATCATCTTAGCAACATGGTGGATGTAGGGAATTTCCAAAAGCTCTTAGAGGTGAAGGCTAACCTCCAACCAACCCCAGCTGATGGGTGTGCCTGAATTTTTAGAGTCATGGGCGGCAACTTGGACAGCAGGTTACTGGACCCGCGAGACCTGTGCCATGAGCTCACAAGACTGAACTCTTAAGTTCCCTGTTACCCTACCTCCTGACCAGGAACCTATTTAGAACCCGAGCTAGGGTGGGGTCACCGTGGCTCCCCACTTCAGCTCTCCCTTAGAGTTGATATGATTTGCTGAAACTGTTTTTTCTGCTGTTTCTTTACTACTCTCGTGGCTCAGTTTTCTATCAGTAGTGTGATTGAGGTTGCAGAATTTTGGGAGAAATGTGTCTGCCTGCAGTTCCTGGCTTCCTAATACACCCACCTGTCAAAGATACAAACATCAAACAAAAACTTTTCTCACAGACAAGGATTTTACTGTTCCTTCACCAGCAACTCTCTTGGCAATCCTGATTTAGTCTTGGTCAGACATAACAAAAACACACAATGGACAGTGCACATTCTTTGCTGCATCATAGCTGGTTTTGATACATCATTCAACTCATCTTCCACCCACCTCTTGACTTGATCCTATTAGTTTGTTTAGTCCCCTTAGTTAAAAGTACCTAAATCTTTCATTCTAGAAAAGAGATTTGGACATTTAAATACAATAATCACCTATAGTTTAATACAATACTACTTCCCAAGACCCATCTCTTGATATTATAGCTCAAATTTTGAGGTATAGAGTAGGAATAGCTCTTATAATCATTTTCTCCAGTGAATCTGAGCAACAAGATAATTTAAAACTCTATTCCTTGATTAGACTCAGGGAATTTAGAGCTAAACTATTCTCCTCTAAATGGACTTTGCTGTTTTTAACAAGTGGTTATAAGAATTATATGTAATTCTTCCTGGAAAAATAAACAGAAATTCTGGTAATAATCAGATTTCAAAAAGACCTATGTAACTATTTGGTTGGATTATGCAAATCTATGATTGGAAAATGAACTAATGTTCCCATTTCAAGTGATCAATTCAATAACAGCTGATTATCATGAAAGTAATCCTGAACATTTTATGTCATCTAAGCCATAATGAAGTTTAATAAGTAAAGCTGTAAGAAGATGAAAATTTTGTAATTGTTTACAGCAGTTACCTTTTGATACTGGCCCAACAATACAGTTATGCCTCCAGTGTTCTTAGTGATACTATGAATATTTTAAGCATATGGAAAGTTTTAAAAAGATTCCAAATCTAAATTTGTCAAAACTTTTGTTTAGTGGAAGGGGGGTGTAGGTAGTCACACATGCTAAGGTTCAGGTACTTGTAAACACTCTCAGGACTATTTCCTCTCAAATGACAGGCAGGACAATGTTATGTCACTAAAGAATTGCTAACTGAATATTCTCGAATTAAGGACTCCTATCACCTTTTCCATAGTTAACTAACTATGTACATGGCATTTTGCTAGCTGTTGCTAAGAAGGCTACAGGACAAGACAAACAAGAAAAAAATGTAAAAACATCATATGAGTCAGCTTTTATAGGAAAAGCATTGGGTCACCTTGGGGAAAATAAATTGTGTTGCAATATCCAACAAAAAGAAGTACATTTGTAGTTTTTTTTTCCTGTGCGATTTATGGTATAAATAGGTATTTACCAGGCTCTGTTCTGCTTTTCTCTTGAACATACCTTTCATTATTCAAATGACAAACTCCTGAGCAACCCAATCTATTAGAATGAAGATTAAATAGTTATAAGAAAAGTTGTATGGTTCACCATATAAAGAGACAGTTGTAGAGCTTAGTGTTACCATGTTGCAATTGAGGAAAGAAGTTTCCTATAAGTAGTAATGTGCTACAGTCATGAGATATACTTGGAATTTCCAGAAAATAAGATGGGTTGAATATCATCATTGTTCCTCATGGGAATAATGTAGCTTGAACAGTGCTTAATAATGGAAGAGAGGTGATTAGCTAAATTCACCAGGGGCATAAGAACTATGTTTTTGTGGTTTGTGTTTCTGATCAATAGTACTCAAACCAACAGAGTTGTAAATGTTTTCGAAAAATTGTTCCGTTGCGAGTGTCTTTAACAACCATCCTCAGAAGATCAAAGTTGTAGCTCTTGGTTTTTAGTAGTAGCACAGAAAAGCATAGCAATCATGAGCTTTACTTCTCTGTCTTTTTTCTAATTTCACAAACAAGAGAACTGAGGAGGGTATCTTGCACCTGCATCAATACTAGAATAGAGGACATGTGTGAACCTATACTCACCATCCTGTGACCCTCTAGGCTAATATTCTTTTCCCTCTTGGCCTATCTATTGTGGTGTTGCAAGTCAGATAAAGAGGATATTAATGTTCTTTTTACTTTCACATATTCCCCAAACATTTACATGGTGAAAAGAATATTTTACTCCAATGAAGAAAATTGTTCTGTCACCCAGAAAAGAGGTTCCTTTTTCTACACAGAGATTTTCTTGCCAAAAACTAATTGCTTAGCATAAAAATGCTGCACTTGTTTCATGCATTAGTAAAATCAATTCTCTCTACCATAATACTGCTCAGCCATTGTATCTGTCAGCAGTCTGGGTGCAAAGCTGAAATCTAAAGCTGTGTCACCAGGCACAAAGGTTTATAAAGCTTGGCCACATGTATTAATTTTCAAGTTGAATTTGTACTTTGTGAGTTCTCTCAGCATTGTGCTTCTCATCTGTTCTCATTCTATAAACCCAACATTTAGAGAGGAACGGGTGTTGGGGGGGGAGATATTACCACCCCAAAGACGGAGACAGAAATGGAAGGGAAATGATATGTCATTGTTCTTTCCTTTACAATGTTACTGAACAGAACTTATGTCAAACATCAGTGGACATTAGGAGATGTAGAAACCTGCAATTGCCATTTCTTTTTAAATAACGAAAAATTTAAATGTTCTGGATAATGACTTTACAATACTGAATAATAAATGATTTGACAGAGGTAAGCAAGAATAAGGCAGTGTCTGAGCACCTGGAGAGAGCAGAAAGAGTTGCATGAACCAGCAACAAGAATAGTTAGAAGTTATTATGCAAAAGTTGTTTTTTGTGTGGGGGGGTATATAAAATTTTGATATATTTAAGCTTTCAATAAAGATGCTGGGAGAGGAAATCTGCAGCCCATGTGAAATGTAAAACTTGTGGGTTACAGTAGATGAATGGATCAAGAAAATGTGGTATATATACATATATATATATACATATATATGTATTCATACATACATACACAATGGAATCCTATGCCTCCATCAGAAAGAATGACATCACCCCATTTGTTAGGAAATGAAAAGACTTGGAAAAAACTTATATTAAGTGAAGTAAGCCAGGACCCAAAGAAACATAGGTCCCATGGTTTCCCCTATTTGTAATAACTAGTATATTTCTGGGACAAGCAGAATAGGTCAAAAGCGATGTACATATGACCAGATAAGATGATGTTAAGCAAAATGAACCCCAATTTAGGGACACAACTTGTTTTTTCTTTCTTGCTATTGTTTTTAACGTATCTAAAATATACTATGTGATTTTTTTTGTTAAAAATAAAAACAAAAAGAAAAAAACCTTGTGAGATACCAAATGGTCTCCATACATGGAATTCTTCTACATTACTACAAATCAAACCATTTCACCTAATAAAACTCAGTAAGGCTTTCAAGACCAATTCTCTCCTTGAACAGCATAAAATATTTTTTAACTTAAATGTTTTTATTAGCATATATATTAATTTACATTTATTGTCAAGGTGATGTACAGAGGGGTTGCAGTTACATACATAAGGTAGTGAGTTCATTTCTTGTCTTACATTAATCTTTTTATGATAACTAGCACATTAGAAAGTTGAAGTCTTTCACATCAGAGAATTTTTCTCACAAGTATCTATCCAGTTAGTGAATAACCACTTGGGCAGTGATGGCTCCAGTACCTTGCTAGAAATGAAAAAGAAAGGAAAGAATAAGTTGTCAGCAGCCTGGCAGAAAGTGTTCAGTCTAGAGATCAAGTTGCCACCTAGTAACTTAGAAGGTGAATTACTTCTTTGTCCTAACTTGAGTGAAGGCTGTGAAAGGTGGTTACAAAGTATCTTTCAGCAAAAAAAATTTCTCTGAGAAATCTTTTATCCCTGAGTGACTATTTCTTTACATGAACAGTTACACCAATTAGCTGAATTTGAATGGAAAACAAAACAATGCCATCCAGAAATTTGCACTCTTAATAAACACTCTGATATTATAACCAAGAAGTCCTGTAATTAAATACATCCAGAAAATTGTATTAGATTGCAATGGGTCAGGTGCATGCTTTCATTTCACACCTTACATTTCCTTTTAAGATCATAAGCAAATTAAAAAACAGCAACCCAATAATCTCTATTCCCCCTATTACAGGGGAAAAATACTTTCCAATATAGCACTTAATTTGCCTTGCTAATTTTAATTAGTGTAGTATGAGCTGTTGGTCAGTTTTACCAAAAAATTTTTCTGCAAAGGAATATGTTTCCACAGCTTGTAGGCTCATGGGACAGTATTCTAAGCAGAAAAAAATTGAATAGAGACATTCTCTCATTTGATTGAAGGTTAGAGATGAAAGAAAATAAGATTTGAAGAAATCAAAAGAGACTGCCCTTTTCTTTATTAAGAGTTGCTGACAAGATTGAATGATAAGATGAAACTGATGTAAAGCCTTCTAACATTGCTTAGAAACGGGTGCTGAGTTGCTGCAATTAAAGGAGCATGTGTTTGTCCTGACAAAATGCACAGATGGGATGTGCAAGTGGTCCTTGTTGCTGATATTATTTTATTATTAGTATTTCAAATGAGAAAGTGGAGTCTTTGCTGCTCTTGCTGTTGTTGCTGTTGTTTGTTGTCTTGAGATGGGTCTAGCTACATAGTCAAGGCTGGTCTTGAACTGGCTATGTAGCCCAGGTTGGCTTCAAACTCCATGATTCTCCTGCTTCAGTCTTCCATGGAATTACAGATGCATATCACCATGACCAACCTAGAAGGCAGAGTGTATAAGAGCTTCACCACTCCTTGTGCCAACTTCCACTACTCAATTGTATTAACTGGATATAGGCACACAAGAACCTGCCTATTGACCACATGGAAAGGTCTGTCTCTTGCCCCGCCCCCATGATTATTGACCAGCTCCTCTGAGAAGATTGTCTAGCTCCAAGACTGGTCTAGGGTGGCATCCACCACTCACTGATCCTTATATATCACCCCAAATATATCTAGTGTACTTTCCTTTTTCCCTTTCAACCTTGTGGTTTCATCTAAATATGAATTTTTGGCTAATCGGTGCACACAGTAGCATTTGACATTCACTGCCAGTGATATTTTTTTTTTGTGGGTCCTGTTGTGGGGCCTGAACTCTGGGCCTGGGCGCTGTCCCTCAGCTCTTCAGCTCAAGGCTAGCACTCTACCACTTGCGCCACAGCGCCACTTCTGGCTTTTTTCTTTTTTCTTATGTGGTGCTGAGGAATCGAACCCAGGGCCTCACGCATGCAAGGCAAGTGCTCTACCACTGAGCCACCCTCCCAGCCCTGCCAGTGATATTTTTATTCTTAATAAAAAGAAGATAATTTTTAAACCTTGGGTAATGTCCAACTGAAATATCTTGAGCATTTTGGTGTATCATGAAGGAAATATATCCAATGCCTCCAGTGACCCTCACAAGTATTAACTAACTGGGAGATTGGACATAGGTTAATGAATCTCCTAATGGTTTGTGTGTTGAAATTTAATCCCCATTAAAAGGTGCTCAGAGTATGGAAACTTAACTACCTTGTTTGAAGATGATGGCTTTGTGAGATGATTAGAATTAACGTTATTAGGAGGAGCCTCTATTATTGGATCCTAATGGCTTTATAAGGAGACAGAGAACTGGCAACAGCTAGTGTTCCTTGTCTCTTTTCCTTTAATACCATGTGCTGCTTCTGGACTCAAGGCATGCATGTGCCACAGATGAACACCTCGAACCTCTTCAACTGAGATTATCTTCACCAAGTCAGTCACCTAGGGAGTTGTGTTATGTAAACGTAAAATGGAGTAATATTATTAGCAATTTTTAAACAGCCTTGCCAGTAATGGCCCACAGCTACTCAGAAGTGACTTTTATTTTTGCTGTAAAGTATGAGGGCTTGGCTCCTCATTTAAACTTTTCCAAATTTGTCATCTCCATCAATATAACAGACAGGTATTAATGTCAACATTATGCATCATCAAATTTGCATATTGTACTTTAGTTTCTGAGAAAATAATACTTTTAGTCTAATAACTGCATTAATCTAAGGATAATTTAAGCAATTAACTTTAGTCTGGAATAATCTAAGAGAAAGAATGCCATGATTCTACTTACAAATGTGTAGAGAAGTCAGAGAGCATATCAGTTCTTTGTAGAGTCTAAGGCATTAGAAGACTAAAGTAGTTTATTCGATTTGGCTTTTATGATACTACTGAGAGCGAATATATTTCTTAGTAGGGGAGATTGTCTTCTACAGAAGTACTGATTTCCTTTAAAAGTTAATGCCTACACTGAGCAGGAAAACTAGACCTAATTTTAAGCTCCAAGAGGTAACTAGCAGCTGATCATTTTCTTTCTTGTGTTTTACATGAGATGAACTGTACTCACATTGCATCTTTATAGTGGTTGTGTAGAAACTGGAATAAAGAAGAACCAGACAGATCTGAGCTAGAAAACTAACCCATTGATAGCCTAATCTTGGAGAAACAAGTTCAAGTTAGATTTAAATGTAACAAATCTGGACTTGAGTTTTGTCATGATTAGGTTATTGCTTCTCACATTTCAGTCTACATATCAATCTCTGTGAGTCTCTTTAAAATGTAAATCATGTTTTTGTAATGTTTAGTGTCCTATTAGTGATGTAATAAGCTGCCACAAATTGGATAGCTCTAACATCAGAAAGTTATTATTTACTAGTCCTTGCAGCCCTCTCGGAAAATTTTAATAACAGTTTCCTTGGGTTGAACTCAAAATGTCATTAGAGCTAAATTTTTCTGGAGAAAAATGCCTCTTCCAGCTTGTAGTGTTTGCTTGCTTGGGGCTTTATCAGTCTGATCTCTGCTTGTCTTCATAGTGCCTTCTCACCTTTGCTCTGCATCATGTCCCTATATCTCTCTTTTTCTTTCTTTCTTTCTTTTTTTAAATTTAAAAATAAAATGTATTATAAAGTGCTATTTATCATGAATGTAGTTCTACAAATACATTTCTCATTATAAGCTGATTTAAAATCCACTTATCAAAAAATCTTTGTCACATTTATTACATTAGGCGTCTATTGCAAATATTTAAATATTTCACTGTACAGATTTTCTATATTTAAGTATTATACATATTCATCTTTAAACATATTTGTCAACATGGTTGGCAATAGATGTGTTAGGAAACCGAATCATGAGTGGTAGGAAAGATCAAGTGAATGAAAGAGAAAGAAGGCAGAGACCTCAGCAGATCAGAACAGGATTTAATCATAGCTGCAGAGGGATTTCATGTAACACTAAGCAGATTCAAAGAAACAAAAACCAGGGAGTAATGGTCTAGGTGTTAGGTTGTGATACATTCTAGGGTGAGGCTCTTGTTTGGTCATGTTGGGGATTTGTTGTCTGAACAGTCCAGTTTGCTGTCTTTCTTGTACAAGGGCACATATGGTTGAATTTAAAGCCCACATGATCTAAATGGCCTCAGTCAAATCTGAAAAAGGATTTTCACATAAGGCAATATTAAAAAGTTCCAGAGAACATAAAGTAACATGGAAATACCTTTAGGAGGCATAATCAACCTACTACAGTGGGTCTGGAGTAGAACATAAAGTTAGGTGTTTCTAACAATGGCCTACATGAGGCTGAAGGTCTATAGATAGCATGCTGATGAGCAAATGGCTAGGTTATAACTCTGTAATCTTCTGAGTAACTTAACTCATTAAGGATTCTGCTGTGCTTCCCAGTTTTATCCAAAAACCACACAGCAACAAAGGCTGTCATGGACAGCGTGTGATACCTAAGTGCTGGAACAACCAAGATTTCAGATGCTTGTTTGGAAATCAGCACTAGAAACCTTTTCCCAGACACCTATGGTGTTTCCTTCTTCTCAGTAACATCCTTTCTGATTAAATTATTACATGACTTATGAAATTATTTTTTCCAAGAAAAGTACTCTGAAACTGAAGGGAAAGAAAGAATATGTATTTTTTAATCTTGTTAATATAATGCTGTTTCACTCTATTAAAGTCTTCCATTTTATGAAGAAGGAAGGGTCTGAGTTATTGCCTCCCTTTCCTTTCCATTTCCCCCAACAGTTCAGCTCTGCCTTTATTTATAATTTATCTATTTCCAATAGATTTATGGGACAAATTTTTAGGCAGTTGGGATATAGTGTTTCTTTTCTCTAACTTGGTAGTTCTAAACAGCATTATCTTTCCATTTTTCTAAGGTGGAGAAATACCATTTAAAGCAATAATCAATGTGATGATTTGAAAGTTAGGAAAAGATAAAAGTAAATATCACCAGCTAGATTGTAAAAGTATTTTCCAAATGTCCTTTTCCAGAGGAGAATATAAAGTTCTATTCAAGGTGAAGTAATGAATAGCAATGGTCAGTTCTTCTAACAGCAGTACCAGGTTCTACCGTATAATCTCTCTGATGTGTATAGTATATGGAACAAAACAAAACAAAAGAACACTTATGTAGTTGGCTTTACTGCTTATTTTGTGACAGAAAGCATAGATTTCTTATCCCTGTACTGATCTTCAAGTGAATCAGCCTTCTTTAATAAGACTTACTTTGGCTTAACAAACATATGATTTTTCAGTTTTCTTCCAAATTCACTATTAGTCTAGCAGGTATATGTTTGGTCTTGGATGGGAAACTAAACTGACATTCTAAACTTTAAAAGAAATTGTCATTTCATTTGTAAGGATAAAGTCCAAATTGTCAAATATTTTACTCTCTTTAAAGAACTATCTTTTAATTCAATGCTAGTCAAACATTGATTCCATGCCTGAAAGTTATAGAATATTTATAGCATCTTATTCAGTTACTTATGTATATACTTGTCGATCACTTGAGATTCTATTCATGACCCTTGACTGTTTCTTGTGGCTACTCTGCTTCTCAGGGACTCATTTATATGTGAGTGCAATCCAGAGTTATATTTCCATTGTGAGGAAATGAGCTATGTTGACTAACAAATGGCATATTTAAGAGCATGCACTCTGGCCAATCTCTGGATGGAGTTCATGTTTATTCATGATTCAGTTTTGTTGTTTTGTTTTATTCTGATACTAGGGATCAAAATCTAGGATCTTGCCAAAATTCAATGTTTTGTTGTTGTTGATGGTGGTGGTTCTGGTTGGTAGATTGTTCATTTTTCAGGCTTATCAAGGGGAAAGGACTGACAGAAAAAGTCATTCTTTCATACATTCATAGAACACATATTTAGTCTTATGTACTATACCCAGATATAAGGATTCTATCTTGTGCTGTATATGAGATCTTCTAGAAAATAATAGAACTGTGAGATCTGTGTTGAAAATCACAATTGAAAAGGTGTGCATTTTATACAAACCTAATGATCTATACTGTCAATACCTGAAAGAATAGTTTTTCAGAAAAGCCAGTGAGAAACAAAGGAAAATTCTTAAACAGGAGAGTCTTCCAATAAGTGCTTTGTAATAAAGAAACAGTAAGATAAAAATTTATAAAAAGAGCTAGATGGATATATATCCCTAAAATTTTAGAGCCATGTGTCATGCATGATAATGATCATTTCAGTTGCTATAACTGTTTAAACCCTAACTTTTTGTTTACATAGTTGCATAGGCCTTAAAGCAGAGCTGGCATTGGCCAGCTATTGTCTACTTTGGGTCAGTACCATGGTAACCCCCAAAATACAGAAATCCCTCTATTAAGGAAGTTAATGTTTGGGATTCAAACCTACTAGTATATAGAACTAGATCAAAACAGTATTTTAGGTTGAGAGAACAGCATTTTCATTGTTCAACCCTTCTTATCACCTTGCCCTACACTTTTCCTGGATTAGTCATTCAATAAGAATTGGCCAAATGTATTTTTATTTTGTTTCAACTTAATGGCTTTAAATAATATATTTAATGGTTTCAGGCATGAAGATGTTTAATCTAAGTGAAACAGGAAAGACGTTTAAATGGCATTCAAGTCAATTTCTTGTTAAACTATAAGACAAATTAAAAAAAAGGTTCAGACTATTCGTTGAATGAAAAGAGATGTGGATATTTGAGATACTACAAAGTTTTCCACACAAAATCTTAGGGTGAATGGTAAACAACCATAAGAAGTAAGAACTTAAAAGGAGGGCAGCTGCTGATTTCCTATTTTGCATGTGAAAACAGCACATGGGCTTCCCTGTGAGGAGTGGGCAAAAGAGAGTTTCTAAAAGACAGCCATCTTAGGCCAGAGTTGAGACTTGATATAATGAATGCAATATTTAATTCCCGTTGGTTAAAGCATAGGTCCAGAGATTTAAGGCTTTGGGAGACTTTGGCCTAGAAGGAGATATGACTGGATGACTAGTTTTTCTCACATTTGCTAAATTTTCATGAGTTTTATGATAGCATGGATAAAGTTTTTCTAGATCAAAGGTTGTCAAATGTGGAAAGATTTGACAGTGGCTGGAGACAACATTTGGTAAACATACCTGGGTGAATAGTAGCCAGGGATCTGGCTAAATATCCTGCAAGCACAGGACAGACCCTTAAACAAATACTCAGTTCATTTTATATTGATTATTCCTTATAAGAAATAATACCAATAATGCCAAGGCTGAAGAATCCTCTTATGGACACTCATTCTTCCTAAGTCTCTGCAAACAACTCCATTTTCCTATTTTTTACTCTGCCTTGAACTTAATATTCTTCATCACTCACACAAGACCAAACTTACTGGTATTTTTGAGCTAATTTTGCCCTTCCTGATTATTATCAAGGTATTACAGAGCTCTTATCCCTGGTCACTACAGCAGCTGTGTGCCAGGAACATCACCTGAGAAAAACGTTTTGTTCTAATGAAGCGGAGAACACCGATTCTGATTAAAACAGGGGAAAATTAAACCCTAAAGCCCCAGAGACATATTTTTGTAATTGTCTTTTACCATTCTAACCCTCTGGCTATTTTAATGCAAACTTGTTTCTGTAAAGCCATATTTTGGTTGCTATAACAACTTGATGCAGCTTTTGATGAGCTCCTCTTGCTTCGTGTTGCTTTTTTAAAAGTTAGGGTTGCCATGACTACAAAATGCTGTTTTATTTTCAGCAAGCTTCTTTTGCCCCCTTGTAATTTTGCTTTCAAAATATGTATGTGTACATGCATGTATATGAGTGTGCATCCACTTGCATGGCTTATGGATGTCTACAGTAGAGTAAAAAAACAAGATCTGAAAGCAAGAAAGATGTAAATTCATTTATGTAGGTGCATACTGTTTTCCTTATATTGACTTTTGTTATGGTGGAAAAACTCACTGATTCCTCCTTCATGTTGTATAACTACTAATGACATTTTCTGTCTTTGTTTCATGACTTAATTTTTTTATCTGTGTGTGGGGGGGTACTGAGTTTGAACTCAGGATCTTATATTCTTGCTTGATGTCTTGCTTAAGACTGGCTTTTCACTGCTTGAGATACATTTCCACTTCCAGCATTTTTTTTAAATAACAGGAAATAAAGAGTCTCATGAATTTTTCTCCCAGGACTGGTTTTGAACTACAACCCTTGGATATCAGCTTCCTGTGTAGATAGGATTATGTGTGTGACTTACCAGTGTCCAACTTGTAATTTACTTATCTTGTCCTCCAGTTATTATTTCTTTCTGTTTCCAAAATATTTGTACCTCTGCATTGGATAAACCACTTGAACTCTGAAACTATGGAGGAAAGTATATGTATCTGGAATACACTTCACCTGTTATTATGTATGAAATCCATTTACATGTTGTTAATCATAGCTTTTTTTAAACTTTTTTTTAATTGTGAAAATACCATACAGAGGGCTTACAATTACATGGGCAAGGTAATGAGTACATTTCTTATCAAGCATTGTTGCCTCCTCCTTTGTTTTCCCCTTCCCTTCCCTTCCCCGACCAAAATTGTAAAGTTTTTCGACATAACGTCTTGTACATCTCATTGTTGCAATGGGTCCACCTGTATCCCTATTTAAACAATTTGTTTTTTCCCTTCCCCTCCACAAATTATACCAACATCAAATACAGTGAAAACAGGGGTTATACCATGGGGGAGGGACATACAAAGCAACAAAGAAATCAATTTATAAATATGTTAGAAGCAATTGCAAGAAAGAAAAAACATTTGAATCCTTATCTTGGGGTTCATTTCGCCTAACATCAACTCATCTGACCGTTTCTGCTTGTCTCAGACATATACTAGTTATTGCAAATAAGGGAAACCAACTGCACCATCTGAAAAAAAGAATTGTGGCTTTTTATGGCAGAAATAATAAGATAATCATTGCTAAGGGTTTCTCTCATTAGATTTTAAAGACAGTAAAGCATATAATAGTTACCTGCACATTCAGGCTTAATAAGGCAGTATGAATACTAGTCAAGTCTTGGGATCAGACTAAGTGCTCATCAACAGATGGATGCATAGAAAAAATTATATATATATATATATATATATAATTCAGTGGTAAATAAAAACAAAATAATATAATTGTTAAAAGATGGATGGAACTAGAGATTATTATGTTAAATGAATTAATCAGACTTACAAACACAAGTATTACATATTTTCCTTTCATATGGAGAATGTAGATTTAAAAAAAATAGACATGAATGCAGAATGAAGCCTATTTGATTGAGGAAGCAATCAGTCGGGGGTGAAGAGGGGGACAGAGAGTCAGAGGAGGGATATGAAGAATACATACATGATCAGGTAAACTCTTTGGGAGAGACAGTAAAGGAGAAAAGGAAGAAGCAATTGGAAGAAAAGGAAAGAACATGAGGTTTGGGGAAAGAGAAGGGTGTGAGGGAGCAAGGGAGACAGAGAAGGTAGGAATAATGGAAATGTGCAATTTTTTATATCATTTACACCTATTATGTGCTGACATGCACATTCATATGTGAGAACTAATATTAAATGAATAGTTATTTCTATTGCTTTTTGTGTGGCAAGTTCACTACTGTCTTCCCAACTTCTCAGGCAATACTTGGCAAAGGATTAAGTACTCCCCATCCCTTTATTAAGAGAACAGTGATTTCCTTTGTTGCTAACATGATTGAAGCCAAGACTAAATAAATATTGCTGTCAAGACAAAAAGAAAATAATGTGAAGTATGTAACTGTATACTCTTAGGAATGTGAAAGAAGAGTAGCTAGAGGTTTGAAATGAAGGTATTTCATGTAAAAGGTTGATATTCCTTCTCTTTAAATAGTTTTCTCTTGCTGCCTGAAGATTTTCACTTATAAGCAGCACTAAGAGTCACATGAGTGCCTTAGATTGGTTTGGTCCCACACCGCAGGTGGCATTGCCGGGACATCATCATGCATCTAGATCCCTTAACACATTGCTACTTCTTTATTCCTTTCCCTGCCTCTTCTCATTTGGAAGAAGCCAAATCAAAGTGAGCCACATGACTCCTTAAGCTATTCAGTGAAGGAATTTTCTGTTTTCTTTTTAACCCAGCATCAATTTTTATCTCCATTATTTTACAAATAGAGTGGCTTATTGGATTTTTTTTTTTAAAGCCGAATCCTTCTGCCTGGAATGCAGAGGTTTGGCTGGTCTAATCTGATTTGGAAATAAGAGAATAGTGTTAGAGTTTGAGTGGATTCCTAAATCAGGTTGCAGATGGTAATCTGAGTTGTGAATTAAAATGTTTGATGCTGACAGCTCTGTATATTACAAAACATTTCAAGTGGCTTCTATCATTTGACATAGATTTTAAAAAATGCCACTCTTTGGTAATGTAACATAATGTCTGGCATTTTATCTTTGGCTTTCGTAAATTAAAATTTTGTTGAGCATATTTTACTTTCAGAGTTGAAATGTGGGGTGAATTTTGGAATCCTTGTTAAACTTAAAGTTCCATAGTGAGCGATCAATGGTTTATTAAACACAAACTTTAGAGTATACTTGAGATGAGAACCACTGTATTTTCCATGATCATATTATTTTTGCCTAAGATGGTAAATGTACAGAGTGCTACCTCAAAGGTATTTGTTTATAACAAACACAGATTATGCAGGAGAACACTTGAAACAAAAATGAACAACTAAGAAATCCTTCAAGTTATTTATTTAAAACCCATGTTTACCTGTGGACTGTCTGAGCCATTTAGTCTTTTTTTTCTGTGCCAGTTTGGATGTACTTTTTCTGGTTAGTTCTTTTAATAATTCAATTGCTAACTGTGCTGGTAGAAAATTTTGTGATAGAAGAAATTATAATTGGCTGCATTGTTTTCCTAGCTATAAGTTTTAAATATGAATTTCCTTGAGCAAAACACAACAGCAACAGCAAAATATTCTGTCTTTAACACTTGAGGTGAAAAATCTCCAAAGCTTAATCATGAGGCTATAAGTACACTAGAAACATGGAATTTTAGAAATACATCAGGACTTTGAAATCAACTAGTTTTAGTTACTCTCAAACTTTTTGTTAGACAGTGTTCCACAGCTTAAAACATAAATACAGATTAAAGTGCTAAAGAAAAAAAAAAAAAGAAGGAGCATTGAAGAAGACAGGAGAAATGGCTATCCTTTACCCTAGAACACTGAATTCTGTTCCAGAACCACAGATCCAATGGAACTCTATTGATTTAGATAGAAGGTAGTTAAAGTGATTCTTTCAAGGACAGGTGACTCTGTCTGTACTCCTGTTAGTCTTTCTCATTCATTCAGTTAGCAAAGGTGTGAGCATTCATTATCTGCCTCACAGTTCTTAGGATGCTGGAGGTTTGTTGTCTACCCATGAAAAGTCAAAGAAAAGGCCTCATGGAAGTTATTCTAGTGAAAGAGGAAAATCATACATTAGTAAATACATTTGGAATGTTGATTTTAATTGTGTCTAGGTAACAGAATGACACATAATGACTTGAAGGCCAGAGAATGCTTCTTGGGGGAGATGACATGAGTTTGCCTATACTTCTGTTCCCTGCTGTCTTCGTGATAGCTGTCTTCAATTATTATCTAGTCTGTCATGTTGGGATGATGGTACAGTGAAAGACCACTGGGTTAGAAATCCTACAATCTGGAGCTGGGAAGTTGGCTCAGTGGTAGAGTGCTTGCCTTGCATGCATGAGGCCCTGGGTTCGATTCCTCAGCAACCACATAAGCAGAAAAAGCTGGAAGTGGTGCTGTGGCTCAAGTGGTAGAATGCTAGCCTTGAGCTGAAGAGCTGAGGGACAGCACCCAGGCTCAGAGTTCAGGCCCATGACCGGCAAAAAAAAAAAAAAAAAAAAAGAAATCCTACAATCTGTGTATCAGCTCTAGTACAGTATCTCTCATGAGGCTTGATGAATTTCTATCTGTGAAGTGACCATGATTATATCTGCATAGGATTAATGATCTGAACCTTGCTTTTCTTTTTTCTTTTTCAACCTCCCAACCACACCACATTTATTTCTAGGTATACAGTGAAGCACAGATAATTGCCAATTTCTTCTTTCTTCCTTTCACTAGCCAATAGTGTGTACTGTAAAAACCAGTACATGATCTGATTCACAACTTGATCATGGTTCTTTCCTACAAAGACCAGAGAGCTAAAGAGCTCTGTCTGCCAGGGTTGGCCTTTCATGGAGAAATCTTTGGTAATTTTCACAATGGCAGATTTTTTTCACTATCAATGTTAGTCAGAATATCTATGCCTTTCTTCTAATTTTAAATGCATTTTCAGTCCTCCAATACTTCCAGTTATGTAAAGATAAACTATAAATTTCAAGGATTGTTTTTACCTAAACCTCATAACCAAACCAATAGTTCTAAGGCTAACAGAATTGTTATTTTGTTTGTTTTATAGTCCTTAGTATTTTAAATGTTTTCTTTGGCATTAGAAATACATGAGAAATATGTGCATGGTGTATTTTACTTTGTTTTATTCTGTCCAGTATGGTGGTTAACATTCCAAATGAAGACAAACTAATTATTACAAGTCATACCCTGTAACGAACTCATGGTTATCTTTGCATTGATGTTTTGATATAACATCAGCTGAAGTGTTCAATTAGTGCCACATTTCCTCACTAATAATGGGAAAACCAGAGGTAGGAAAGTCATCTAGATGAGAGTCTTAAAATATGCACTTAGAGGCCCAAAGAAACATAGGTCCCACGGTGTCTCTTATTTGTAATAACTAGTATATGCCTGGGACAAGCAGAAAAGGTCAAAAGCTATATAATGTGAGCAGATAAGATGACATTAAGGGATATGAACCCCAAGATAGGGACACAAGTGTTTTTTTTCTTTCTTGCTATTGTTTAAATATATTTATAATGTACCATGTGATTTTTTTTTGTTTCTCTGGATGTTCCCCACAGTGTAACCCCTGTTTTCACTGTATTTGATGTCAGTGCCCTGCATCTTGTATATACATTTCTCTAATTTGAGGAGGGGAAGGGAAAAAAAACAAAATGCTTAAATAGGGATACAGATTGACCCATTGTAACAATGAGATGTACAAGATACTATGTTGAAAAACAAACTTTACAATTTAGGCAGGGTGGGGGAGGAGTGTAGTTGTGCAGATGGGAGGGAAGGGATGGTAGGGGAAAAACAAAGGAGGAGGTAACAAAGCTTGATAGGAAATGTACTCATTACCTTGCTCATGTAACTGTAACCCCTCTGTACAGTATTTTTACAATAAAAACATATAAAAATAGGCACTTAGAGTTTAAAATGTAAATCAAAGTATGTTAGTTTAGTGTTCTATTTGAGAAAAAATAGTCCTTAACTATCATCTCTAGGCAGAGATGTTTTAAACAAATTTGTCTGTCATGGTTTCTTCAATGAGTAAATCTAAGTAGGTTTTCCTGCATGTGTTCTTAGCGAAAGAAAAGTTCTTGGAACAAGATCCTATATTCAGAAGAGAGTAATGTAAAGAGAGTGGCTCTGACTAGAACATAGGACTTAACTGCAAATTGGGAGGAAGTGTCTGGATTCAGTGGGAGTCAGCTGATTGCTAATTTTCTTGGTTGTAGCTCACTGACTTGATATAATTGAATGGCCCAGATTATCATGGAAGAGCCTAGTATCTTAGCCTTGGAGAACCATGATAGGCATTCTATTTCCCTTTATGTTTTTCTGCTAAGTTCAGCAGTCCTAAAAGTGATCTGATAAACTAAGTTTGTCACATTCTGTATGGTAAAATGATCCTCGGATATCTATACCCAATTAGCAGACTCTCAAAGAGATGCTGAGTAATGGAAGGAGTTTCTGTTTCCCCTTACTTTGTGCTGGTATTTAGTGGTAGATATGACTACAGGTTGTTGATTTTTTAAATTGCTTGGATTGTTTTTTTTTTAATTGCTCTTAAGTGTTTGACCTAGAACAGAGCTGGGGGGAAAAGACTTTCTTCAAAAGCTTAGATACTAAACACTGCAGATTTTGGTAGACTAAGAAACAAACTGGAGGTATGGCATAAATTCTCCTAAAAAAAAAAAAAAAGTGGAGTCAAATCTTGGTCCTTTCCTGTTTGTCTGGAGGCAGTGGGCTCTCCTAGTCGGTGAGGAAGAAGGGACATAATGATGGTGCTCCTCTGGCTTTCTAGTATCTATAGATCATCACCCTGACTTTTTCCCATTTTCCTAGTCTTTCTCATTTTCTCCTATCATGTGAGTGATAGTCCTATTACATCCAGTAAGAGCTGTGCTCAGGGCTTTGAGACAGTAGGATCCCTGTCATTTTCCAAGAGGCAGAAGAAAGAGGAGAGATAGATGTCTAGTGTCCTCTATTGAAATTAGTACTACATTTTCCTTTGGTCGCAATGTTAGCAGGGTGTGTTGTTCTTAGTATTCCAACCCATTATCTAATAATTGTGGGGGAGACTAGTTCAGGAATTTCTAAGTCCAAGTAGTTGACATAGGAAATTTTTTAAAAGTACTTTTAGAATCATTCCCTTTTCATAATTAGTAATTACCTCTTCTGTTCCTTTTCATTGAAGGTATTTATTTGTGAAAATATCATTGGTCTTTTTTTTTCCAGAAACTGTTTTGTAGAAAAATATATAGTCAAAAATTTTCAAGTACTCTTTTTTCATTTGAAATGTTCAGAAATCCCTTTGATGCTATCCTACATGCTATCCATTAAGTTCTAGTTCTTACTGCATTTTAATGCCAGATTTTGGATGGCTTAGCTCAAGAATTTGGACCTCTGAAACAATAGAAGGCCTCATAAATCCACTAAGTGTTTTCTTTCATTGTCAAGCAAAACAGTACTTCTCATCTGGTGAAAAAGCACCCAGCTGAAAGTGCAAGAGATTGAATCTTCATCCACCAACTTAAATCTGAAACAACAAAGAATATTTCACATAATTTCTCCTGGCCATCATTTTCCCTGGTTCTGGTCATTACTTTCTGATTCTAGTCATATCCTTAGGAATAACCACATTTGTAGGTCCTATAAAGTAACCCGGCCCATTCAAGTGCTTCAAAAGAAAATACAGTGGCTTAAGGAAAAAGAGCCATCTCCAGATGATGATTATTGTCATCATCATACAGATACCCTTTTTACATAACACATGGCAGGAACTATTCTAAGTCTCTTTACATGTATTAACTCCCTTTATTACCAACAATCATCCTATGAACAGGTACTTTTACAGCGTGGATTAATCTGTGACAATGTACCTCAGAAAGTCACTTAAAAGGAGAAAAGACTTAGTCATTGTTATCTTATTGTTATCTTCAAGTAGTTGGACAAAGGTGTTACAATTAAACAAAGTAATATATCAATATAATAAATCTTGATCAATGTCACTTCTGTCATTATTTTTCCCTATCCTATCCCTTCCTTCGATTTTCTTTTTTTGTAGAATATGCATTGAGTTTTATAACTGCATTCTCCCTTTGTCTTTCTATTCACCTTGATTCAGGTTTTCAGGAGTGTTAGTATATGGTCCTTTTTAGGTCATTTTCATAGTGAGGAAGAAAATCTTGACCGGGAACATGGAAATAGACCAGAGTGGTTCATTCATGGTAGACATGAAGCAGAGAGAAAAACAGATGAGCTGGGAAAGTTTCCATCACTTCCTCATAATAGCATCAATTATGAATCCATCATTGGGTTAATCCACTAATTAGGTCAGAGACCTTGTAATCTAATCACCTCTCCAAGATTGGCCCTACCAGATGGGGACTAAGTCATCAACACAACTCATGAAACATCTGTGGGGGGCGACCCTTCCTATCAAAACCACAACATAGTCCCTGTTTCACAGATGAGGGAGTTGAAACATGGGAGAGTTTAGGCTTCTGGGTGTTTCAGAACTTTATCTAATGAGTAATAGAAAGTTATGGGTGGTTTAGATTATGGATAATAGAAAGTCATTGAATATTTTAAGCAATGGAGTTTTCTTGCATTTCAAGTTATTAGACATTTACAATCATGGGGGTTATAAAAGGAAGAACCAAAAAAAAAGGGTTAAGTGTGATAAGAACTCAAGGGTAGTAGTAAGGAGAAACAGAAGAATTGAATTGAAAAATAATTTACTTAAATGGGCACATTAGGTAATGGGCTGGGGAGAGAGAGCGGGGAAGAGAGAGAGGGAGGAGAGGTCAATGGAATCCGTGTTCCAAATGAATTAAACTTTTACAGGCTAGAAAATGGATGCGTGTCTTATGAATCCCTGATTTCAAATGCCCTTATGTCAGTATGTTTTCAGAATTCCCTGTGAAAGAATTTGAGCTTGACCATATTTCCATGTTCTATTTGATTAAAGACTGGCTAAGGAAGAGCCTCTGAAAAAACAAATCAGGAGATTTTTTTCCCCCTTGATAACTCCTTGCTGAATAATAAAGAGGAAATAAGACACTTCACTAACATCCAATCAAACCAATCAAGCCAAACCCTGTTGGTTTGAGAAAGCAGTATTGAGGTCTGTATGGGTTTGCCTTTCAAGAGAAAGTTTCCCTGGGCTCTAATGTTAATTAGGGAATTTGTGTTTTCTACCCATGATTGCATTATCATCTCAGGACAGCTAAAGTCCTCTGAGCAGTGAGAATGAACCATTTACACATTCACTCTAATCAAGCTTCAAAGGGTTTTAGAGATAAGAAGTAATCTACCATTTCTATCAGGCTCTGCCCCAAAGCACACTGATGGATGAGTGCAAGTGAGTAATTTCCAGCCCACTGTTTGTGATATTTCCAAGAAGAGGGGAGAGAATTAACAAATGGTCATTCTAGTAAATTATTTCTAAAGAAGCATTTGTTGAATTTGCTTTCTGTCTCTGAGTCCTGTCTTTAGTTGTTTAAGTTTGGAAATTTCTGTTGGGCTAAACTCAAAGATGGAAGTAGCTGTGACAAGCTGAAAATGTTTTTAGGGTTCCTGGAAGTTTGCAAACTAGCAGTATATTTAATCGTGTTAAATGATTATTGTGTTTGGTAGATAAGATTTTTTTCCCCTTCAGTTTCAATAAACAATAACATTTAAGTTGATTCATAAAGATCCTACAGTCAAGGATAACTTGAACACTACGAAAACATACATCCCCAATTTCCAACATGTCTGGCTTAATAAATAGCAATAATCTAAAGGTTCTCCCAGATTCAACCTTTTGATAGTAACATCTAGAATGACTCAGAACACAAAATAAAAACAAAATGCAGATTTTTAGAAAATATAATTCCATTTATTTAGCTCTCTGCTCAACCCAAGAAACTGTAGCTACAAACCAGGTCACAGACCACTGCTTTAAATCTGCCATTAAGACATGCATAACAATTCACCTTCACTCTCATTCTTTGTCTACCTTAGATAATAGGAAGCAATAAAGACACAGCACTTGTTTTTCTACTCACTTTAAACTATCTCAGACTTTAAAGGTGTGTGTTTCTTAGGGCATAATTTCTGAGGCCAGTATCTCCATTATTTACTTTATTTATAGTCTTTTTGTAGTGCATACATATTAAGTTCTTTATGTGCCTGTCACTTTACGTATAACTCATTTTATCTGATCATGAATCTATGACTTAAATGCTGTTCTTATCCACATACAGCCAATGAAGCAAGGTAAAGAACAGAGAAGTTATCTAAGCTACACTGAGCTACTCTGCAAACCATGGGTCAGAGATTAGGTCTTGTTGCTCTAAAAAGTCTGGTAAGGGAGCCATATATCTTCATCTATGGCCTGATAGACTAGAGACTATAATCTACTCTGATTCCATAGCCTCTTCCATTAGCCAGAATGCTACTTTGCTTTACTATTCTTTCAAATTTTATAAGTGAGCCACGGCCTTAGATTAAATCCCTCAGAGGATTCATTATATGCTTTTTTTAAGACACAATAAAGCTGATATGAAACTCATTGAACCTTAAGGTGAGTTATTGTATCTCTATTGTCTAAGTGAATTCAAAGAGGAAAGTGGCTTGAAATTATAGACCAGAAGTCCTTAGTCTTAGGATTTCTTTACACTCTAAAACAACAACAAAATGGTTTTGAAGACCTTAAAGCCTTTGGTTTTATAGATATCACTTTGTAGAACATCTTCATATGTGTCTATGTCATTATTTTTCTTTCTTGCAACTACATACCTTCTTTTAATGTCTCTTGATGGCAACTGATAATTTTAAAACAATTGCTAAATTATTTAGTCTGAAAGATGCAATAAAGGCCACTTTCGTCTCTATAGCAATATTGTTTCTATTGTTATCAATTCAAGTATTTTGTCCAATTTTTCATTCTGTGCTGAAAATAAACCTCTTTGTTATTTTAACTGACTCAGAATATTGGTATGATTCTTCTATTCTAGAATCCCATCAGTTTTATTTCTGCTGTAGAACATTATCAATTTGATCTGTTGCTTTGAATTATTTATGTTCGATTTCATTTGATTTTGGAGTTATACCAATGAGTAATTCTCATCTTTGGGATTATTTTGTTTTAAATTTTACTCTGCTTGAAAATTTTGGCAAATCAAATCCAACACATAAAAGGAAAAATATATCATGCATGACCAGGTAAGGCTTATCCCATAAATAGAAGGATGTTTTAGCATTTGAAAATAAACACTGCAATTCGATATAATAACAGACTTTAAAAAAAAAGAGAGAGCAAGAACAAATAGGTACAAAAATATCAAGGTACCAAGGAATATGATATTCTTACATATCTGAAAAATAAAAAAATAAAAAACAAAAACAGTATTTCCTGCAAACTCAAAAAATAAAAGCACTTGACTGTATTTGTCAGGTTGGATTGCTACAGTAATATACCATCGACTAGGTGGCTTAAACAACAGAATTTTATTTTACCACTAAGATCAAAATGTCATTTGGGCAGATCTTCTTCTTCTTCTTCTTCTTCTTCTTCTTCTTCTTCTTCTTCTTCTTCTTCTTCTTCTTCTTCTTCTTCTTCTTCTTCTTCTTCTTCTTCTTCTTCTTCTTCTTCTTCTTCTTCTTCTCCTTCTCCTTCTCCTTCTCCTTCTCCTTCTCCTTCTCCTTCTCCTTCTCCTTCTCCTTCTCCTTCTCCTTCTCCTTCTCCTTCTCCTTCTCCTTCTCCTTCTCCTTCTCCTTCTCCTTCTCCTTCTCCTTCTCCTTCTCCTTCTCCTTCTCCTTCTCCTTCTCCTTCTCCTTCTCCTCCTCCTTCTCCTCCTCCTCCTCCTCCTCCTCCTCCTCCTCCTCCTCCTCCTCCTCCTCCTCCTCCTCCTCCTCCTCCTCCTCCTCCTCCTCCTCCTCCTCCTCCTTCTCTTCCTCCTCCTCCTCCTCCTCCTCCTCCTCCTCCTCCTCCTCCTCCTCCTCCTCCTCCTCCTCCTCCTCCTCCTTTTCCTTCTCCTCCTCCTTCTCCTTCTCCTTCTCCTCCTCTTCCTCCTCCTCCTGCTCTTCCTCCTCTTCCTCCTCTTCCCCCTCCTCCTCCTTCTCCTCCTTTTTCTTCTTCTTCTTCTTCCTCTTCCTCTTCTTCCTCATCTTCTTCCTCCTCTTTTTCCTCCTCTTCTTCTTCTTCCTCCTCCAGTTCCTCCTCCTCCTCTTCCTCCTCCTCCTCTTCCTCCTTCTTCTTCTTTCTTCTCAAGGCTAGTGCTTCTACCACTTGATCCACAGTGCCACTTCCTGTTTTCTAGTGGTTTATTGAAGAGTCTCACAGACTTTCCTGCCCGGGTTGGCTTTGAACTGTATCCTCAGATCTCAGCCTCCTGAGTAGCTAGGATTACAGGCGTGAGCCACTGGTGCCTGGTTTCAGATCAATTTCTTGTTTGCAGATGGTCACCTTCTTTCTTTGTTCTTTCTCACAGAGAGTACTCTAATTTCTCTTTCTCTTCTTATAAGGATGTCAATGCTATTGGATTAGACCATTCTTAGGACCTTGCTTAATCTTCATTACCACCTTATAAGTCCTTATCTCTATATACACTCACATTGTGGTTACATCAACAAGCTTTGGGGAATCACATTTTAGCTGATACTCATTATTAACCAAAGCTTTCTAACTCCAGTTTGAACTCTCGATTTGTTCCTTACTTAGGAACTATAGTTAAGAGTGGCTGATATATTGAAATATAGATTGCCCAAATAGCCTTGTTTACTTGCAATTAGTCCTGAGTAACTTTCTCATTTCCCATTTCCTTTTGGCTTGATTGGTTTATTTTCCAACTGTTTGATGGATGCCAAAATCTGCTTCTCAACTCAAAGTTTAAGTCAATTCTTTCATGTAATGTGTACCCTCGTAGAAAACCATAAAATGCCATTCACAGTCATATGAATCTTGTTCTTCTTTGTTATTTCCTGTGACACACACACACACACACACACACACACACACACACACACACACACACACACACACACACACACAAATGGGCTTTATTACAATATTTAGGTCTCTTCCCAAGGCATTGAATCATCAACAAGGAAGAAATTGGAAACCTGATTTCTTTGTTTTGGGGGAGCATAGGTTCTTCATCTTTGGGTTTGTTTATATTCCCTGACAAAGTATTCTGTCATGAATTATAAGATAGCAATGAATCCGATCGATTACTAAGGATGTATCTTATTTGCAGTTACAAGACTTCTTCCAAAGAAAGACCACACAAATAGGCAACTCTTTGAACAAGATTGGTTATCAAAACTTTTGGTTTTAGTTGACAGTTTTAGAAAAGCTGTACTAGAATTATTTACCTTGTATAGCCATGACCATCACTTGAAAAGTGTCATGGAAATGAAGTATACTAATATCTGGTCTAAATGAGTAAATACTAACTTATAGACAAGAAATGTGCTCATTATCTTATGTATGTAACTGTAACCCCTTTGTATATCACCTTAACAATAAAATTAAATTTAAAAAGAAAAGTTATTAGTAAGTGACAGGTTTCAACATACAAGCTTTTCTTTTCTTTCTTTCTTTCTTTTTTTTTTTTTTTTTTGGTTAGTCATGGGGCGTGAACTCTGGGCCTGAACAATGTCCCCCAGCTCTTGAGCTCAAGGCTAGCACTCTACCACTTGAGCCACAGCACCACTTCCAGTTTTCAGAGTGGTTTATTGGAGATAAGAGTCTCATGGACTTTCCTGCCTGGGCTGGCTTTGAACCTTGATCCTCAGATCTCAGCCTCCTGAGTAGCTAGAATTACAGGAGTGAGCCACTGGCACCCAGCTATAAAAGCTTCTCATTAAGGCTATATAGTATTTTCTTCCCCAGAGTCTTATAAATAGAAAATCTGATTGTAATTATCAAAGACTGGAATCAAAGAAACTATTTGCTAGCCAGCTAACTAGTGTAACAAAACCAATGAGATCCTCCACCCCCTCCTCCCTTTTTTGTTTTTTTGGTCAGTCTGGGGCTTGAATTTAGAGACCGGGAGCTGTCCCATTGCTTCTTTTTGCTCAAGGATAGCACTCTACCACTTTGAGCCACAGTCCCACTTCTAATTTTTAAGTGGTTAATTGGAAATAAGAGTTGCATGGGCTTTCCTGCCCAGGTTGATTTTGAACTCTGATCTTTAGATCTCAGCCTCCTGAGTAACTTAGATTGGGCATGAGCCATTAGTGCCCAGCCAGTCAGATCCTTTTGATCCTTTGGACTTCACTTCCCAAAACTCTTGAGTATCAGTATACTTTGTCATCCTATTTTATTTATATACCTGAAATTCTGTTTGTCCATTTCTAAAAAATAGAGTCTTTCCTTCAAAACAGAACTAATGTGTGAGACAGTGTCACAGTATTAGCTTTGTAAATGACAAGGATAATTATTCCATTTCTCTTAGTTAAAAATACCAAGTCAGTCACATAGATCTCCCCTATGATCCAGCAATCCCACTTTTGGGCATTTATCCAAATGTTTACAAACAAGACCACACTAAAGCTACCAGCACAACTATGTTTATTGCAGCATTATTTACCATAGCTAAGATATGGAACCAACCCAGATGCCCCTCAGTAGATGAATGGATCAAGAAAATGTGGTATATATACACAATGGAATTCTATGCCTCCATCAGAAAGAATGACATTTCCCCATTTGTTAGGAAATGGAAAGGTTTGGAAAAAATTATATTAAGTGAAGTAAGCCAGGCCCAAAGAAGCATAGGTCCCATGGTTTCCCTTATTTGCAATATCTAGTATAGGTATGAGTCAAGCGGAAAAGGTCAGATAATGTGATGTTAGGAAAATGAACACTTAAATATGTATTTTAATGTTTTCGTTTCTTTCATGCATGCGTTTCTAACGCATTTATAAGATTATTTCTTTGTTGCTTTGTATGTCCCTCCCCCACAGTGTAACCCCCGCTTTCACTATATTTGATGTCAGTATAACATGTGGAGGAGATGGGGACAAACAAGTCGTTTAAGGATTCAGGTGGACCTGTTGCAACAATGAGAAGTACAAAATGTCATGTCAAAACCAACTTTACAATGTCGGTGTGGGGGGGGGGAGGGGGGTATAATTGGGTGGGGGGAGGGGGGAGGCTGGGAAGGGAGGTGAAGGGTAAACAAAGGAGGAGGCTGCAATGCTTGGTAAGAAATGTATGCATTATCCTGCCCATGTAATTGTAGCCCCTCTGTACAGTATGTTCTCAAATAAAATAAAATTAAATTAAAAAAAATACCAAGTGAGCACATTGTAATCAGATGTTTTTGTTATCTGTTTCATGTGTGAATATTTACAAATATCTCCATACTGTTGAGATTCAACATACCCCATTAATTGTCTGTTGTAAGTTTCTCTTTAGATACAGAAGCAAGCTTTTAGTAAGAGAGAAGCAAAAAATGGCAACTTATCTAGTCATCATCTCTATCACTTTTCTTCTTACTTTTTAAAATCATAGGCCTTATCTGTTAAGAAGGAAGAAAATCTGGAATTACTTATGGAGGAATGCTCTGAGAATTCTATTATGCTGAGTATACTCTTGCTAGAGAAGGTCCAGATAAAGTGGAAACTCCTCATTGGGAGCTATGCATGTTTAAGTTGATTTTCTGGAGGTGGCTCCCTGTACCACTGACTCATGTTCTACATCTTTCCTCTGCCATTCCCCCTTATCCTCCCATCTCTCAAGCTGATGGCCACTCTGACAGTTGGTTCTGTTTGTTTTGTGATGCTCCCCTAGGAACACATATATTTTGTACTATTCTCACTCTCATTTTGTTCTCTGCTACAAATACAAACTGTATATTGTTTCATACACCACGGGGTGATCATGATCCAAATATTTTTAAGAGCTGCATGGCAAGCCAAACACTCTCATGTATCTGCTTTATTTAGCCTAAAATGATAGGAAAGAGACTCCCTCACTTTACTTAACAAGGTTTATGGTTAATACTTTTTTTTTTAAAATCGGATTTTTAAATCTTATGATAAACTTGGGATTCTGTTCTGTCATGAAAGAATCACAAGCATGAAGATGAAGAGTGCCCCACGCTTGCAGTAATGATTGATGGACAGTGACTTGCTAAGCTCATTTCTCATAAGTGTACATATCCAATATGTATCTTCTTTAAGAACTTATGGTGTGAGAATAGACCCTATTTTTTACCAACTGACTCTAAAACAAGGAGTAATGAAACTGTTCAGTTCAGTTTTTTGTTTTGTAGATGTCCCTACTTATTTTTACTTATTTACTGATGTTATTATTAATCCCATAGAATAAACAAAAATCTGCTTCCATATAACAAAAACTGTGCTTTCTTCTCTTTAAAGCATCTTTTCATCTAACTTCTCTTTCAGGTAACTGCTTTGAATCTTTTTTCCTGCTGTGATCTTTTTAGATTTTTTTTTTAGCAAAATATTTTCAAAGTCTCCAATTCTTCTTCTTTTCTTTCTGGAGAAACTCTAACAATGTCTCCCATCAAATGGATTTGAAGTAGGACTGTGAGTACAAAGATACACCTCATAGCTTCACTCACATAGGGGAACATTTGAAGGTATAGAACAAAATACAGGGTAAGGGTAAGTGTGTGTGTCTGTGTGTGTGTGTGCACACATGTGTGTGTGTGTGTGTGTGTGTGTGTGTATGTGTGTGTGTGTGTGTATGTGTGTGTTGTTATGGGGAGGTTGAACTTGGGCTTTATCTGGCTTAGCGTTTTTGCTCACGGTTAACACTCTACCATTTAAGCCACATATTTATTTCTGATTTTTTTTCTGGTTCATTGGAAACAAGAGTCTCTTGGATTTGTCTGCCTGGGTTGGCTTCAAATTGAGATTCTCAGATCTCAGCCTCTTGAGTAGTTAGGATTATACGCATGATCCATTGCTGACCATCTTCATAGAGTTAAATCATGGTGCAGCTTCATGACTATTATCTAATCTTTAAACTAAGTTTCAAAGAAAATTTCTGACCTTGGAAAAATGCTCAGATTATTTTACATGAAAAGCAGAATTTTCAATACCAAATAAAGCATAATTTTAGTTGTGATTTTAAGTACTTTGAAGTAGATAATAGATGATAAAAATACATAGAAAAAGACAATCTTTATTCAGTGTATTACAATGAAAATCATTATAGTACGATTCCTTCTTTGTTGTTTTCAGTTTTTCTAAACAAGTACTTCTTATAGCTTTTCTTTCAGAACATCAACTTATGTTGCATTTCTTCCTACCTGGATCCTCTCAGAAGTTCTTATTTGCTCTACCTCCAAGTTTTACTTTTTAAATTGAGAACCTGCTGTCTCTAATACTGACAGCAAAATTATATTCTCATGGGAATGTCTTAGTCACCATTTGCCAAGGAAGCGAGTTCACAAAGCAGCAACAATCCTTGTACAAATGAGTGTTATTCACTCATTCAGTAAGTTTTTACAATTAAAAATAACAACATTGAGCATGAAATATGAAATGTGTAATTTTGTTTTCGAAAATACATTTGTCATTCTGGTGATTAGGAACTACCCTATTATAAAGCCTATTTTTAGGCATTGTGTTCGGGGAGGAGTCAATTTCATATTTTAAATCCTACATATGTATTCCTAGGGAAAAAAATGTCTATTTTTGTTTATTTGAACTAATGGGTTAAAAACTATTGTATGAAATCTCTAAATGTACATTTTTACCTTAAATATTTCTTCCTTTTCATGTATTCACTTTTATCCAAGAAATTCATGCAAACTTCCAAATAATGAGCAACCTCAATTGTCTTCTGCGTCTTATCTTTTATGTGACAAAATCTATCCCCCATTGGGTACCAATTTTGACATTCTTATATATTTTGTCAATTTCTTCCCTGGGCCTTATTTACTAATAGCTCAGCTACCTCTGCTATGTTAAGTCAGCATTGTGTTCCTGTAACAAATGCTGAACATAAATCAATTTTAAAAGAAAAGGTTTGTTTTGCCTCACAGTTTTAGAGACTTCAACCCATGATTGATTAACCCTGTTGCTTGAGGACTGTAGGAGTACATTGTGAAGGACTGCGTGGAAGAGTACAGCCCTTCATCTCATGGCCATTTGGACACTATTCCCTTGTAGGGAGCTTGCTCAAGGACACACTAGGCCTCCCAAGTAGACCCTCCATCTTAAAGATTTCACAGTCTCCCAATAGCACCACTCCAAAGATCAAGCCTTCAAAAATGTGGGTCTTTAAGGACATTTACAATCTAGACTTTACCACTTGGTATTGGTCCCTTTGGGGATTAACTGTCAAGTTTATGATAACTTGAAATTTAGCTCAGAGGGAGAGTCTCCACTAGTTTGCTTTTTAAAATCAGTAACAACACAGCACTGATCATTATTACCTAATCCATTTTGGTTCTCTGGTTTTGTTTTGTTTTGTTTTCATGTGTTTCTTGTCTGCTCTCTACCAGTTTGTTCATTCATTGAACTACCAAACACTTGATGAAAACCTACCATACTATGGTATACTGGAAGTGTGGAAATGAATGAGAACTCTACCTCTGGAGTTTTACCATCAAATCTATTGTTGATGAGAATGAAGAGCAAGGATGATATTCTGTGTGGCCTTTCCATTAGGTTTTGATTAAATGAGCCAACTGAAGAAGGAATAGAAGAAAATGCCAAATCAAAAGAAAATATGTATAAAGTTGTAAATGCATAAAACAACATTGCAGGTTTGGGAAACTTGAAATCGTTCCATTTACTAGGGCATGGATTTCATGGGGGAAAAATGACATGTTTGAAAATTTTATAAAGTGCTTCCTCCTCAGCTGTACAGAGAGTCAGTACCTTCAGGTTGTTCAGCAAAGTAGAGGCATATAATCAATGCTCATATTTGGTTAGTATTGGAGGTAAAAGGTTTTCATATGACATTTCTCCTGATTAAGGGATACCTAACTAGTTATCATTTGGTTTCTTCATGAACTTCTCAGGTGTGATAAAAGTTTGAGGTCCAGATACATGGAGGATTCTTATTAATATTTTGAAATGATTATGAAGTGTCTTTACTTACTTATCAATTTGCTTAATTGTTAGGCCATGGTAATTGCAAGTAGAAGGTAGGGGTTTTGATGACTGATGCTCAGGTTTTTCAAGTTAGACCTGCAATTTTCTGTTTCTAATCTGCAGAATGAGAAGAAAGATAGTATGTAACTCAGTATTTTTCTGAGAATTGGAAAACTTGAAAGTACTTAAGTAGTGGAACAAACACCTATTAAGACTTCTGAAGTGGTAGCTAAAAGTAATCACCCTAGCATGGTCTTGTTTACAATGGAAAATTAGTATATGTGTTTTCTTTCCACATGGATAATAAAATAGCTCTGGTGTTTTTACTGTTTGTATTTAAATTTACAACTTTAAAGTTTTCCTATTTCTTTTCTGCATATAGTTAACAAATTAAATAGACTACATTGGTAAATGCCTCAGGAGGCAAAAAATGTTTTAAGATTTCACAAAATTATAGTTATAATGTGATAGTTACCAAGCTACAGAAGCAATTTACTGGGTAACAACTATCCGTGTGTAAAAATGAAGTGGAAAGAGATCATTAAAGCTACAAGAGTGTACATAAGTAAATATATCTCAGTAAATTGTGTTCTAGGCACACATACATATATTAGATCATTATGTATAATTTATTTCCTATGATAATTCTTGACAATAAAACACTTCAAAGTAACTTCTCAAAGGATAGGAAAACATTTACTAACTATCTGTCTTTTATTTCCACTAGAATCCCAGAGTTCTCTAATTTTACATAAAGCCCACAATTAAAATGAAAGTAGAGTGAGTTTGTTATTCATGTGTACCACCCATGATTTTCAAACTTATACACATTGCTTTTTGGACAGTGGGGAATATACTGTCATTGAACTGTTCCAACTGCTAGAAACTCAGGCACCATTTGGTTTTTGTATATGTAAGAAAGACTTTGAAAAATATGTTGATTTTGTGAGCTAACTCTTATGCCCATCATCCTTTAGGAGTGATCTTTTCTCCCTCTTGGCTACTGTTTTCATTTTATCTTGTATATGGATTGTTCTTTCTTTCATTCTTTTTTTATTTAAAGCTGTCAAGTTAATCTTATCTTCACTCCCCTACTGAGCTGATACTTTCCTTCACTGTAAGGTGTTTTTCTCATTACTTTGTGAATGAGATGTTTAAGATTGAGTGTAAAATTGAGTGTAAAGTTATATTTGTAGCGAGGACATGCTGTCTTTAATTGTTGAGTTGTTACTGACTGCTTTCTGTAAGGGTCTTTGATTATGGCTAGAGTGGTACTGTGATTACTGACCCAGGTTGCTTCCTGCTTGTGAAATTATTTAGAAACATGCTGAGTCCATAATGACAGAAAGAGTAGGTATTTCCTCTTTTGCACAGCCGTTTCCTTTCCTTTGCTCATTTTAGGAAGGATAATTCTTAGAAACCAGATACTTTCCAGCCAACTCTAGCTTCAATAAAATTCTTTCCTTCATAGATGCCCAATGAAATTGGTCTTCTTTTTATTTATTTTAGTAGCATCAATACAAAAATATATTATTTTGAGATGTCCATGACAGGTCACTACCCTCACCTCCTTCATAATTCCCAAGCCAATCTCAACAGGCTTCCTTGTTCCATTTTCACACACATACACAAAATATGTTTAATAAGTTTTTATTGTGAAAATACTGTACAGAGGAGTAACAATTACATGAGCAAGATAATGAGTACATTTCTTATCAAGCATTGTTGCCTCCTCCTTTGTTTTTCCCCTACCATCCCTTCTCTCCCACCTCCTCAACTACACTCCCCCCACCCCCCCTTACCCCTCCAACCCACCACCTAAATTGTAAAGATCCTTTTTCGACATAGCATCTTGTACATCTCATTGTTGCAATGGGTCCACCTGTATCCCTATTTAAACAATTTCTTTTTTCCCTTCCCTTCCCCAAATTACACCAACATCAAATTCAGTGAAACCAGGGGATATACCATGGGGGAGGGACATACAAAGCAACAAAAAAAAAATCACTTTATAAATACGTTAGAAAAACAATAGCAAGAAATAAAAAACCACTTGTGTCCTTATCATGGGGTTCATTTCGCCTAACATTATCTTATCTGACCTTTTCTGCTTAATTCAGACATATACTAGTTATTGCAAATAAGGTAAACCATGGGACCTATGTTTCTTTGGGCCTGGCTTAGTTCACTTACTATAATTTTTCCAAGTCTTTCCATTTCCTAACAAATGGGGCAATGTCATTCTTTCTGATGGAGGCATAGAATTCCATTGTGTATATATACCACATTTTCTTGATCCATTCATCTACTGAGGGGCATCTGGGTTGGTTCCATATCTTAGCTATGGTAAATAATGCTGCAATAAACATAGTTGTGCCGGTAGTTTTAGTTCGGTCTTGTTTGTAATCATTCGGGTAAATGTCCAAAAGTGGGATTGCTGGGTCATAGGGGAGCTCTATGTGGAGTCTTTTGAGGAACCTCCATACTACTTTCCACAGAGGTTGAAGTTTCTCTGTAAGTTTTTAGCCCACTTATTTATCAGGAAGTTGTTTCTTTGAAGATTTGTTGTTGGGGGATTTAATTATTTGAGTTCCAGGTATATTTTAGATATGAGACCTTGTCCATTGTATGGCTAGTGAAGATCTTCTCCCAATCTGTGGGCTTTCTATTGAGGTTGAAGTTTCTCTGTAAGTTTTTAGCCCACTTATTTATCAGGAAGTTGTTTCTTTGAAGATTTGTTGTTGGGGGATTTAATTATTTGAGTTCCAGGTATATTTTAGATATGAGACCTTGTCCATTGTATGGCTAGTGAAGATCTTCTCCCAATCTGTGGGCTTTCTATTGATCTTGCTAGCTATGTCCTTTGCCATGCAGAAGCTCTGCAGTTTCATGCAATCCCATTTGTCCAACCTTTCTTTGATTTCGGCCTGTGCCAAGGAGACCTAGGGTTTCTCCTATTCTGTCCTGAATGTTTTCAGGGTGTCTGCTTTCACTTTGAGGTCTTTGATCCTACTCAAAATATTTTGACCATATTCTCCTTCTGGCACCCTTTCTCTCTTCTCTCCTCTCTCTCACTAGTATCAACACCTCTAAAAGAACAGGTTTCACTTTCCTAACATTCCTTTTGCTTCAAGTCCATGTGAATTGTTCAAAGGAGCCTCTCCACAGCATTTCAGTCATGCATATACACTACTTTAATCAGGCTGACCACCTTGACTGCTTTCACTTTCCCGACCCCACCACATGCTACTATTCAACAGCTTTCTGGGAGTTTGGTTTTGCCATCTCCATTCTCAGATGTGGTGTCATTTGGTGTCTTTCACCCTCTAGCATTCCCTTTTTCTCTCACTTTTCTAAATCCCTACAAGCATTCCCACAATTACGGGTTCATATGAATGTATTTACATATTTATGTATGTTTTAAGTCTAGCATCCCCATCCTGCTGATCCCTTGCTTATGATGATCTTCAGATCCATCTATATTTCTGTAAAAGACAAAATTTCATTTCAATCTTGTTTTTAAACTTGTGGTCTCATTTAGTCTTCATATTGATTATGATAAATAAGTCTGTCTAGCAGAATACCTTTTAGATTTGAGCAAAGGTTCTCAGTTGTTTGCTGTCAGAGATAGTGTAAATACTGACTTAATTCTCAGTAGTTCGAGTAACGATCTAAAGGTAGCCAGTTAGATATTGAGAAAAATAAATTCCATGAAATCTTTACAGGTTTATTGCTTTCCATTTTTTTTACCTTATGAGAAACAATAGCAACAACAAAAAGCACTTATGAGATCAGTGTCATGATATTGTCAACCTGATGGTGATAGAGCCTTAGTATTTTTAAACAAATTCTCACCCTTTCAAGCAGTCTAGCTGAACATCCCAAGGTACAGGAAAATATGTCAGGCAACCCAAACTTTCCAACACATATGAATAAAATAGAGGGACTTAAAGTAATGAACCACCACCAACAAAACCACGTGTCATTTCTCACAAGTTTTGTTTTCTTGTTTTGAACAGGTTTCTAGTTATAGAGAAGTCATTCTGTATAATAAAACCATAAAGGTAGGCATGAAAATAAATGACACTTGACTCCTTCCTAACAGGGATAAAAGAGATTGGGGTAATCTTGTAAAACTGAAGAAAGTCTGGCCTTACCTTACCAGCTCCTGTGCTCAGCTCCAGCAGATGGTTGGTTCTTTTTTGGGAAGTTTTATTTTGTTTGATTTGTTTTCTAATGGGAAATAAAATCCAGGTTCGAAACATGAAATCTCCTAGCTTATTCAATTATTTTGAATACTGTGCAGGCCAAACAAAATTTATCTGTAAGCTTTGTTGGCCTGTTGGTTGTCAATTGACGACCCTTCAGCTGTTAGATTTTCCAAAATGTTCAAATAGACCTTTTTGTTGCTAATGAGCTTCATAATTCAGAAATGTACCGGAACCCCCTACTTGAGGAAGCAACTTATTCTGGTCTTGATTTAATAAAGATATTTATCACCAACGTCTGCTATTTTGGAGATCTCAAGGATTTCTGTGGTTAGTCAAATACATCTGAGACTGTAGAAGGGTGGACATGAGATCACAAGTAGACAAAATATATGCATCAGTTGATGATATTTTGTTTTGTTTTTAAGCTCTGAGAATGACAAACCTACTAGAAAAACTCCTTGAGCATCATTGTTTAGTTCTGAGACACGATAATGCAATTGTGGGGAACCATTCAGGATCTAGAGCAGGAAAGAGATAACACTTCATCTGATCTGATTCCTGCTTCCTATCTCAAATTCTGCATTGGTTTCTTTAAAGCCATTGGAAATTTTCTCTAAGGAGTTGGTTAAAAATAAGTACCTGAGTAGACAGATACTGGCTAAAAAACGGTATGATTTTTGGTAGTGCTAACAATGCTTAAGAATCAACTTTGTACTAGTCATGATAAATTATGTTATTATTATTTCCAAATGAGGCTCTAAAGCAGTTAGTATAGAGGGCTATCTGAATATCTGGTAATTTAGACAGTGGGCCACATAAAGTAGTTTCTTTTGCATTTGAGTCCTTTGAAGGGAATACTATTATTCTCCTAATAGAAGCAACTAATAGAAGGCAGAAAACTATAAATTAGATGGAATTAGTTTGAAATAGGCTGGGAAGGAAATGTAATGACCTTAATTATTTTAATAAAAGTAAAAATAAGTTAAAGTCTATGAAGTTGTCATATTGGGAAGTAGAATAAAAATGTAATAGATAAGGCCAGATATAGTGTCTCATACCTGTAATCATAACTTCTTTTGTTATTGTTATTTTATTATTGTCAGTCATGGGGCTTGAACTCTGGGCCTGGGTGCTGTCCTTCAGCTCTTTAGCTCAAAGCTAGCACTCTACCACTTGAGCCACAGCGCCACTTCCAGCTTTCTGGTGGTTAATTGGAGATAGTAGTCTCACAGATTTTTCAGCCCACGCTGGCTTTGAACCGCGATCCTCAGATCTCAACCTCCTGGGTAACTAGGATTACAAGTGTGAACCACTGGAGCCCTGCAATCATAACTTCTTAAGAAGAGGAGATTGGGAGGATCAAGGCTCAAAACCCAGAAGATCCTGATTTCAATCCTTACTACACCTATACACACACACACACACACACACACACACACACACACACACACACACACACACCAAAAATGAATGTAATATATAAATATAGGTAAATAAGAGCTTGATTTTTCAGTGTTAATATAGCATTTAATTAAAAAAAGACCTTCACAATCAAAAGAAGAATTATCTCAGATTAAAAAGAAAATTTTACACTAAATCAGGATTTAAGAAAAGTTTTGGTTTTTTTCCCTCCCTAAAATGGTTAAATTCTCATTTGTAGTTAATGTGCCATAAAAGGTACCTGTTGATCAGTGCTTGGGTGTTGGTCAGGAAAAACCAACCATTGTGCCAAATTATAATTAGACAAAAAAAAAATCCCAGACAGATGGCCATTTTGCACAATTGGCATGAGCAATGTGTGAATTAGTGTGAATCGCTTTGACACATTCTTTTGCTTTTCCAAGCAACTCAGTAGACTGCATGTGACTCTTGTTATCAGCTCAACAGTAATTATGGATATAAAATGAATCACTGAGTTTATCACTTGCCAATTGCTCAAGTGGGCCACTCTAGATACTTCAGAGACAAGAAAACAATGTATCTAAACAACAGTAAACAAATATTCCAAGATTATTTTTTTTCAGCTGTGGAACTTGAACTCAGGGCCTGGGCACTGTCCTTGAGCCTCTTTGTGCTCAAGGATAATGTTCTACCACTTAAGTCACAGTGCCATTTCTGATTTTGGGGCGGTTAATTGGGGTTAGCATCTCACATGGGGCTTTTCTGCCCAAGCTGGCTTTGTGGAACTGTGATACTAAAATCTCAGCCTCCTGAGTAGCTAGGATTACAAGTGTGAGCCACCGGCGCCTGGCACAAGTTTTGAGCTAAAGTGCAGAGGGACAGCAACTAGGCCCAGAGTTCAAGCCCCATGACCAAGAAAAAAAAATCATCATCATCATCATCATCATCATCATCATCATCATCATCTCAGCTTTGAACCTTTAACATGGTTAATTTAGCAATGTAAAAAAAATGGATTCCTCTAAGACTATGGAGAAAAAGTCATTAATTAACCTTGGTAGAAGTAAGAAAATTAGGGAAATCTATGATTGCACTTAAGATTTATGGAGAAATACATTTTGATAAAAGAATGAGAAACCTCTTTTGCTATCTTGGTATTTTTCATTTTTCAAACTCATAATCTGCTTTATATTTCTTAAAGATGGAAATGAAGTTTAAGTACATCAGCTTACACTTAGATTTGTTTTTTCAATCTCATACTTTTTGGAGCTTGAACTTCTATTTTGTTGCTGGTCCTAAGGCTGTCAGTCTTGGCCTGGGCACTGACCCTGAGCTTTCTTTGCTCTCAAGGCCAGTGCTCTACAACTTGAGCCACAGTGCTTCTTCCAGCTTTTCTGAGTGGTTGATTAATGGGAAATAAAAGTCCCACTGAGTTTCCTGCTTTCAACTGTGATCCTCAGATCTCAGCCTCCTGAGAAGCTGATTACAGGTGTGAGCCACTGGCACCTAGCTGACTTTGAACATTTTTGACAACTGACTTTACAGAAAAGAAATAAACATCCCCTCTGAAACTTGGGGAACCTTCGTTCTCCATTTAGACCTTCTGGCAACTATCTGTATTCTAAAACATGAGTTCTACAATCAATTCTGTAAATTATCAGTTAAATGAAAAGATGTTGAGTTTCAGTGAGCAAATATTTGGTTATTTTGTCTTTAAATCAATTTACAGGACTCAGTAATTGGAATAGAGAGTGTAAGATAAGTCATAAGCTAGTTGTCATTAAACATCTCCAAGAGAACTCATATACTTTGTTGAAATCAACATCAGTGTAGCTAGCACAGAATAATTTTCAGTAGCTCTTTAAACGAATGGTCTACACCTTCTAAAGAAATGGTATAGATCATCCTTGGGAGTCTCAGATATTTTGCTTGGAATACTAAGGTTTGTATAGTAAAATAAGATCTGAAAGGCTGTTGCATGGAAATGTGATGAGCCTTTCATGACATCACCTGTTCAGCCAGAACCTGACAATCTATTGGTCCTTTTCTGGGTTCATTCTGTTTGTTCTTTTTGTTCTTTTCCCCATTTTTGTCCTTTCTAAAGCTATTTTCATCTGCCTCAAAGCCTTTGATGTAATAGATAACAAATGGAAATAAGTGTAATTTACTTAATTTTCCTTGAATCCTGATCTTTTTTAGGAAAGTCTTAACTATACAAAAGAAAGTACCCATTGCTGAGCTGTGAGTGATTGGCTAGATAGTGTGCTTAGTTTAGTAACTGGGAATGTTGTGATCATTTTATATGATGATTCATAGTTTGAACTTACCTTCTGAAAAGCTTCTTAATAAAATGATTGTCATCTCTTGCAAATATGACATAATCAAAGTCACTAAGTTTGACTGGGTGAGAAAAAAGGCTAAGATGAGACATTACTGATGGGTCTAGAGGTAAGCATGGTAGGGATTTCATCAACTAAATAATTGTAACAATTAGAGATGTAATGAAGAATTCTATTGATCAGTGCTAATAAACATTATTACAAAGTTGAAATAAACATTGTGGAAACAACATGTCCTTAATGGATATTTTACTTTCTGTGTCTTAAAAAATTGACTAGTAGTCCTATTATTTTAGCCGTGTTTCTCCTTTTCGAACTTGTTCTTTTTCTTAGAAACATAATGGGAGTCTTTTTTTTGAAATCTCAGGCAAGCGAAAGTACCTCATCTCAGCAATTCTCACAGTGCTAAGTCTCCAAAATGAGTGCTCATGTTGTGCATAGAGTTAGTGATGAGCCGATGAGAAGGAGAGTGACTGCGTGAAGCAGTCACAAGGAAGGAGATATTGTTAACATTTCTATATTTGATATGCAGTTGAGTCTCATTACAATTCATTCATCAGATCATTACTTTGACAAATGCTCCAGGATAGGAATTATAGAAAGAAATAAGACATTGATTGTTTTTGTCACAAGCCATCTCTGACTTTTATGTATTTTATTTGCCTGCCATCTTTGAAAGCCATGTAGAAAACCAAGCCTTTTTGTTAAAATACAGAGTATATAGTAGAAGAGCTAAAGTGGGAGTGACAGCTATAGCAGAATTTGCCTCTGGAACAGAGCTGTGGAGATTGGAAGATTGTAGGAAATTGTCAATTAACTTGAGGAGATTGGAAGATGGTAGGAAGTTGTCAATTAACTTGAAATCATGACAATTAGAAGTATTTGCCAATTCCATAAGAATATAATTAACTAATTAAGATTAAGAGTAAAAATGAGTCAGGCAACAGGCTCATGCCTGTAATCCTAGCTACTCAGGAGGCTGAGATCTGAAGATCAAAGCCAGCCCAAGCAAAGCCCCAAACCAGCAAACACACACACACACACACACACACACACACACACACACACACACACACACACACACACACACACACACACACACACACACACACACACAGAGTAAAAATAATATGCCATTCTTAGTAATGGAAGAATTGATCTAAATGGCTCATTGGGATAAACAAGGGTATGCCTCTTTAAAGAAACTTACATGTGTCTCCAAAGAATGGCCTTTCCACAGTCCAGAATTAAGAAGGAAGACTGTGGATACACTTTGAGCACTGCAATTATTTTAGGGTATTATTCTGGTTTTTGTCAGTAGTACCTTTAGGATGTAATGATTGAGTCACAGACTGTAGTGAAATAAAGAGCATTACTTAGAGGTTAACAACTAAGCTTTTTGGGAGCCAAGACTTAAAAACATGTTAGTACTTATTTTTCATAACTTTTAAAGGAAGTCATAAGTTATTTATGAGAAATAAACATTTTTATGTGTTAAATTCCAAATCCAAGTTAATATAAGGGTTCTTGTATTTTGTTAAGAAGCACAAAGTAATAGATCCGTAAAACATTTGTCTTATTTGATAAGGAATGTGCACATTTTTCTATCCAAAGTTATAAATTGCCTTTGCTACTGGCCTCTCCCTGTGTCATCTTGGGCCAGTGAATTCTCTCAGCCTTTCACTCTGGATAAACAAAATACCCATTCTAGTATCTTCCCTAATTAAGTGTTGTAATCATTAAAAGAAGTAATGCACCAAAAGCAGAATCATGAATCTAGCAATTGCTCACTAAAACTGGGCTGTTTCAGTTAATTTTGTTATTGTCCATTTCTGAGATACTACTTTCCAGGACCTTCCATGTATTTCCCAAATTCAAATGATAAAGGAAGAAATGCAGGCAGCCACCTTGCTTATGCTATCATCAATTCAGATATTCTGGCTATCTAGTATAGAAGTTATTAGACCAACAGTAAGCCTTGATAACAAATGCATTGCTTTATGATGCCAAACATCTGAAACAATAAAAGAAAGCTGATGGTTCTAAATAGGGATACAGGTTAACCCATTGCAACAATGAGATGTACAAGACACTATGTCGAAAAATGAACTTTACAATTTGGGGGGGGATGTAGTTGTGGAGATGGAGGGGAAGGGATGGAAGGGTAAAAACAAAGGAGGAGGCACCAATGCTTGATAAGAAATGTACTCATTACCTTGCTCATGTGGTTGTAACCCGTCTGTACAGTATTTTCACAATGAAAAACTTATTTTAAAAAAAGAATATCTTTTTTCTCCTTTCTTCTTTGACTTGCTGAATTTATATATGTGAAAGGATAATGATAGAAGCTAGAATAAAGAAAAAGAAACACCCAGTAAATCAGAAAATTATCTTAATGATTACTCAGCCCTAACTATTCCAGTGATTTTTTTTTCATTTGTCCTATAGCAGCTGTGAATGTTTTGTTTGTTTACTTTTCTTAAAGGGGAAATATACTTGCAGAAAACAGCTCAAAATCATCTGACTGGATTGTTAGTTTTTGTCTGGAAATTAAGGGCTGTTTTGTGCTTTTTAAAAAATAATAGAGTCTTTAAGTTTTAGAAGAGAAGCTTATTTATACACTTGAGCAAACATTTCCTATGTTGTCTTTTTACTTGTTGAACTGCTTCTGTTATTTCTGCCACATCACTTCCAAGGACATGAGATGCATCTTCCACTGTTAAGTGGTACAGGGGAAAAGTTCTCTGATGTTTCTTAAAAGCAATTACCGATAGATAGTTGTGACCTTTTTTTTAAAAAAAAAAACTAATCTGCATGTAAGACTTGAATATACAATAAAATTTTCCTCTCTACATACACTCTTTTCCCATAGTATTTTTTCACACGTTAATCTTTTTTGTTATTGTGGTTTGGGTTTCATTTTTAGGGAGTGATTGTCTCACCTGGCAAATGCCCATCATATGTGGCCAAGCTGTGGATTATGGATGTTGAAGAAACAAATGTGATTTTTTAAAAAATGAATTAGGTAGTACTACTTTATGGGTAAATTCAGTAATCAAAAAGATCTTCCATTGAGATGTGGGCAAGAATGTTGAAAGAGGTAACATTGATCAAGACACACTATATTCATAAACTGCATTGATGAAAATATTCAAATAATAATAATAATAACTTCCAAAATATTCTTAAAATTTGAATAGCTCATTGTTAATGACCCAGAAGCTGTGGAGAAGAGGAAAGGAATGAATGATGGATTGTACTCAGGGTTTTCTGTAGACTCCTACCCTCAGAAGTTCCTAAGTAAAGAATAATCCTTCAAGCCCTACATTAATAATGCAGTCTCCCTTTTATGGGTTTGCAAATGACCTGGGTCATGGAGAGCACTGATATGTTTTCCACATAAAGTAATCACATAGGAAATGATCCAGCTCTTGGGTGATATGTCTTCCAGCTACAGGCAAGAGTGTGGGCAATAGTGAAGGAATAATTTCTCAGGAGGAGGGAACATTCCTGCCAGGATCTGTGTTGGAAACTGAAAGATGTGGATTTAGAACTATTGAATGGTTCTCATCTGTACTGTATTGTGGACCGTGAACTATACTATGCATGACCAAGTGTTATGTGGGACATAAAATAAATTACATGGCTATCACAATGGGACCGGTTCAGAACATATTGATTTAACAAATTGAGAGCTGTCTGGGTATGTTGGATTTCTGTCTGACTCCAGGATAATTAGTTCTCTTAAATCCAGATTGTATTTGAGCTCCCTGAAATATGGAAAGAAATAATGTTTCTAAACTAAAGTAACCCATGTTCTTATCTTAAAACTCTGTTTTGTAATACTAAGTTCAACCAGCCTCCCTTCCCCCACTGCCCCACATTCTGGCCTTTTTAAGTTATCAGTTAATTCATTCTGATAAGAAAGCCCAGAGTCTTTGGAGTTACTGGGATTTATGATGGAAACTGTGATTTTTATTTTTATTAACCCTATATATTTAAGTTAAAAATTAATTATTGGATTGCTTGAAGGTTAATTTTTGACACTGTCTTCTAGTCATTAGTTATTATGCAACACTGATTTTGCCTAACAGTATGCTTTTACCCCTTAAATCATTTCATTTTAATATTATTTTACCTAATAAAACTGAGTTATTTTTATTGTAATGAAAAATGGATTTAATGCCTGTAAATTTTAGTACCAATGTCCTAACACCAATTGATTTTCCCTTCTCTCTGAGTGCCTGGGCAAATTAACTATATGTACTTGCCTCTAAGTTTTAATTAGATATTTAAATACTCTGCCATTTCATGACTGTTAGAAGAAGAGAATAAGTCAAATTTATACCAAATACAGCTCATATGTATTAATGATTTTTTTCCTTAAGTTGATGTTTAAAACAAGCATTATTTAGAGAATTGCAAGCTTGACTCCATTGGATTTGATTGATGGGAGAAGAAATCGATAATAGGCCTGGATTATGGAGGGTCTCCTGCTGAGTGCTTGCATTGATAAAAAGCCTTCTTTGGTGTTAAAGTGATTCTCTGGTGGACTTAAGTATGATAAACATCTCCAAAGATTTTGATGTAGAAGTAATTCCCTAGCTCTTTTAGGTGTTGCTGACAAAAACAAGTTAAATACAAAAGTAAAAATACTCCACATATTTTAATTTCAAAGATTATCCAACAGACACAAAATAAGTAAGTACAGCCTCATGTCCCATTTCTTAATATTTATTGCAACTAAGCCATAATGATTGGTCCTGCCCTATTCACTATCCCAACCTTTCCAGATATTGTATTATTTTGGGGTTTTTTTGTTAACCATGTCTACAAGATGAGTCTTTTTTTGGTTTGGTTTGTTTTTTAAACTGTATTTTTTTTGTCTTTTCTTTTTTGGTACTGGGGATTGAACCCAGGACTTTGCACTTGCTAGGCAAACGCTTTGCCACTGAGCTACATCCCAGCCCAAGATGAGTCTTTTGTGTCTTTATCATAAGCCCCAGTAATATTGCACCTAAATTTTCCAATTTTCTCAAATTTATGCTAGAGTGTAACATGTTTTTCTAATCTACCTTAGTAATTCTTAGAAGTTAAGTATAAAATGAGATCAAGAATGCCAATGGTTATCTTTTCTTCCTCTCAGGAAGTATATGCTGATTCTCTTTTTGTGATGACAAATGTCTGTACTCATTTGCTCTTTGTTAGTTCAGACGGTGAAATTCTTTGTTACTTAGGCCAGTAATGCCGTCTTCTCTTTCATCCTGAGATCTGTTAATATGGCTCTAGTCTCTTCATTTTATTGATTGATACCCTGAGTACTAGTGTTTCAACCCAAGGCTTCATGGTTGCAAGGCAGTCCTCCTATCTCTTAAGTCAAGTCTTTAGCTCTATTTTCTTTTTAGTAACTTTTTTCAATAGGGTCTCACTTTAGGCTAAGGTTAAACCAATATCCTCTCTTTGTCTCCACATAGCAGAGATACAGATGCCACAACTGATCTCTAGTCTTTAACATCTTCCTTATAATCAGATATGGCAAGACTAAAAGAACTTCTTCACTGTTTCATGACCCTAGATGACATCTATCAATTCTTCAATAAGCCTAAATTTCTTTTAATGAAAATGGTGTTCATATAGACCCACCACCCCTGCCAATCAGAGCACCAGAGTTGCCTTACATTTCAGTGTTGCAAAGTGTTTTTTTTTTAATTTTTAATTTTGTTAGGTTTTTAAAAAGAGGTAGGCCGAGTAAGAATAGCACCACGCACGTGGTATTCAGGTAAGGGGTAGGTTTATTCATTATTCAGGCTGGCACCAGGCCATCTTGGTCCTCCACGTGGTGGGGAAAGGCCTGGGAAAGAGAGCAAGCTGGGAAAGAGAGAGAGAAAGAGAGAGAGAGATCTGGGGAAAAGAACTAAGAGAGAGATAGAAAAGAGAGAAAATAGCTAGAAAAGAGAAGAGCTAGAGAAGAGCAGAGAGAACTGGAAAGTGTTTTAAACCCTTTTAGCCATAGAGTTTTAAAATGCTATATCTTTCCCTTGCTACTGCATCTGTGAGTTAAAAAGTCAGCTCTTGCTCACAGATTATTTTTTGTTGTAAGATTTATTTAATTTAGGAAAAATGTCATGTAGCTTATGTTTTACAAATGTATTGAAAGAACTTTTTCACTATTTGACACCACTAGAACACTTTGTATGTATGAGACATAATTATAAAATGTATTAAAACATTTATAGCATTTTACAAGTTTAAACATTTATACATCTCAAATTCAAACTGTGTGTAAATAAGCAGTACCTTAACTTCAATTTCTTCTGAAAAAAAATCCTTTTAGAAAATAAATTTACCTGCTGGAAAACTTACAATAGCTTAATAATGATGTGAATATATTAGTAAATCTGAACCCACTGGCTTATTAGTCACCATTTTTCTAATTAGAGTATGAAATCTTAATTTTTTGGAGTCTGATTAACAGATAATAGCTATGTTACAGTGTTCATGCAGAAATCTTTTTTGATGGGCATTGCAATATGAAAAGCACTCATGAATAGGCAAAATGAAAATAAATGCTCATTATTTTCCCTTCAAAATTTACTGAGCAATTGATAAAATATGACAGTGATGTTGGAGATTTCTCAGTATCAGTTAGGATTAATGAGTATTGTCTAAGCTTTGTACAACTGAAGGTTGACAGAAACCGTTTGCTTGAAATAAGTTGAATCCAGATATCTTAACATTATGTCACCATCAGTCACCTAATGGGAAGAAAAATAAATGAGTAGTAAATATGCATTTGAGAAAAGGTTTACCCAAGTTGTATTGTATTATTTTTATTCTATTATGCTTTGCTTCTGATTACCAGCCATATTTCTTCCAGGCTGGGGACTCTGAATGTTCCAAGGTCTTAGAGAAAAAGACTGAAAGATGATTATGGTGGAAATATTAACAAGAATAGCTGCTAATATTTATTGAGTTCTTATTATATTTTAGGAACTTTTAAAGCCCTTTGTTGTATATTATCATAATCTGCAAAACAACTCTGCAGGGAAAATGCTATAATTCCCATTTTACAGATAAGGAAACTGAGGCATGAAGGAAATAATGGAAGGTAGGAAGTAAAGATGGACTGAATAGATTTTGATCATGAAGTAGAATATAAAAATAGTCACAGACTAAAAGGAAAATCACAAAGGAAGATTACATGAGAACCTGCAATAAGTTTTTCTAATTCATAGTTGAAGAAACAGAGAGTTTGGGGATGCTTGGAAACATCCCATAAAGAGCAAGAAGGGAATATGAGAGCAAGGATGCTAAATTACGAAAGAACTAAATAAAGCTGAGTCCTGGTGGCCCATGCCTGTAATCCTAGCTACCCAAGAGGCTGAGGTCTGAGGATAAGACCTTGAAGCCAGGCAGAAAAGTCTAGGAGTCCCTTATCTCTAATTAATCACCAAAATGTCAGATGTGGAAGTGTAACTCAAGTAGTAGAGCACCAACCTTAAGCAAAAAAGATAGGTGAGATCACAAGGCCCTGAATTCAAGGCTCAGTAACAGCATCAAAAAATAAAAATAAAAAAGAATTGAAAAAACTTGGCTTTACCATTTCTGTCTTTTGCCACTTATATGACCTTGTCTATCTTTATCCCTAGACTGATACTCAGCTGCTACCTACTTGACAGTATTATGCTCTAATGCAATATGAGAATTTTTCCAACTTCTAAATGAATTTAGTATAATCATCACATTTTATGATTGCTGATTTTTGGCACACTTGGCTATCTAGACTTTTCTCTTTTTATCAATTTTTTTTGGTCTTGGGGCTTGAACTCTGGACCTGGGGGCTGCCAGTATAATTTCATTTATGTGGAACCAAGGAATTGAACCTAGGGCAAGCACTCTACCACTAAGGCACATTCCCAGCTCTTTGCCTACTTCTTTAATCCATCCTCACCTAGCTGAACATTCATACCTGAAAATATCAATGTTCAAAAACTTCCCTTAACATTTAGTATTTAATTAGAGAAAAGTGTATCACTTTAATTTCTAGCTGCTACCCCCTTCAGAAAATAATAGCAGTGTGTGGAACCTGGAAAGAAAATAATAGAGAATTTTATTATATATATGTGTGTGTATATATATTTTCTTTTTGTATTAGCACTCATTAATAGTATGGAGGGTTTTGCTGTGATAATTCTATGGAAGTGTGTATATGGTGTACATTGAATAAGTTCTCCCTCCGCTATATTCCTTCCTCCTGAGCTTTTCTCAAACAATATGGTGATTTTATTAGTTATCTATCTATCTAATCATCTATCTGTTTACTGACCAACTTATAACTAGCTTTATAATCTTCCATATATCTATGTAGATATATGATAAATTGCTTGATTGATTGATACTTTGATCCACTATACTTCCCAGTATTCTCCTTTCTCCTTCCTTCTGTTACTGATCTTCCTGAGACTGCCTGACTTCTACAAAAATCCATGTCCCATTATCATCTTCGTCTTCATCATCATCATTTGAAAATACAGAATTTCTGAGCAATGGCTGGCCATGTGATATGTAAAAGGTAATTGTTTTCTGGTAGACATTTTCTCATTATGCTTTCGTTAAATTATATCTACCAGCAAGTGTTGATGATCAGCTGTGAGCTTTTGCCACTATATTTTCATCTTTTCTTCGTGGGATTCATATGGAGATTTCAGTTTTCAGTAGACAAGAGCCAAAGAAAAGAGGAGCTGCTACTTTCTTTTTTGAAACCAGTAATTCACTTGCATTGTGTGTGAAGCAAAAGGAGCCCTGATGAGTCACTGCTATGAAGAGAAGAAATAATCACTAGATAGTACATTTATTGTTAATATATTAAGCACTCTGGATGCCTTCTTTGTATAACCAATTTTATTTAAATTAATCATAATGATTTTAAACTCTTTTTTTTCTCTAAAAAGCAATCACCAAACTATATAAGTATTCTCAGCATAAGGTGAATTCTTTAGTTGCTAAGGAATAGGTTTGCTGAATTTATTTCCCCACAGATAAGTAAAATACTCCTTCCTGAGCTATTATTTGGTAGATAAATTAATGCTTATCTGGGGCACATTCAAAGAACAGAACATGTTGGGCTGAAAAAAAGTGTCAAGGAAAGTAAACCATGTATTAGAGCTGACGGTATACAACCAGCACAAGAAGAGACCAGGCAGAACTTGCTATACAATTCATAACTTACCAGTGCAAAATGAAATAGAGGCCTATTGTTTCAAACCATGAAGGCTTTCACGACAAGAGAAAAGGAATAAACAAATGCAGTTCTCTTGATGTGGAGTCCTGGGTGACTACATAGCCCTCAATCCTACAGAGCTTGCCCTAGACTCAGGATCTAGTACCCTCTCCTTTCTAGGTCTAACACTGATTATGTCTCAGGCTCTGGTTCAAATGCTAGAAGGGAACAGTAGCTCCTGGGGATCAAGAATTATTCTCACCAGCACAAAAAATACCTTGATACCTACAAGAAGCTCAGGAATGATCTCATCTCATCCTCAATTATTTCTTCATCCACCTCCCAGGTACCTTGCTGCTAAGTCATACACCATGTTATACATCAAGCTTCTGTGTTGAATTAGAGGCTTTTCTTTTTTACATTGCTTTCCATTTTTGTCTCATCCAAATCATAAGCTGCTTGCCAAGAGTCTGTGTCTTGGAATCACTGCATCCCATGTGTACCAATACAGTATCTTTTCTGTATGATTTAGACTCAAAGAGTAATATATGTATAATCATTATTAAAACTAACCAAAATGAGAAGACCAAGGAAACACATTGTTTTTAGGCCTTTGGCTATTAAACAATTTGATGTTAGCAATGAAGAAGTTAGTTGTGCCCTATATTTTCCAATGCATTACCATTAAAACTGATTCATGTTAACTTTAAACTTTTAGCATTTCCCAAAGTGTGTGTTCCATGGAAGACTGATGTGTGTAATAGAGGTTTCTATGATCAAATTTGTTTGGGAATACTGTTTGGGAACTTAGTATGTAAATTAGCTTTTCTAGCACAAGGACCAAAATGCCAGAGAGAACAAGTTAAAGGAAGATTTATTTTGGCCCACAACATCAGAGAATTCCATCCAGTTTGCTTGGCCACAGACAGTTGGGCAAAACATCACAACAGTGGGAACATGTGAAAGAGAAAGCTATGTATCTCATGATGGACAGGAAACAGAGTGAAGATGCAATTATCAGGGGCCAGGTGTAACCTTCAAAAGCACATCGCCAAAAATCTAACTTTTTTTTTCACCAGGCTTCACAGACTACACTTCTCACAATGTTCCAAAATAGCACCATTTTCTGTTATTTTGTTTTACTGTGCCATTAGTGTTCCACACATACTTATGGGAGATATTTCCTATTCAAAACATCACACCTAGGAAAATAATGAGAAGAGGAACTGCATTGACCTTGGTACACTTTTTATTTGCATTGCTACTTCCTGAGATAGGGCTGTCTTTATTATTCACTGCAGATACTGTCCCTTCTTCACTTCTAGCTGTCTCTACTTTGGCTAGTGGTGCTAGAATCTAAACACAAGGTCTCACTAAGCAAGTGCTCTATTATTTAGGCCTTCATCCATGTTTAAAACAAAGATTTTCATTGTTTTTTCAGATTAGATTTTGGAGTGTTTATCCATACAGATCTTAGATTGTAAACTTCTTACCCAGGTCTCCCATGTTAATCCTAGTTTTGCATAGGCTGTCCACAAACCATGATTCTTCCATTCCTATCTACCAAGTAGCTTTATTCTCATTTTTTTGTCAAGAAGTTTTGCTTTAACTGTAGTCTCCAGATGCCTACTATATATGGTCTTGATGCCTGTAATTACCACAAGAATATCACCTTAAGTTAATCCTACACTGGTGATTTTCAAAACTAGGGAAATTTGCTTTCAGTAACAAATTCTATAGAATTTTTGGTTAGATGATCAGTTGGTCCTTTTTGATGTGGATATCTAGTAGCTAGAGGCTGCTCTCCTATGATTTTAAAGACCCTCCTTCAAACAAAGACTCCTCTATCCCTAAATAGCAATCACATATTTTAAATTATACTTCTAACTGCTTCCAAACTTCCAGTAGTTTTCTAACTCCTGCCTGAGGAATTCCACATGCCGAAGCATGGTGTTCACAATCTGACACTAGTCTCCTTTCTAGTCCATCTCTATCATTCTTTTCTATATACTCTACACTCCAGGCAAACAGAGGATTTAGGCTCCCAAATGCTACCAAAACTTTCTAAATTCTGTCCTACATGCTACCTTTGCCTACATATATGCTTTTCTACTACTTTTGTGCCTGTAAGCTACCACTATTCTATCTTAAATGTTAACCTCTTCTAATAACTCTTCCTTGATTTTTTTGTACTACCTCTCCAAATGGGAGTGACTGCTGTCTTCTCTGGATCTTTACGTTCCTCATTACTCTGTACTTCTCTTGTCTTTTACAGATAATTGAGAAGCATTATTTTTTACAGATCTTAGTCATTCTAATAAATACACTGAATGCTGACAACATTGAGAGCATCATCAGAACCAACAACAATTTTATGTCTTATAAAGCTTTTAACAGATATGCTCAACAAATACTTGAATTAAATTTAATTTTTAAGTTTTGAACAACAATTTCTGCATCAGACCTTAGAATTGGTTTAAAATTAATCTATGTGTTTAATAAGAATTACTTCCTGCTGTGAGTAATGAGGTGAGTTTAAAAGCTATCTTGTAGGGAAAAAAAAAAGGTATTTAGGCTTCATCTAAAACTGGCCACAACTGAACTATGCTTTGCCTTTGATATTTAACAAAAGGATTCTGATTTTCAAATAACACAATAAATGATGTTTATCCTTTTAGGTTAGAAAATGACTACTTGGGATAGTTAAGTGATTTTGTTCATACAAATAAAGAAAACCTGACATAAACCTTTATTTTCCAAATAGATAAATTATCTACTCAGGATGATGAATTTCAAGGTAAGGTTTACTACTCAGTAGCTCTAGCTGAGCTTTCTTGTTTTCTACTGGTTCCTGTTCCTTCCATCCTCACCTTTCTGAATAGCAAGTATCATCTGTGACTAGGATAATGCAGAGGGCAAGGTAGAGATGGGTGGCACCATCAAGGAACAATCTTCCCTTAAAACACTTCTTGAGTCATAGTTCCTGCTTTTTTTCTTTCTTTCTTTTTTTGACCAATTTTGTTTTTAATTTTTAAGGTTACTAGTTTGATATTCTATACATATACAGAAATATTATCTGTTAAGATATTTAACAAATCCAATTTTAATAATCTTAACAGATAATAGTTTAACAAGTATTAACACTAAAATATATTCCTCTGACCTAAAGCTCTGTATTGTTTGGCCTATATATCTTCCATCTTTCTAATCCCCTCCTCCAGCCTCAAATTAACCCCCAGACTATTCTGCCTAAATATGAACTTTGATTCCACCCACACATCAGATCAGACAGTACTTGACTGTTTGTATTTGGCTTATTTCACTCAGCATAATGTTCATTCCACATTGTCAGAATGACAGGATTTTCTGCTTGGTAAAGATGAAGACTATTTGTGTTGTTGAGCTTTCTGTCAGTAAAATACAGGAGAGAGTTAACTTATCAAAGATAATGTTTCTTTGGGATCACATGTTTTCATTTTCCAGTGCATGATAGATTGGGTCTGTTCAGTTTGGGCTTGGGGTAAGATAACTCGATAAATCATGAGGAGCACAAGGCAGAGGAAAATCACTCACTTCCTCACTAGGAATCAAACAAAAGGAAGAGAAAAGGTCTGAAGCCCTAGCTTCCTCTTTCATAGATATGACCCCAATGACTTGAGGACCCAGGGCCCCATCTTTCAAAACTTTCACAGTCTCACAATACCACCAACCTTTGTGGCCCAAGCCTTTCATACATAGGCCTGTGGTAGGCTTTCTAAATCCCAAGGAGAGCAGGATTCCATATGGTTTGAATATAGTCTGCTTTTAACATCTACATATTGCACAGGGACAGATTAAAAACAACACAGATAAAAACTTTTTCAGAAGAATTTGTTTCTGCACTGAACATTTACCGCGCCTTAGCATTCCCCAAACATTATATTGTAACAAATATGGAAAAGTTATTTCTACTGTATTAGATAGTATAAAATAACCTGGCAATGGTTTCAAGTAGGTAGGAATATGCTATGTAGTTTATGTGCAAATACTACAATATTTCATATAAGGTATTTGAATATCAGTGGTGTTTCATGCCTGTGTTGGGTCTTAGAGATGACCATGCATCCACTTTTATTCATTGGTGGAGATTTGGTTGGTTCTTGTCTATGTATCTATACATGTATGTCTTCATGCTGGTTCTGTGTTGGTTCATTTACTATAGCTCTGCCCTGAACTTTAAAAGTAGGCATAGTATGGCACTCCAGCTTTGTTCTTCTTCCTCGGGTACAAGCTCCAGGTGAGTTTTAGAATTTAAAGGAAGGATGAAAAACAAAACTCACCTTGGGAACTGTGCTTAATAAAAAATATATATATACTGCTGGGCACCAGTGGCTCTGGCCTGTAATCCTAGCTAATCAGGAGGCTGAGATCTGAGGATTGTGGTTTAAAGCCAGCCCCAGAAGGAAAGTCCATGAGACTCTTACCTCCCATAAACTACCAGAAAACCGGAAGCTGTGCTGTGGCTTAAATGGTAAAGCACTAGCTTTGAGCTGAATCGGTGAGGGACAGTGCTCAGGCTGAGAGTTCAAGCCCCATGACCAACCATAAATAAATGAATGAATGAATGAATAAATAAACAATATATATACATATATATGCATATATTACATCTTCAAAATAAGAATGTATTTCTTGTGTCACCTATCTGGATTTAAGTCTATTCTGATTATAACTGCTTAAAGTACAATGTTGGTGAGCATGGTTTTTTTTCCTACTTTACATTTATTTAAACTTAAATAAATCACCTCTTTATCCTTTGACTCAGATGTAGATAAATCCAAATTTTTTTGTTTAAATCTTATTAATAATTTTGGTCTGATTAATAATTTTGGTTTCTCGTGTTTGTTTCTCTAAATTTCTCTGTACATTTTTAGCATGAAGGAGCCAACTAAGTACATAAATACTCTCTCTTCCTGGGTGTATGTCAACTTGTTAGAAACAATCAAAGGATTTGAATAAGCCTTTCGATCTTTAGTGAAGCAATTATTTTAGGACACTTTAGAACTTGTGTATTTTCCCTCCTTCTCGGATGACTTGTTAGGCTCTATACAAGTATATAAATCTCAATTGAAGATGGCACTGCTGATGGCTCACATGATTTATTGTAACCATGAAATTAAGTGCTGGGCCACTAGCCCAGCATTAAAACTAAATCAAAGAGGACTTAATTAGAATTAGGCAGTGAGCCTAGAAGAACTTTACTTTGTTCAGTCTCAAATTTCCAATTCCACTGGATTCTTGTTTCATAGAAATCAGTATTCTTTGAGGGGTGTGTGTAAGGAAAATGACAGAAAGAGTATGAATCTAGACTACTTATATAGAACATGGTACATGGACTATAACTAACCAGGAAAGTTGGATTTGAGACAGAAGAAATGTATGTCTAGTATACACTGTTAGCACAGTAAGTAAGATATTGTTAATTTTTTACATACACAATATTAAGACAGTATTTATAATGCCAATGCAAAATATAGAAAGGCCACAGGAAATAATTCAGCATATTTGGAATCTCTATTTCAATGAAATCAGAAGGCTGTGAGAGAATGATTTCTCATGCCTATGATGAAATCTTCTTGGTTTACATTCTAGGAAAAAAAATAAATGTTTTAACTCTCTAGGACTCTGAATTTTAAAACTAAGAAATCTATCAAGTATTAGGTGTATTCACTCTAGCGTACTCTTCCACTACAAGGTCAACTGGAATGACAAATAGAGGACTTTTAGCTATTTTGTGGGCAAGTCCCATGTAGTAAGCTGCCTTTGCTATTTCAGACCAGTCAACAAGGAGATATTATGGCAGGATTTAAAAACACAAATTCCTAGCAAAAATGGAAGATAATGGAAACATATTGAGTAGGAACTGGTAAATAATGCTTAATTCTATTCATAATTCAGTTTAAGTGTTCAGGTGCTATGGGATTTGAGAGTTTGAGGGCACATGCCATTTATCTTAATTAGGTGTGAATACATTCAATTATTTGAGAGTGGAGCCTCTGATATTACAGAATGTGCATACGTTTTTGGCATACACAAAGTAGGAATAGCTACTATATATGTATACCTCAAATTCAAGTATTTTATCAGTACAAGAGATTAATAATATTCAACTACAGATTTTATTCTGAAATCCAGGATTCATATAAGATTATGCTTACTTGACCTTTCACTCCAGGCATGGTGGCTCAGAACTGTTATCAGCTACTTGAGAAATGGAGCCAGAAGGATCATCGTTCTTGGCCAGCCCAGGCAAAAAGCAAGATACTCAACAAACAGGAAGGGTGGTATTTGAAGATAATTCTAGCAATTGTAGGAGAATGGTGGACTAGGAAATATAGAGTAGAGGAGGAAGAGCCCCAATCTTAGAAATAAAGCAAAAATTTATCTGGGGAATGTAGCTCAAGTTGTAGAACACCTGCAGGAATCCTGCAAGTAAAACAATATTGCCAAAGGAAAAGAAAAAGGAAGAACAAATAAAAAGGAAATATAAAAGTAAAGTTGTATATGTATTAAATATACTCTTCGCTCCCTCCCTCCTTCTCTCCCTCCCTCCCTCCCACCCTCCCTCCCCCAACTACCCTCTCTTTCTCTTTCTTTCTTTCTTTCTTTCTTTTTTTCTTTCTTTCTGTCTTTCTTTCTTTCTTTCTTTCTTTCTTTCTTTCTTTCTTTCTTTCTTTCTTTCTTTCTTTCTTTCTTTCTTTCTTCTTTCTTTCCTCCTTCCTTTCTCCCTCTCTCCCTCCCTCTCCCCTCCCTCCCTCCTTTCTTTCTTTCATTCTTTTTAGACCATGTCTCCATGTGTTGCTCTGGCTAGCCTTAAACTCTAAGAAACTCAGTCTGACTTTCAACTCAAGATCCTCCTGGCTCAGCACAGGGATTGCACAAATATATAACTCTTCTCTTCAAATCATGATAATCCCACTGCTAGATTTCTCCTCAGTCATAGCTCTAATCATGTCATCTTTTGCTCAACCCTCTTGCAGACCCTCTTATGCCTTTAGAATATGATCCATGTTCCCTGTTCCCTATCTAGAGTGCTCAAGGCCATTCAGTTATAACCAATCAGGTTGTAGCACTTTGCTATAACCTGATTTCTTAACTTTCACTGTCACACATCTTAGAGCCAATTAGGAAAAATAGAGTGGATTTAAGAGTGTAGACTTTGAGTTGGTGTTATAAAACTCTTAGGGATATCTGCTAATATTTTCCTCTTTAAACATGGCTTATGTTGCTTCTTCTACTTTTATTCTTCAGCTCCATCTGTTCCCTTACTGTGACTGTTTCATGTCCATGTCCAAACAAAAGCTACCCTTCCATTGTGCTTAGTTTAGTGTGCATTTATCTTAACCACAAAGAAAATTTGCCTCTGCCACAATAGTATAAAAATTAACCTCATGTTAAAAAGAATTATTGGATTTTTCAATGGCATGTACACAAAAAGAAATTTGTGGTTCAGAGAATAACATGGATCAATGCATGCAGGACAGTGCTGAATGGAGGCCTGTGACATTAAAAGGCAGAATTATAAACTACACACTTACCCTAACAACTAGAAGAACTAACTTATCTTTATGCCCCAGGTTCAGGGAGTCATCCAGCAAGCCTTGTAGTAAAGCAGCATCAGCATTTTTTATTTTGTGGTCAGAGGTATGTAAATGTGCCTTTCTTTAACCTTGAGGATTATGGCCCATCCCTCACACACTCAGCATACCTGTAAGAAGTTAATGTACTGGAACATCTTTGATTCACTGCGAGGCATTTCATGAAGAAATTTTCAAGCAGGAGATTCAAGTAATCCTGGAACCCATTTTTTAACAGGCTTTCAGCAGGCAATAAAATGGTGACTCCCTAGTGAGATTCAGCTGAAGAGACTGTTTTTGCTTTTTTTTCTTCTTCAGAGATTATGTTATCTCTCACTGTGGGAATACTGGGCTACAGTAAGCTAAGTATTTGTCAAGAAGGAAAAAAATAAAAAGAATCTTAAATAAATTTTTTGATCATAGACACAGGAATCAACTTTGGTTAATAAGTAAAAAGCAAAGAATTGGGATGGTTCCAAATGCTGTAGACTCAGCTCGAGAATTAACTGGAATCAAAGAAAATGTCTGGAAATACATTTATCTTCAAATATTTTTTCCTAATGATACAAGTTATTTCATTTATTTACTGTATGATGAATCATATTCGGCTGTTTCTTTCATCTTGACATCACTAGATTACGATTTTATCTGGAAGATTGGATTGCTTTTTTAAAAAAAAATTTGACCTCAACATTTTATTCTCTTCATAACAGAAGTTGCAAATAAGATCATGTGAATTTGATTCCTAACAAAAGTTGGAACTTAGACCTCATGATTATACTGTGTTCATAACAAAATTAGGAGCTTAAAACTTTTCTCTTCTTATCTCTACCCAGTTCAAAGTGTTCGCATCTCTTAATAGCCAGCATTCTCCTAGATCTGCAGTTGGGCTCAAGACATTCAAGTCTCAGCACCATCTTTATAGTTTTAGCTTTTCTTTTCTTTTCTTTTTTTCCAGAAAATTGGCTTAGTTTGACTGCCATAGACATTCTACTTCCTATCATAATGACACTTGCCCTGGGCATATAGAGAGTCCTTGCCCTTCTTGTACAGAGCTACTTTGTGAGGTTGGAACGTGCCACACTTCTTGCAAAAAGTATGGTGGGTTTTAGGGACATTAGCCATGATTGCAGGAAGCCTGCAGCAGCGCCCAAACTGTATTGCTCTCTGCCAAATCTAGGTCATGTGCTTGCTATTGATTTCTGGCCCTGTTTTCTTATCTGTATTGGCAAATGAGAATCTAACTCCTCTGCCATCCAAAGCAGAAGACAGTCACTTAGATATATATATATACACATATATATATAATGTATTTACTATATATTAGTTAACATATAGATTAATGTATATATACATCTATGTGTGCATACATGCATATATTAATGTCTTTTCCCACTCTTTTTCCAAGTCTAGGGAATAGGGTCAAGGTAATTGCCTTGAGGGTAGTCATGGTGCTTTGATGAAGGGAGAATGAATGCAGGTACAAAATGACAAATGTCTACAGAGCCTCAGTGTCCGGTTACCAGAGAAGCAGCCCAACTAATATGTCATGGATTAGTTCCCATATTGATCTGAGTCAAGGCTAAAAAATTATAGAAAGAAAATTCTGCATGAAAAAGTTTATCCAACCTGTCCTTCATTTTTGTGCATAGCCTGTGAAAACAAATGAACTGTAACTAAAGGACAGAGAGCAGAGTAAAATTAAATTGACCCAAGATCCATTCACCACTTTTCTCCATCGATCTCTGCAGAACGTGCTGCTCTTCATTCTTCACAATTTCAATTTTTAATATTTCTATTGTTTTAAGAAATGGAATGTCCTTGAAATATCAGCAGAAAAATGCCCAGTTTTCTCTCTTCCCGGAAGCATTGCTTTTTCTACCTGTCTAGGTATAAGCTCCTTACTTTTCTGCATATATCTATCTGACTTTGAAAACTGTCCATGTCATCTCTCCTATTCCATTGTTACCAGACAAAGTACTGTACAAGAATGGATTGTCAGAAGAAAGTAAATAAGAGATAAGAGTGTAAAACTGGGTTCGATGGAGGAGAATTGGCTGGCAGGGAGAGGGGAGGCCCGACAGAGCTCACCCTTTTTTTTTTGGTTGGTCGTGGGGCTTGAACTCTGGGCTTGGGTGCTGTCCCTCAGCTCTTCAGCTCAAGGCGAGCGCTCTACCGCTTGAGCCACTAGTGAAGAAATTATTGGTCTTTGTAAAAGCTAGAATTTTCCCAGGTAGGCCTTTGGGTTATGCCACAGGCCTTCAAAGTTCTCTAACTCATTATGTCACTCAAATTCTACTTGTCAAACCCAGTTTAACTATTGTAGATATTTATCTCTTGATACTGACGCTAGATGGGGTTGTCAAGGTGATGAGTGTCATGGATGTGTAGGTGTATCTATTAGGGATATAAACCATGCCATAAAACTACACTTCGCTAAGGTGAATTAGATTTGTGCATTATGTTCAGGTGTTTAATGCAGGAGCAAGCTATAAGATTCGCAGAAGGGAGAGATCTGAGACAATGAGGAAGGATTCTTGTTGGAAAGTAGACTAGCCTTGATCCTAAGAACGCATGGGATTTGACAGGTGAAGAGAAATAGGAAGAGGAAAGAACCCTGAGTCAGGAAATGTGTCCAGTCTTCTCCAAGAAATGTTAGACTGCATGAGAGTTCATATTTGCAACACATTAACTATAGACAAATGATTTCTAAACCTAGAAAGCAAAGATAATGCTCAAGTATGAATCATCATGACTCCCTGTAGACTCATGTTTTTTTGTTGTTGACAAAACAATGGTGATTTCAATCTTTTTCTTTTTAATTAATTAATTATTACTGTTTTGCTTGAACTGGATTAGTATTCAGAGTTTTGTGCTTGTTTGTTCAGGGGGTGCTCTATCACTTCAGTCATAGCTTTTTGCTGATTGTTTTGGAGATGGAGTCTTCCAGAGTTTTCTGCCTGATATGTCTCCTCAAACTGCTCTAATCAGAAATTCTTCCTAGTCTTGCTGCCACCAATCCAATCTCATCATCCCGGAGGATGACAATTCATGATTTACTTTTGGCCATCCCTATTTCTCTAAGTGCCTCTTCCTGCTCAAAATCCTGTGTGTGGATTATATAACATCAACAGATACAAACATAATTTCTTTAGGGTTGTAACTGGAATGTGTATGTACTTCTTCTTCTATCCTTCATCTGCCAGATCTGCCAGGCACCATCTCTGCTAGAAGCAAGATTTGTCTTCCCTCAATTAGAAAACACCTCAGGCCTCTCGACCAATGGGGCTGAAGTGTGTCAGAAAGGATTAGTGCCTGGGGAACCTATTCATCTTATTTTCTTTGCACTTTAAGTATTCAAATCTCTCAGAGATCAATTGTTAACAGAGTGTGCCCACAGACCAGGAAGCTGTGGAATTCCTCATGTAATTCTCTTTTATGTGTTTTGTGTTTGCTTTATGTGGAATTTTTGTTATCTTTGAGTTTTATTTTAATAGTAAAATTACATTGTGCCACTTTCTACAAAGGCTTTTCCCACTTACTTCCTGCTGACAATTTAGAAATGTGTACATGTTGGGGGTGGCAGAGGTCTTTTGCTTTTTGTCTTCTCTGTGATCTTCCATCCTAGGTTAGAGAATGATGATAGTGTGACAGGATGTTTGCAATGCCTCTTTTCCATGTTATCTCTTGGTCTTTTACATATGTAAATGTATTCAGTCTCTTTTGAAGTTTCATTTATTGCAAGTTAGAGTCATGTTGATGGCTTCTTATTCTAGGGCACTGTAGGCTGACAAGCACAGTATTTCCTGCTCTAGGTATGGTCTAGTTAGTAGAACCCTGTCCTCCCTATACTCCCTACTTCAAGGACACATTCTTTTTCTTTGGTGGGGGGAGGTCTGGTCATGGGGCCGGAACTCTGGGTCTGGGCGCTGTCCCTCAGCTCTTCAGCTCAAAGCTAGTGCTCTACCACTTGAGCCACAGCGCCACTTCCGGCTTTTTTCTTTTTGCTTATGTGGTGCTGAGGAATCGAACCCAGGGCCTCAGGCATGCAAGGCAAGCACTCTACCACTGAGCCACCTTCCCAGCCCATAAGGGCCCATTCTTAATACAACAAATGCTCTGAGGCTCTGAGTATAGAATGGTTTTCTTGCCTTTATTGATTATTATTATATCATCTTTAGGAAAAAAATAGTAAGAAATATTGAGAATAACTCAGAGAAGCAGTTTTGAAAATAAACACTAGAGCTGTATATTCTTTTTTTTAATTTATAGATTTTTTTTTATTGTGAAAATACCGTACAGAGGGGTTACAATTATATGGGCAAGATAATGAGTACATTTCTTATCAAGCATTGTTGCCTCCTCCTTTGTTTCCCCTTACCGTCCCTGCCCTCCCATCCCCGCGCCTCGCCAAAGTTGTAAAGTTCCTTTTTCTACATAACTACATAAAGTCTTGTACATATCATTGTTGCAATGGGTCCACTTGTATCCCTATTTAAACTTGAAGTGGGTGTTCTGGTGGTTAATGGCAAAGTTACTGATAGAGTAAATCAGAAACAAAGTTTATGTAGATCACATTTTTAAAGACAATGCATAAAATTCAGAGATAGGAGGAAATGAATGAAATGAATGAATTCATGATCAAAACCAGTATCAAGAGATCCAAACATGCAACTCAACATTAAATTGAGTGACCAATAACTTACTATACATTTTTATATTCAAAGTCTTTGCAAATTTTTTAATTTTTTTATTGTAAAGATACTGTACAGAGGGGTTTAATTTACATGAGTAAGGTAACGAGTACATTTCCTACTGAGCATTGTTACCCCATTCTTTGTTTTTTCCCTACCGTCCCTTTCTTCCCCACCTCCCCAACGCCTCCCTCCCTCCTACAAGTTGTAAAGTTTGTTTTCAACATAATGTCTTATACATCTCATTGTTACAATGGGTCAACCTGTATCCTTGTTTCAGCATTTTGTTATGTCCCTTCCCCTCCCCAAATTAGAAAAATGTATATACAAGATTCAGGACTCCAGAATCAAATACAGTGAAAACAGGGATTATATCAAAATAATATCGGACATTGAAAACAACAGCAACAAAGAAAAAAAACCCTCTGTGTCCATGCTTGGGGTTCATTTCACTTAGAATCAGCTTATATGGTCATATGTACATAGCTTTTGACCTTTTCTGCTTGTCTAGTAAGATTATCCTAGACATGTGCTAGTTATTACAAATAAGGGAAACCATGGAATCTATGTTTCTTTGTGTCTGGCTTACTTCACAATATAATTTTTCCCCAGTCTTTCCATTTCCTAACAAATGTGGCAGTGTCATTCTTTCTGATGGAGGCATAGAATTCCATTGTATATATATATATATATATATATATATATATATATATATATATATATATATATATATATATATATACCACATTTTCTTGATCCATTCATCTACTGAAGGGCATCTGCATTGGTTCCATATCTTAGCTATGGTGAATAATGCTGCAATAATCATCATTGTGCTGGTTGCTTTAGTATGGCCTTTTTTTGTGATCATTTGGGTAAATGCCCAGAAGTGGGATTGCTGGATCATAGTTGAAACATTTCCCAAATGCTTATCATCTTTTTCCTTGGACCTTTCTGTATAATATTTTTCAAGCCTTTGTAATAGTCCTTTGAAGTAGCTGTATTTTGCTTTCAGTTTACAGGTGTAAAAAAAATACTGATGTATTCCTCTTAGGTCAAGTAGATGACAGAGTAGGGAAGAATTTGAATCTGATACAAATGTTGTTAATTGCAACAGACTGTTTCAGAATCAAATATATGCAAGCTATAGCCCTACTTACTTAGCTTATTATTTATCCAGGGAGAAAAAAAATAGTATAAGAAAAAACACTCAGTAAGGAGCTCAGTAAAGGAGGAGGAACACAAAGGCACAATACCTATGTGCCTCTGATCATATAAAGTAACATTTATTGAAATTAACTCCAAGAAATTGAAACAAGAAGTTTTCCTTTGTTAAGAAAAAGTATCACAGCTCAGCTAGTTAGTTAAATATAAGAAACCGTGGCAAATGACAGGATTAATGAGTGACAGAGGTCTTGAAAAGAACAATGACACAAAAAGTGAGTTTCGAATGATGCAGAACAGGTAAACTGAAGGAGAACCAGAAGACAAAAGGTGAAGTATTAAGGTTTTCTTTTTGATGTTTATTCATTCATTCAAAAATTCATTCATTCACAAATACTGTGAAGAACAAGATAGCCCCATCACGAAGGTTCCAGTGGGCAAAGTCTTATTGTGTGCTATTAGTGATGATTAGGCTATGTAAGCAATGCCTTCTGCCTGGTATATATGACCTTACAAAATGTGAGAAAAGAAGATAGCACAGAATCAGGAAGATGGCCAGTGTTGGCAGAGAATTGCTGTTCAAATAGGAGAGTGGATTATGGTTCGGCTGTAACTACACAGAATGGAAACTCTCACCGTAGGGAACAAGGAATTCAATGCCAGAAGCAGGTGTTCCTCACCATCTCCCATGCATGCTTGGATCAATGCATAAAGCAACAATGAACAGTGCTTCTATTGCTGCTTTTTTTTTCTGAATGAGATCACCAGGGAATTCTCTGTGTCTATGATGCAGCCTGTCCATTTTACATTTAATTTAGCTGATTTATACTATTTTCTCCTAATCACAGTCCTCAGTAAAACAGAGGATAAGGATGTTTGTTTTATAAGGATTCTTGTGGAATAAACTATTCTTAAGAATTCTAGAGAAGGCTAGGTTGAGGGGAGGCTAACAACAGAGCATAGGTTTATAAAAGCATTTAAATTAGAATAGTCCTAGAAATGACACCAATGATTGATGGTTCCTTCAGTTGTGCTCAAGAGAGTGATCATGGCAATCTGGAATAGCCAGATGCATTTCAGAGCTGGGTCTGGATGTAGTCTTCAGAGGATAAGCAGGATACTCTAGGCCTGGAAAATATGACCATCTGGTTGGGACAGTAGCATGAGCAAATACCCATGGAAATTAATAAGCTATCACAAATCCATGCTTGGGGAAAGAATAAATGGTTATGATGGTGTGATAGCTAAAAGAAGTGACTCAGAAATAGGAGATTGAGGGTAGTAACAACTTAGGGCCATTGTTATAGTGGCCTCTATATAATAGCAACAACTGAAACTCTAGACAGGAATTGTCTCATGTGTAGACAACAAGGAAGATTCAAGATTCAAAAGCATGTCATAATGTGTGTGTGTGTGTGTGTGTGTGTGTGTGTGTGTGTGTGTGTGTGTGTGTGTGTGTGTTGGTTCTGGGACTTGAACTCAGGCCTGGACACTGTCCCTGAGCCTTTTTGCTCAAGGCTAGTGATCTAGGATTTGAACCATACCTTCACTTTTGGCTTTTTTGGTGGTTAAGTGGAGATAAGAATCTCATGGACCTCCTGCCCAGGCTGCCTTCCTATTGCAATCTTCAGATTTCATCCAATTGTATAGATAGTATTATAGGCAGGAGCCACCAGACCCCAACAGTTATACTATATTTAATGTAATATATCTGAAAATTTTGTCATTTTACTATATGATCAATAAAAATATTGAAACATCTAATTTTTCCTACCACATCCTTGAACTTTAATGCACATTTCAGATATACAGCACACAAGTAGGATTAGCCACATTTTCAGTGTCCAATTGCTATTTACATCTATGAGCTCCTTGATGGCGTATGTGAGTACTCTTATTGTTCAGCCTATGAATCATCAGCATCTTCATTATCATCATCAACATCAGCATCATCTTCAAAGATTTTTTTTTAGAATGCAATATCCTAGTTCCCACTCTAGACGTACTGTATCAGGGCATACTCTCTAATGATGATTCATCTACACATTAAAGTTGGAGAAAAGCTGCTCTAAATTACTAAGAATAGAGTCTCTCGGAACAATCATGGAAAGAAGACACACTGAAGATCTCCAGGAAGGCTCGAGGAAAGTAATGATGAAAATATGAGTAATGGAAGTTGATTTACTGAATTAAGGAGACAACAGTGACAAATGACAGGAAGTTTGAAGAGGAGGGTTAGAATTTAGAATCATGATTAAGTAGTTTCAGGAAAGGAAGAAAAGAGGAACTTGTGTGCAAAAGAGTTAAGAAGAAAATAATGGGGGTATGAAGTCGATTACAGTAAAAAGGAATGGCATCATAGATGTAAAGGTTATCATTGTATACTAAGGCAAAACAAAACAAATCATAGAAGCATCCCAGCAGTAGATACAGGTACTTTTTTAAATGTAATTATGAAGGACTTGTAGTGAAATATTTCTCATTTCCTCTTAAACTCATTTTCCTGCCCTTGGCAACCCAATTCAAATAGTGATGATTTGGATCACACAGTAACTTTAGGATACATTGGGAACATTTTGAAACTTTATTGAAAACTAATCATGTGAATTCTGGGCTAGAGATGAAAAATGATCCTTCTTAAGCTACTTACTCAAACACCTTTCTGCCTATGGCCCTGCCTAGCGACGCATGCTGTGGTTGACAGTGGCTGAAAAGAGACCTGCTTTGTTTCTGAAATGCTCCCTGACTTCCTTCAGTGATTGCAAAGTATTTATTTAAAGAACATTGCTCATTACTGTTGCAAATGTTATTCTCTCTCCCTTTTTCTGCTGATAGTCTTCTGTTTTTCACTCAGCTTCAATAAAACATAAATGTTTTACGTTAGAACACCAACCACACATATTAGGACTCAGATGAGCCCATTCCATTCTGTGAACAGAGACTTTTATTGTAATTGTTGTCAGAATGGATTTTCCATAAATGATTTGGTTGACGTAGCAAACCGAGTGCTTTCCTGCATAAAGAAAAGCCCACTTTTATAGAAGCATGCATTTAACTTCACATTTCCATACTCAGGTCAGTATCTGGAACATATTAGCACTAAACAAATACAAGGATGAAGAGGAAGATGAATGTGTGAATATCAATACAACAATTATTTCCCTTTATATAGTAAAAACAATGGCTGTTGGTTTGGTTATATAGTCCAATAAAATTACCATTTGCTTCAATGAAATCCCTAATTTTCCTGGTTTTAAAATTTGAAATTGGCCACATAATACTGATGGATCAACTCAGGTATCCATTCACATGCATAAACCTTAATCTCAGACTATTTATGAATCAGGTGGAAGTGGTTTTAAGAATAACTTTTGTGTTTTAAGAATAACCTTTGTTAAGGAAAACGTAAAAGGCAGTTCTTTAAACAATTCTTTTTTTTGGGGGGGGGGTCCGGTCGTGGGGCCTGAACTCTGGGCCTGGGCACTGTCCCTCAGCTCTTCAGCTCAAGGCTAGCGCTCTACCACTTGAGCCACAGTGCCACTTCCGGCTTTTTTTCTTTTTGCTCATATGGTGCTGAGGAATTGAACCAGGGCCTCAGGCATGCAAGGCCAGCGCTCTACCACTGAGCCACCTTCCCAGCCCCCTTTAAACAATTCTGTATCATATGTCTTTTGTCCTTTTTGGGGGGCAATGAACAACACAAAAAAGTGTGTTTAGATGACTTGGACCAAATATGAGGATAAGATCCAATCTTATTGTTATTAAGACTCACAGAAAATGTGAAATATGTGCTATGTGTCAATTACCATTCTAGGCCTCAGGAGGAATATAGACCAGAAATAAATATTGCTTTCTAACTCACTTTCCTGTAGGGAAGGGAGCTTTTATGAAACTGTTATATAATTAAGTTATACAAATGTAGAAAAATATTATAGATAATAAGCAGAGTGCAAAGGAAGGAAGGAACAGGGTAAGTATGCAAGAAACCTTCTGAGATGGAATATTTGAATTGAGAGTTGAATGTTGTAAGATGGAAAATAGAGAAAGAATCCCAGGCAAAAGATTGCTAAGTTCCAAGGTAAATATTCTGGTTTCTTTTGAGGTTAGTATGCAATATTCCAGGAAAGGTATATAGTGTGTTGTGGTGAGGGGTGAGACTAGACCTTGAACAATATGTTCAGGTGCAGCTTGGGAAAGGCTGTATATTTTCTCAATCTGCGAAACAAAGAGCAACTGTGAAATATTTCTGAGTAGTGTACTTGTTTGATTAGATGGAGGTTTCTTAACCTTGTTGCAGTTTCTACAAATCAAGCACAAGGTAACAAGTAAAAAGTAAGTTGCAGGCACAAGACTATAATCTGCCATCCAACTCAAACTTGTATTTAGTTCCACTGCACTCAGATGATCAAACCTACTAACAAATAACATGAGACAGGAAAAACATTCCTTTGATTTGGAAAACAGCTGGGAAACAAAAGAATGCTCTTTTTAAAAATATACAGAGAAAAATATTTTTTGTAGGAGCTAATCATGCCTTCCTTGGGAATTAAGACACTCTTACATTTGTAACTTTATATAGCTTTATGACAATCACTTCTAATAAGAATAGCATTTTGTTACATTCTTTAAATTGCATCACTAAAAATGTCATTAACACACACCTATTTCTAACCTCTCAGTACATTCTGTAAGCAGTCTATATATAGTCACCGGAATGAAAACTTATTCAGCAGAGCAGCAGTCTTCACTTCAGTAAGATTTGGCAGTTGGTATTTCTGTTTTCTGGTCCAAGCTTTCATGAGCCGAAACACGGGGTTCCATGTACGTCCTTCTATCAAGTGGACAGTCTTGGGCAGCTACTGAGCAAACACTTCTTATAAGTTGATCACAGATCTAGGCCCTCAGCCTCCTTATAACACTGCCAGAGACAATCGTGTCCACTTCTCCCTTGGTACATTGTGGACAGTGTCAGAAAGTATTCCGTCATCCACTTCTATGTTCAGTAATGGGAGCTGCATCCCCCCCATCCAGTGAATCTTTGGTACCATGTCATTTATAATTTGTCCCACCAAATCCAGGTTCAATTGTTGAAAACAAAACCATATCTTTTTTATTCTATTTTTTCTTTTCATGTTTTTATTGAAAAATTAGTGTACAGAGGGATTATAGTTACATGAGTAAGTTAATGAGTACATTTCCTATCGAGTTGTTTTTTTTATTGTGAAAATACTGTACAGAGGGGTTACAATTACATGGGCAGGATAATGCATACATTTCTTACCAAGCATTGCAGCCTCCTCCTTTGTTTCCCATCCCTTCTTATCCTCCCCCTGCCCTCCCACCCAATCCTCCCTGCTCCCCCCACCCTGCACCAAAGTTGTAAAGTTCATTTTCGACATAATGACTTGTACATCTCATTGTTGCAATGGGTCCACCTGTATCCCTATTTAAAACCACATCTTTTTGATTAGGCCATCATACCAAATACTCAACCATTGTTTCTGGTTTGATAGAAGGGTAACCCTTCATCTCATTTCCCTAAATGTCTTTTATCAAAGACCCTGGGTTCTCAGTATCCTCTGAATGCAAGGTCTATATACTGTTTTCTGCTATGGCCATTGGCTTTACATGTTGCTCTGGCCTGGACACCATGGTGTGTGTGGTGTGTGTGTGTGTGTGTGTGTGTGTGTGTGTGTGTGTGTGTGTGTGTGTGTGTGTGTGTGTGTGTGTGTGTGTGTGTGTGTGTGTGTGTGTGTGTGTTTTAAATAGTGCCTGGAGCTTTTTGCCAGAAGGTAATTTGTTAGTGAGATTGAAAATAAAAGACACCCAAGTTCAGCAGGCTAATGGGACCCAGTGTCCAGAATCCAGGCACATGGCCAAGTTGTTGTTGAGGATGTATGGGCAAATCTTGCTCCTGATGTCATAATTTTGTTTACTTAGAACAAGGTACCCCATGAATTCACAGTATGTATGTATGTATGTATGTATGTATGTATGTATGTATGTATGTATGTATGTATATATGTATGCATCTATCTATCTATCTATCTATCTATCTATCTATCTATCTATCTATCTATCTATCTATCTATTTGTGGTTACGAGAGTTTGAATTCAGGGCCTCCAGCTTGTTAGGCAGGTGCTCTACTACTTGAACTCTCTTTCATTACTTTTTTCAAGCAGGGTCTCTTATTTTTTCCCAAGTCAGCCATACAGTATGATCCTTCTATCTGTTTCCCATGTAGCTGGAATTACATGTCTCAATCAGAATGACTGGAGATGGAGGTCTCCTGAAATTTTTTGCCTGGGCCATCCCCAAATTGTGATCCTTATCATCTCTACCTTTTGAATAGAGGGGACTATAGGCATAAGCCACCCAAACTGGCCTTAGACTTTGGTTATAGATGATGAATTCCAAAAGTAGCATATGTTTTAATCCCAGCACTCAGCATGCTGAGACAGGAAGGTCAGGAATTCAAGGCCAGGGTGGGTTTTGTAGCATAACTTTGTCTCAAAGAAAGAAATTGGCAGGATTTATTAAAGGAAAGAGGTATGCAATTATAAAAATAGAACCAGAAAAACTTAGTTAAGGATGGAAATGGAGGATGAGTAGCAAGCATGGCAATTTTGATAGAAGTGAATAAGCAGGAATAATCTAAGACAGGGCAGAGATTTCCAGACTGAAGGAAGGTGGAGTAACTCTCAAGGAACCCACCAAAGTTGGCTTTCTTATTCCTGTTGTTACATCCTCTCATATGGCTTTCACCACAGAGCATATTTCTTTTTTTCTTTATATGTGTGTGTGTGTGTGTGTGTGTGTGTGTGTGTGTGTGTGTGTGCAGACATATTTCTGTCTTTTCCTCCACACTAAGGATCTATTCCTTTCATTCAATTTCATATCAACTCTAAAGCTGCTTAGAAAATGACTTGTGGTTGAGTCTCAGTCTGTATATTTTTAGACAAAATCATTAGGTCCAGGATTCTGAAGGGAAATGAGATATTGTGTCAGCATTCTTTCCTTTTTCCTTTCCATTGTTCCTTTTCTGTTGATTCTTCTCTACTTCCCTTCCTTTCTTAAAAAATACCCATAATGTCTTTGCAAAAGCTATTATTCTAATCTCAAAACTAAGGAGAAGATTAAGGCATAGGGGGTGTTTACCTTGAAGGCAAGGATCAAAGAGAAGGAAGATTAACAGATTACAGATAAATGAACAGATTTGACTAGCTGATAAATTGAAGGAGAGAGAGAGAGAGAGAGAGAGAGAGAGAGAGAGAGAGAGAGAGAGAGAGAGAGAGAGAGAGAGAGAGAAGAGAGAGAGAGAGAGAGAGAGAGAGAGTTGGAGGTGAATGGGCAGGAAGAATTGAAGATAACACATATATTTCCAACCTGAAGAAAGGCATGGCTTTCCTACCCAATGGCTGTGTCAGGAAACTCCCAAGAAACACATCAAAACAGTGTCTCATGTTCTCCCAGCTTCCACATAACGTTCATGATAATGTACAAGAAGTGTTCCTTATCAATAAAGTGAAATATCTTCTATTTCCATGCTTTGCAGAGACAATACTTTATATCATAAATCTGCCCTCTAGGTAGAAGCAAGTGATAATTATTTCATTGGACACAGAGTTTATGTTTCCTAGGTTGAATTTTTAGAAGGAAGCAAGAACTAGAGACATTAGACACTCATTTGTGTGTGTGTGTGTGTGTGTGTGTGTGTGTGTGTGTGTGTGTGTGTGTGTGTGTGTGTGTGTGTAACCATACTTGGGAGAGCAATGTTCTGAGTAAATGTCACTGTAACAGCATGATTCTTAAATCAGAAATAAAAGAAAATAACCCTGTGTGAGGTCGTGACTGATTTTCTCAGAATACTGAGAAATTACAGGCCATTAATGAGCTGACAATGAGGTTCTCTGATATTTGTTTACAATATAATAGTAAGATTTTATTTTATTGTTTTGTGCTCAAGCCCTAGCTCCTCTTTATTTTGCCAAACATTGCAGGGACCAGTCTCTCCTGCTTAAACATAGATACCAGTAAACATCAGATGTACCTTTGGCTTCTCCTAACACAAGCTCAACATTGTGATGTGAATACTTGATGGTTTTTGACACTCAGAAGCATAAAAGCAAACTTACATAAAGAGCAGATGACACTCTTTGAAGGATTGTATAATGGTTTGAAGAGCAACAGTGAAGCAGAACTTTGGGTACAGGTTTGATGTAAACAGTGGCATTTTCCCTTTTCTGCTATGCTTAACTTCAGATCGTGGACAGGTCGCCTTTTATTCTTGCTCAGAGAAGCATTGCAGTGGAATAATGTACCATAAATGCTCTTTACCGTTGAAGTGAAATATTGCTAGCTCAGTGCTTTGTGAGGGCAATATTTCATATCATAAATCCACCCACATAGTGGATGCCAATGATGCTTAATTATTTCATTGGACATAGAGTTCATGGCTCTGTAGCTGAACCTTTAAAAGCTATTGTTGAACTGAGTTCAACAGAACTCTTATGAAAATTCATTTCCATTTTCAGTGAAAATTGTGCTTAATAACTGCTGTGAAGTGTATTTAATTATATATCAGTATGCTGACAACAAGTAATACATCAATATTATTTACAACGTACCTATTGACACATACATGTGGAAGGTAATAAAGAAAACTTACTCTTTTGCTGCAGGAAATAAGGCATGCTCGCCTATATCTATAAAACAATTCTTCAGCTTTTCAAATATGTTATGTAGTGTATAGTTCCTTTAAACAAAAGTGACACCAGGGTAGAATAACATGAAATCACAATTCTATAAAGATATGTGCAGCTTTTATTTTGTGGTATAGAATCTGGAATGCTTATACTAACTTGGAGCTTTTAACTGGATGTTGTCAATTGTAATGGTGTAAAATGGAGATTACTCAGGGTTATATGGCTGATTTCCATATAGTGAGCAGTTTTCATTGAGGAGAAAAACAGGGCAATGTTTTGATATTATTTCAGCTACATTTTCAGAGGTTCAAAATTTTATTGTAGGTTTCAAGGATTATGAACACTCCTGCCAAATGAGCCTCCTAGAAGTGTGAATGTTGTTCTTATTCATCTAGCTTCCTATCCATATGTTATTTATATTATTACCTTACTCTGATTCATGAAGATTGACTTGTCTTCTATGTGTATTACCTAAGTATCATTTTCCGTTTACTACATTTTAAAAAACCTTCCAGACTCTGGCATCATCTGTCTTTTTCTAAAGACTGCCTACTTTGAATTCAATATTCTATTCACAGTGCACAGGTCCTGTTGATTTCTCCAAGATGAAAACCTTCCTGGGTTGTGTGCAGAGACCTGAAGACAAAATCTGGCCCTAACATTGCTTGAGATTATTCATAGGAAGAATTTTCAAACTCTATCTCTTTGTTCCAGCCTAGAGCCATTGAATGCCTCTTAAATCACTGACAGAAAATTTAGGTCAACACATTGCCTCAGGTCATTTAAATTTCAAATCTGCTGCCATTTTCCTGCTTGTAGCTATCGGAGGAGAAGAGTGTTGTGCCTACAGCTAGCGAGCTGGAGCTGAAATCTGGCACAGGAAACTTCAACTCAGAGTTTAAAAGTTACTTATGCTCTGCTGAAGGAAGTTTGTCAGGAAGGTTAATGAGGCTAAATTGGCATTCCGACTTCTGACTCAGAGCTGAACTGGGGACTATATACAATTATGAGAGTTGGTCTCTGTCAGATTTTGTACCACTGTGATTTTCTTTTGTAACTGCAAAAGGTGATAATCTGGCCCCACAAAAAGTGATCTGTGAGCAAGACCCAGATTCTCTGGTTTATGCAAATGAATCAACTGGTGTGAACCAAGTGCCTCACTTTTCCAGGTCTTATAACCAACTCAGAGTATGCATAATACTGTCCAGTCAAGATTAGTCAATTTTGGCCGCTATTGTAGACTGAATATTGTAGACTGAATAATTTAACCAAGAGAAACTCACATCTCCCAGTTCTGGAAGCTAGAAGTTTGAAATTAGGGTACTAACTTGAATTTCAGCCTTCTAGTCACCATTTTGTTCCCTTCTAATTAGGTTCATTTTATGCCTATGATTATTGTTTGTACTCTATTATTTCTCTTTGTGCCTTAAAACTCTATTCTTATTCTTTCAACAGTTAGCCTTCAAAATGTAACATGCCTTTCCAAGTAAATGAAACTTTAACTTAAACAGTATTCCTACTATGGTTTTAAGTAATTCTGGACAGGTGAATTCTGACCACTTCTTTCAAGCCTTTAATTATGGAAAGCAGTATTCTATTCTATTTTAATTTTTCCTGCCCAATTGGAACATGTTGTAGTTGTTGCTCTACACATTCAGCAATAAGTTTATATTTAATTTTTTTGCTGGTTTATTTAATGGCCACCTTATCTTGTATGTGAGAGAATTTTAATTTACCTCCTTCTTACATTCTTTTCAGCAGTGAATGCTAAATTCTGGTCTATAATTTCTGAATGTATTTATTTTGTTCTTATTGAACCCATCTATCTTTTTGCATTTATTATCATTATTATATACTTGTACAAAGGGCTTACAATTATTACATAAATCTGGTTATGAATGCAATGCTTCTTGGTTAGTGTTCCCCCTTCATGTGTTCTTCACCTTTTCCCTCCTCCTGTCCTGACCCACAAATTACATAGTTCATTTTACATAGTTTGCACTAACTACAATGACTACATTTGCTTACTCTTCTTCCCTCCCTTTGTTCTTATTCTTTTTTTAAATACATATTGTTTATTGTAAAGATACTGTATAGAGGGGTTACAGTTACATGAGTAAGGTAATGATTAAATTTCCTATCAAGCATTGTTACTCCCTCCTTTCTTTTTCCCCTATCATCCCTTTCCTCCACACCTCCCCAACTCCCTCCTCCCCCCCCTACTTTGGTCCCCCCACACATACCTGAAGTTGTAAATAGGGATACAGGTTGACCCATTGTAACAATGTGTACATAGCATATAGTGTACAAGATACTAGGTTGAAAACGAACCTTTGTTCTTATTCTTAAGAAAGCCAAGAACACATTCTAAGTCTGTAGTCATTTCTACTCATCATGTGAAGAATGACACTGCCTTTCTGTCCCCACAGTATTGTTAGATGACAGTGAAATGGCAGTTTCCTTGTCAGTGATTACATTCATTTCCTAAGGCTTCTGTAACAAATGAACACAAACTGGGTGTTTTTACATAACAAAAATGTAATCTGGAGTTGGTGATTCATGTCTGAAATCCTAAGGCTGAGAGTTGAGGATTTCAGTTCAAAGCCAGTCCAGACAGGAAGTCTGTGAGACCTTCATCTCCAGTTAACCACCAAATAGCCAGAAGTGGAGATATGGCTCAAGTAGTAATAGCCTTGAAGAAATAAAGCTCAATATGGTGCCTAGTCCCTGAGTTCAAACCCCACTACTGGCACAAAATAAAACAAAAAACAGAAATGTGTTCTCTGAGGCTGGAGATCGAAGATTGAGATGTTACTAGAGCCGTGCTTTTTTCAAATTCCCTAGGGTAGAAACTTGTCCATGCCTCTCACCTAGTTTCAGGTTGTTAACAGAAATCCTTCACCTCCTCAGTATGCCTCACTCCTATCTTTGCCTCTTTTCTCCTGGCTGCCTTCCTTGTGTGCGTTTCTATGTATCCTGCTTTAGAAGGACAACAGTGATACTGAATTTAGGGCCAACCTTACTCCAACCTGACCTTTCCTTGATTTAAGAGAAACTTGGCAATTTCTACTACTCTTAATTGTATTGTCTGGTCAAAAAGTAGACTTTTCAATAAGGAATAACTTTACATTTCAAACTACTCAGCGATGTAATCTCCTTAAAAACATTTTAAAAGATTAGGAATTTAAATGTAAGCTGAAACTTAATGCAATATACTGCCACCGATGGAACAATTAAATTGAGGTGAAAGTTTGGATGAGCTACATACATTATAGGAAAGCTTCAATATATTTAATCTGGTTGGGAAATAATAATTCTGTCAAAACTGACTTTGTTACTTGGTCTATAATTCTAAAGTGAATCCCAATTGCATAAATGTCAATAGGTAATTAGAAAGAGGTCTCAGACATGAAGAAGATTTTAACTAATCTCAGGTTTACCTTATGCTTATCCCAGAGGGAGAGAGAAACAGAGAAGATGGGGAGAGAGATAGATAGAGAGACAGAGAGAGGGAATGTGTGTACAAGTGTGTTTGTCATTGTGTGTGTGTGTGTGTGTGTATGTGTGTGTGTGTGTGTGCACATGTCCATGTCTACAGTGTTGTATGCAGCAAATGTTTGTCAAATATCTGAAAGTGGCAAGTCCAGGGTGTTCCTTATCAGAGGAAGACAGTGATTTTCAGTGGGTGAAAAATTTAACGAGAGACTCAGTCATTTTACAGCTATAATCCTTCATACACCGTTGGTGTATCAATTTTACTATTACATAGCATGTGAATCATCACATTGCTGCGGAAATCATAACCACAGTTTTGAAAGGTCACTGATGATTTGCGGCCACTGTATTCTAAACTATTTGACCAAAAAGCACTTGCTAGCTGGTATGCTAGTACACTTATTCTGCCACAGCAGGAGTGGCTAAAATATGAGTTCCAGAGTCTGACCTTGTTGAAAAAGACTGGTTCTGCAAATAACAAACACAGTGTCATAAAATTGCAATTTTTCTTAGGGCAACACAGTTAAGTATTAAAAAAAAAAAGAAATTCTTTTTTGGTGTATCTGAGAAGATACTTGGCTATCCAAACCTTGCCTGCTAGAGCTTGTAGAGTAGGGTTAGGAACATATCACCTGGACAGCATTTACTAAGTTAACCTCTCAGGGTGGTCAGTTCTTTGCCTCTGTCCTTGTCAGAGGTATTCTGGTCAGTTTTCTTTTTTGTTGTTGTATTTTGTTCTGTTTTTGGATTTTTTGCTTTTATCTTTTACTGTTTCCTGTAAGTAAGTATTTAGATGTTGTGAATGTGGATAAAATGTAAAGTTTTAGAGTTGTTCTCTAGGGACCTATTTAATATCTGTAAATAATATTTGATATTCATATTCTGCAGCTCTTTATTAAGGAATCCATTTCTCTTTGATAACTATGTAAGTCAATGGATTACACTTGCCTTAGTTTTTTTTTGTTTTTGTTTTTGTTTTTTTTTTGCTGGTTCTGGGGCTTGAACTCAACATCTGGGCACTATCCTTGAGCTTCTTTCGTTCGAGGTTAGTGCTCTACTACTTGAACCACAGTTCTACTTCTGGCTTTTTTGCTAATTGATTGGAGATAAGATTCTCACAAACTTTCCTGACTGGTCTGGCTTCAAATCCTAATCGTTAGATCTCAGCTTCCTGAGGAGCTAAAATTACAGGTGTGAGCCATTGGTGCCCAGCTGCCTTAGCCTTCTTTTAAATCTTCCCAACAAGCTATTGCTTGGCTCTAGTCATTTCAACAAACTGTCATCATTTTGGGAACATTATAAGATAATATGGAGTGAGATGGTTATCAAATTTTGCACTGTTCAATTGAGAAGCAACCAAGCATATGTAGCCATTTTACTTCATAGTTGTTAGTTAATATTTAAGGAGAAATTCATTCTGTATATCATACTACCCAACAGCCCAGGAAATCATGTATGAGCAATGTCACAATCACACAGTTCTGTTGGAAAGCACTGCAGCCAAACATGACTACTTCATATAGTATATTTCCAAAATTTATAAACATTATAGAATCTCATTTAAGCTACTATATCTTACTCCATTAAAATATATTAGTGAACTAGCAGGGCTAGTGTCTTACTCTTGTAATCCTAGCTACTCAGGAGACTGAGAAATAAGATTAATTGCTGTTCAAAGCCAATCTAAGCAAAAGTCTGTGAGATTTTCATCTTGAATTAACTGGCAAACAACTGCAAGTAGAGGTGTGGCTCCAGTGGTAGCCATAATAAAAAAAAAAAAGCTCTGAATTTAAGCCCCAGTACTGTCTCTCTGTCTCTCTCTATCTCTCTCCCTCACCTCTCTCTCTCTTACATATACACACATACACGTGTGTGTGCATAAAAATGTTATTAGTGAACTAAAAGATAAAGCTATTTGTATCCATCATTTAATCCCTATCGTTTACTTACCTAAGCGAAGCGCATCAAAAGACAGGTTCCTGTTAGAACAATATTATCTACTAAAGTGAAATTTGCTAAATTTTGTTTTTCACATTGGTAGATTTTTTTTTCCTCTCTAGCACTGTCATGCTGTGTTATTATGGTCATCAGAACCTGTTGAGATTTATGTGACTGTACTTATTTTGAAGAGACAGGAGGTGTCTTGTTAATTTCAGTTATCTTTTCTTTTCTCTGTCTTCTGACATTAATTCAAGAGAGAAAAAGAGACAAAGAGTCAAATAGACAAAGAGAGAGGGAGAGACAGAGACAGAGGCAAAGACTGAAAAAGGAGGTCTTTTGTTCTCATTGTTGGCGCATTTAACCATAACATTAATAATATTAACTACATTTAACCCTAACCACTAATAGGTGATTAATTAAAAAAGGAGAGATGTGTGGATTCTAATACAATTAGATGATCATCTTTAAATAAATGAGCTTCCAAGTAATTGGTTAAACTATTTGCTAAAGTATTGTATGACGAAAGGTACATAGATCCTACATACAGTTCAATACATCAATGAACACATTGTTTTAAATGCCCCCAAACTTTATGTGTGCTTCTCCCCATAATTATCCTTCTCTTTTTCCTCACAAAAATTACTAGGACTTCTTATACCTTCCATGACTTCATCCTATTTTTTTGCCATATAATCAGATAATATGAGGTTTTTATGTGTGCCTTTCTCAACTCAACATGTTTGTAAGAGAGCCATTCTTTCATTTTTATTCATGTCTAGTATTCTTTTTATGTATATAATACATGTCTCCACCCTAATGCTGAGGAGGAGATTCTGGGTTTCTATATTATTATGGTATGATTATACATTTCACTTGATCATGCTGAGAGGCAAGAAGGCTTTATTCCATTCACATTTACTGGCATTTCTTTTGATTAAATCTCAAAATGCATTCTTTTCATTTTATAATTTAAGTGCCTTGAGGCAGACTATAAATTTACCTGTCTCTTTTCCACAAATGCAAATGTGTACAATTTGGAGTCTGTTTGTTTTAAAGATGTAGATAGTATGCATTTCTAGGAATATTTGATTTGACTCAGGGCAACAACAAAGCTATAAGACCTTTGCATCTTAATAAACACAGTCACTGGTGACTATGAGGAACCAACAGCAAAGACTCAGATAGAAGTATCCAGTAATTCTCTTTGCTACTAGCAGTTCATGATTTAGCTGTAGTTAGGATTTGTTGCAAAAATAACCAATGGAAAATGCCAGTCAGTGGTGCAGAGTCAGCCTCATGCTTCATTTCTTCTAAGACAGGCTCTAGCCTTGGGGTCAGTCTGGAAAAATGACCTCAAAGTTTGCAGCCTGAAGTAGATAGATATCATGTTTTTCCCTGTAAATTGAGAGAGAGAGAAAGAGAGAGACGGAGAGACAGAGAATGTACTTACACCAGTAAGCCAGGCAAATAGAGGTCTTTTGTGTTCATTATTGGCACATTTAACCATAACAGTTTGATAAGTGATTAATTAAAAATGGAGAGCTGTGTGGATTCTAGATTCTGGGAGGAGGGCTTACTTTCTCAGCATGATCTCAAACATTCTCTTAAAAACAATTATTAGCAAATCTAAAGGGCAGCACTAATGCAAATTCCTTTACAAGCCATTCTTGACATGATGAGGCCCCCTACAAGCAAGAAGCCAGAGAAGCCATTGATTGGGATGTCTGAGAAGGCCCTGGTTCTGACCAGAACAGGCAGACTAATGTTAACCTTCTATCTGAGCAAACAGACTCCATTTTGGATATTTATGTATTTCTAACATGAAAGCACAATTGGGGCTGGAATTTTTTTTTTGGGGGGGGGGGGTCCGGTCGTGGAGCCTGAACTCTGGGCCTACTTGCTGTCCCTCAGCTCTTTAGCTCCAGGCTAGAACTCTACCACTTGAGCCACAGCACCACTTCCGGCTTTTTTCTTTTTGCTTATGTGGTGCTAAGGAATCGAACCCAGGGCCTCAGGCATGCAAGGCAAGCGCTCTGCCACTGAGCCACCTTCCCAGCCCCATAGGGCTGGAATTTTAAACTAATAAATAAACATTAAAATCCCCAGCACATACCTTTACCCTTTAACATTCTTGAATCTGCATCCCTGCGAATGGGGGCCTAGAAATCTTTGTTTTTCAGGAGATTAGGGAAAATTCTGATGTGTAGTCAGGTGTCTCTAAGTAGATAGAGTCTGGTCCAGATGATAAAGGGTGAAGTAGGTAGACGGCATGGCTTAATAGGAATGGAATTGTGATGTTACTTAAGAAAAAGGATTCACAGCCTTCATGTTATTGACTAGAAAAGAGAAGTGCAATATATAGATAGATCTCTTGTTTGGAGGCAGCTGGACATGGATGATTCCTGAAGCTCCTGGAAGGGCTGAGATGAGGGTGTCTTTTTGGATCAAGTCTGACACAGTGGTCGAATGTTGTACAAGAACTACCCTACATGCTTTCTGGTAAACATCAGTCATCATCTTTGGATATACTGTCTGAGTTCTTTGGTTGACTTTTGTGGTGAATTATTAATCTGATTATTTTTCTAATTCTTCAGCCTGATTTTAATGATACATTTATTTCTAGATAGCATCCGTAAATATCAATGGGTGTTGGTTGAGCATATGGTGCTATTCCAGGTATTAGACTCCCTATTAACAATTTGAGGGTGAAGATGTATTTTCGGTATTGACAGCTTTTTCTGCCCCTCCCTTACTTCCAACTATTGATTTCTGCAAGTGTTTGGCTTTCCTCACTACTGTAATCTGCTGAAAAATCTATCTTGTTTCATCAATAACATTATTTTATATACATTTCTAAGTCAGTTATATATATATATATATATATATATATATATATATATATATATATATTTTACAAGTAGGGTTCCTAAGTTTTTCACTGCTTTCCTTTTTTTTTTTTCTTATCTTTTTGTTACTGGTTTTTCACTGAGTTGTTGGCTGTTCCACAACCAAAGCAACAGAGTTTATCTCTTAAATTCTATGAAAATTTCATTTGTACATTACTTAGAACCATTTTCCACTATAAATCCTGTGATTTTTTTTCATGATTGGCCTACTTTGAAGAGATTTTTTTTTTAAATATCAATCTGAGCTCTTCATCTTGCTCCTTAATGTGTTTGAGTTACTCCCTATAAGAAGTGTGTGTGTGTGCACATATGTTTTGGAGACCTTATCTTCCAGTTTAGTCCAGGCTGGTTTCAAGCTCACTTTCATCCTCCCTGAGTGCTAGTCTTATTTACACAGTGCTATGGGAGTTCCATGCTGGCTCCTTTCAGTGTCCCGGTGTGAATAAATTCTTTGTCTTAATTTCTACAAGTCCTTTGTGCAAGATGGCTCTTCACTAACTCCTGTAAATCTTCAACATTCAGTCCTTATTCCAAGAAACCTTCTACTTCATTGTGCTGTTGTCATACTACTGTTATATGCTACTCTACCCTTCCCTCTAGTTTGGAGACTCTAAATTTCTAGACTTCTGCTCTACTTCTGAATAAAACATATACTCAGAGTGCCTAGGACAATGTAAACACTGAATATAGTTTAAAATCCACAGGAACCCGATTCTCTTGGTTTTATCTGAATCCACATTGGTTGTCATGCAGTGGGCATTAGATAAATATTTACCAAGAGTAAAGTAAGTTATACTGTGATACAGTTATATTGTCTGCATGCTACATGTTGTGTAAAAAACTACTAGAAATTAAGTGATATATTTATTCCAATGTGTGCAGAGTTCGTAGCTAACAGTTGAAATAATGTTGCTAACTCTGCAATCTGTGATAGAATTGTTTATCAGCTGAATTATCTATTATTTTGAACCATTACCTAAAATTATAACTAATCATAAAACATTCTGTTATGTCTGTACTATCTAGTATGGTAGGTACTAGACATAGTTCATAACTAATTAACTCAATTTGAGTAATTTTAAAATTTAGTTTTTAAGCCTTACTAGTAATAAGTACTCAGTGTGCTAAATAACTAACATAGCAGAAATCCAGATATAGAACATAAAATAATAATAGAGTGATAGAAACTAGAAATTCATGCTATTTTTCCACAAGTACAATTAGTAGGAGAAAGCCAGGCTCTGGTGGTTCATGTCTGTAATCCTAGCTACTCAGGAAGCTGAGATCCAAGGATTGCAGTTCAAAGCCAGCCCAGGCAGGAAAGTCCATGAAACTCTGATCTTCAATTAACCACCAGAAAACTGGAAGTGGCACTGTGGCTAGAGTGCTCACCTATGCTGAAGAGCTCAGGGACAGCACCCAGGCCCAGAGTTCAAACCCCATGACCCACCAAAAAAAAAAAATTAGAGGAGATATACAAAAGCCCAACTAAATAAACATTCTCCCAAGCATAATTGCTTTGACAGAGAGAGGCTTATAGAGAAGAAAATGTGTTTGTTAAATTAATGCCAAGTTAATGTTAAAAATATACTTATTAGGAGCTCCTAATTAAAATTCAAAGTGAACTAAATTAAACAATGCCTTTAAAAGTGAATTTAACTTAAATCTGTGGTCATTACCAAGTCATGGTAAAATAAGCATGATTGTAGCATATTATTTTGATCTCCAAATGAATTGGTGAAGAATATTTTTCATATATGTGTTTACCAATTTCTTGTATGTAACTTAGTAGGGTCATTTTCTTACGTCAGAAACGCACCGGTGTTTCTGAACAGTACAAAATACTAAATGAGGATTTATTGAATCATAACATTCTGATTCATTGATTCTGAATGCCATAATCAACAGGAAACACAAAGGATTATGTATGAAAACTTTGTTCATAAAACATACACCAGGATATATGTACTCTATAAATTACATTATTAAAAAAAACAGTGCAAGTGCTTTCTCAATCTTTGTTATTAAAGTTATTAAAGTGTGACATGGGTAAAGGAAACTCATTTTTGAGAATCTTTCCTCTATTGTTCTGGAGAAAGCTATAGAAATATATATGCCATAAAAGCTTAAGCTAGATAAAATCCTCATACCATTTCTGTTGGTTTGTCTAAAACAAGATCTCAGGAGCTTGAAACCTCTTAGGTCAAACACAGGTGTTAAGGGGGTTTTCAACATAAGATTGGTCTCGCCATTTGTTAACTTTGGGTTCGATTTCTTTTCGTACAAAATATAGCTTTGCTGCATGAGTAAATATAAGAAAGTGGTTTTAAAAAATCATGACTGTTTTCTTTGCATACCTATATGTTATAGGCCTGTAACATTTGGTGTTCTCCAAAACAGGGACTAGACCACTCAGGTTTATTATGCTGCCTTCTCTGTTAGCAAATCTTTCTTGGAGGGTCCTTTCCTCTTCTGAAGTGGGTCTGCTCAGAGTCAAGCAGATTCCTTTCGTCCTCTGGGGCTCTGTTTCATAGTGTCTGAGGAAACAAATAGAGTGGGGTCATGTTTCATGCTGTTAAGGCGTCCATGTCCACTGTGTATGCTGTTTTAGGAATAATACCCCCTACAGTGCACTGCACATATCAAGATCTTTTTTTTTTTTTTTGCCAGTTGTGGGCCTGAACTCTGGGTCTGGGCGCTATCCCTCAGTTCTTCAGCTCAAGGTTAGTGCTCTACCACTTGAGACACAGCACCACTCCCGGCTTTTTCTGCTTATGTGGTGCTGAGGAATTGAACCCAGGACCTCATGCATGCAAGGCAAGCACCTTCCCACCCCAAAAACTCTTTTTTTTTTTTGGTCTGAACGCTGGGCCTGGGTGCTGTCCCTCAGCTCTTCAGCTCAAGGCTAACACTCTACCACTTGAGCCACAGTGCCTCTTCTGGCTTTTTTCTTTTTGCTTAAGTGGAAGATCTTATTATATATAGATGTGGTGCAAAGTCTATTGTTATACTACTAATCTATGCTAGGAATAAGCAAATGTTTCCACCACCCCAGACAAAGGCCTAGTAGTCTGGAATTTAGTATCAACTGTGCATATCTGAACATGTGAACTAGTATATCTAAATATACATGAATGGGAGAGAATCCTGTATTTACAGCTCATTTTTATAGAATCAAAATGGTGCTTTAATATCACTATTTTAAAATATACTGTACCTGATTTGAATTTAAATTGTTGTTTGCTGAAAATATTTGGAGTTCATTTTCTTAAATTTATTGTAGGCTTTTCTTTAAGGAGAGAAACAACCCTAATTTACTTAATGTACATATGTTGACTTGGTTAATTTGTGCCCTTAATTATCAGGGTTGAAGACAAACTTAAAAGGCACAAATTGGAGCAGAGATTTCATACTGTTTTCAACAAATTTATTGAAAATTAAACAGAACCAATACTAGGTCCTTTCTTTTTGTACTTTAGAATTTTAAATAAGGAAAGCATTCTTAGCAGCAGAATTGTAATAGTTTGTTCTTACTGGTGGTGATTTTATTGTTCAACAATTTCTTTGTCTAGATAAGTTGTGTGAGAATTGGGAAGTATTCCAGGGTCATAGGAAAAGATATTGACAAAAGAAGTATCTACTCTGAGGCGAAGTCAGCATTCCTCCAGATTGTACATATTTCTTGCTAGGCTAATGGTAAGACTTGTGGAAATAGAGAAAAGTTAAGCTGTTATATGGTAACTTTTTAATGAAAGGCGTCATTTCTTCCAGTCACAGCCAAGACTGGGACTTGAAGTCTGAGCCTTACATTCACTTAGCTTTCTTTCTCATAACTGGTACACTTGAGCCATGTTTATAGCCTGATATATTTGCTAGTTAATTGGAAGAGTCTCACACAATGTTCTGCCCTTGCTGGCTTTCAAGCATGATCCTTCAGTTTCCTGAGTTGCTAGGATTACAAGCATGAACCACTAGTACCGATGTGGGAACATTGTGCAATATCTTCTAACACCTTGATGAATGCTTACCTTTGGAACCTAAATCATCTCCTAGTTTTACAGTAGCCATTTTCTGTACAGTTACTATTTGGTATTTTTATGTACAATAGTTTTTTTTTCTGCTTATGTAGTGCTGAGGAATTGAACCCAGGGCCTCATGCATGCAAGGCAAGCACTCTACCACTGAGCCACCTTCCCAGCCCATATGTACAATAGCTAATAAGCACTTGATGTGTACTTTTGATAATATAATCTAAAAGGTCACTTTTGATACAGTACATGTCCTCTATTGTGGGCAGTAAAATACTTCAGTTGCGGTAGAAAAATGTCATGAAGAAATACGATAGTTATCTCATAAAGAAATTGGGGGAAAGTGGCTCAGTGGTAGAGCGCTTGCCTTGCATGCATGAGGCCCTGGGTTCGATTCCTCAGCACCACATAAGCAAAAAGAAAAAAGCCAGAAGTGGCACTGTGCCTCAAGTGGTAGAGCGCTAGCCTTGAGCTGAAGAGCTGAGGGACAGCATCCAGGCCCAGAGTTCAGGCCCCACGACCGCCCCCCCCCAAAAAAAAAGAAATTGTGTGTTTGTGTGTGTGTGTGTGTGTGTGTGTTGGTTTGGGGGCTCAAACTAATGGCCTGGCCATTGCCTCTGAACTACTTCTTTTGCTCATGGACAGCACTTGACCCAAAGAAACATGGGCTGCATATTTTCCCTCATTTATAATAACCTGAATAACCAGAGTATGTCTAGGATATTTTTAGTAGACAATCACAATAGCTCAATAGCTACGTGCATATGACCATACAAAATGCTTATGGAAATGAAGTCCAAGAAATAGAAACAAAAGGTTTTTATAGTGTACTGTTTGCACAGTTATTTTTTTCTTTTTTCCTTTGGTTTATGCCATTGCCACATTTTAATTTCTGTATCCTTTATCTACTATATGTTTATCTGATTTGCAGAAGGGAAGGGAAATCACAGAAACAGCAGGACAAAGGGTGAACCAATGCAACAATGATACTCAGGAGACACTATGCTGGAAATGAACTTTACAACCCTGGGGGAGAAGTGCTGGGGAGAGAAGCAGGAGAAAATGAGGGAGGAGGTAACTTCTAAAAGAAATGTACTCACTACACTACTTATGGAACTGTAACCCCTCTACCTATCACCTTTATAATGAAAAAAAATTTAAAGAAAGGATAGCACTTGAGCCACAAGTCCATGCTTTTTTTGTTTTTGTGGATTTTTGGTGATTAATTGGAGATGAGTCCCACAGACATTCTTACTGGACTGTCTTGGAGGCACAATCTTCAGATTTCAGCTTCTTGGATAGCTAGGATTATAGGCATGAGTTACCAGCACCTGGCAGGAAAATCAACTGTAATATGAATATTTGTTTTTTTTTTTTGGGGGGGGGGTCCGGTCGTGGGGCCTGAACTCTGGGCCTGGGCGCTATCCCTCAACTCTTCAGCTCAAGGCTAGTGCTCTACCACTTGAGCCACAGCACCACTTCTGGCTTCTTTCTGTTTATGTGGTGCTGAGGAATCGAACCCAGGGCCTCAGACATGCAAGGCAAGCACTCTACCACTGAGCCACATTCCCAGCCCTAATATGAATTTTTGTGAAGGTAAATTTCAACCAAAGGAGTATACTTGTTTCAGGGCACATAAAAACAATTGCAGATATTAAAATTATTAAAAGTACTGGCTCTGTTTAAGATCTCAAATAATTATAAAAACATACTCTACATTAACATCCTATGTTCATATTAATAACTTGTTACCATTAATTCTATTTATGAATATTTCTAACATGTGAATTGTCAATATCCTTCTTACCTATGGAGCTTTTTTTTCTTCTACTTTTTTTGGTGCTGGTCCTGGATCTTGATCTCAGGGTCGAGGCTCTGCACCTGACTTTTTTGTTCACACCTATGCTCTATTACTTGAGCCACAGCTCAACTTCCAGCTTTTTGGTAGTTATTGGAGAGAAGAATCTCATGCACTTTCTTTCCTGGGCTGGCTTCAAACTGTGGTCCTCAGATCTGTCTCTCGAGTAGTTAGGATTACAGGCACCCAGATAAGAAACACAAGCTGTAGTCTAAAACTTAGCTGATGAAATAAATCAATGAGAGGCTTACATTCTTTTGTTGAGAAGACTGAGATGTAACTGATAATTCAGTTTCACTGCCACAGTAGGTTGTAGCACATAATTATCCTTAGGCCTCATCAGACCTAAAAGAAAAGCCTGACACACCATGGGAAACTAGATTCTGTATGCTTGGTTAATGTCCTATCACAGCATGGAAAAACAAGGTTTACAAGCTGTGATTGGAATAAGGATGTTTTTGTGGGTTTTTAAAAAAGTGTTTTTCTACCATAGAATTCTAAGTAGTTGAAAGGCTATCATCAAATTTCATATAAAATCTTTATTAGCTCTCAAGAATTAGTACAGGTAAAAACACTTTGGGGTATTAATCACCCAGACATGTGAAAGTCCTAGTTGGAAGACACTGATTAAACAGAATCATTGTATAATCCAAGAAACATATTCTGCCCAAAAGGAGTAAGGCCTAAAGAAACCAATTATTTCAATTATTATTAATGACTTTGTGATTTTACATATAAATATATATATCCCATATATATTAGGGAAAATATGGGATGCCAAAAAATTCTGATTGTAATTACTCCGTACTTAAGTGCTTAAACTTTTTTATTTTTTGGTGTTGATCTTGGGGCTTGAACTTAGGGCCTGGGCACTGTCCCTGAGCAATTTTACTTATTTAGTGCTCTACTAGTTGAGCCATAGCTCCACTTCTGGCTTTTTGGTGCTTAATTGGAGTATGGGCTGGTTTGGAATCATAATCCTCACCTCTCAGCCACCTGAGTGTAGCTAGGATCACAGGTGTGAGTCACTTACACCCAACTGACCTTGAACTTTCTATACCATTATCACTGTAAAGTTTTATAATTGCATTTATAATTTATATTTTAATGCAGATAATTCTTAGAGTATATTTGTTATGTATTAATTTCAATCATTTAATGTAACTTATATGCTATTTTTTCCACCTAAAATCTATACAACATGTTATTCTTTCTGCATGTGATTTTTGCTATAGTGAATATAGCCTGTATTCAGTATATTCCTATATTCAGTATAGTCCTGTATTCAGGACTTGTGGTCTGTTTGACTGGGAGAAGGGGAGATGGACTGAGTAGTGCACTGCAGCATAAAAGTTCTGTTAGAACTTAAAAAGTCTGTGCAAGTTACTCCTGCATCAGTGCTCTCTGTGGAAAGGACCAACCACAGCTCAAAGTGTCATGAAGCTGTTTCTGATGTCATTGGTAATCTATATAGATAATGGATCTCAGAAGGGATTTTCACCAATTCGTATGATTTTGTTTTGCCTTTGTAATCATAAAAATATGTAGTCAGTTTCCACGTCCTTCAAGAAAGCTGGGCACTAGTAGCTTATGCCTTAACCTTAACTACTCAGGAGGCTAAGCTCTGACTGAAGCCAGCTTGGGCAGGAAGTCCATGAGATTCTAGTTCGTTAACCACCAAAAGGATGAAAAGTGAAGCTGTGGTTTAAGTGGTAGAGCTCTAGCTTTGCGCAAAATAGCTAAGGGAAAGTGTTCAGACCTTGAATTCAAGCCCTAGTACTGGCACCAAAAATGAGATGCTTTTTAAAATTAAAAAGAAATTATTTAAAATATATTTTAAAGTATTTTTAAAAGATAATTTTAAAATATTTAAAAAACTTTGGGGGGATAGGAAAAAAAGAAAAGCAATAGTTTATTCTAAGCAAAATTTATGCACTATGAAATAACATGGTAAAACCCCTCAGTGCATTTAATACACACTAAAAAAAAATACTGACAAGAAAGTAAATAGGCTCTATTGCAGGAGTGGATACCACCAGAAGAGGGGCATGAATAAATATGAATACAATCAAATTAGCTTATTTACATGTATGAAAATATAACAAACCCATTAAAATTGTTTTAAGGAGTAAAAAGTTGATTGGGATACATTGCATACATGTGCAGAAATGTCATAATGAAATCCTCCTCTGTAAATCTAATGTATGCTAACTTAAAAAAACATAACAAGAAACAAAATATAAAACATAATGCACTCATTAAAATTTAACATATAAGCTGGGTGCTGGTGGCTCATGCCTGTAATCCTAGCTACTCAGGAGGTTGAGATCTGAGGATTGCGGTTCAAAGCCAGCCAGCCTGGGCAGGAAAGTCTGTGAAACTCATCTCCAATTAACCACCAGAAAACCAGAAGTGGCTTAAGTGGGAGAGCGCTTGCCTTGAGCTGAGAAGCTGAGGGACAGTGCCCAGGCCCAGAGTTCAAGACCCACGACCAAAAAAAAAATTTAACATATAAAATACAATCTTAATTATACAGTCTTTTTATTTAGTCTTTATTAAACATTACAGAGATTTTACTAGAACAAAGACTATAACACTTATGTTTAACAGAGACTGTCAGTGAAAGCTTTGGGATCAACTACAAGTTCAAAGTAGCCAAGTCAAGGCTGAACTGGCCAGAACTACCACACATGTACAGGGGAGCTATCTGTTCTACTTGTAGGGGAAACAGACCATGGGAAACTTAACAGTATAACCAGATACACACATATAATAATGTAAAATACTTGCAAAAGGAAATTAACTCTATGTCTAAGTCTTAGTTTTCTCCTTGCATTAAATATGTCTTCCTGCCATAAGGTATTGGGATTCTCTTTTCCAAAGGAAGATCACCTTCTTGAATTTAGGATTCCCTTAATTACTGCTTGGACTATGATACAAATGTCCAAGTACTCCCAACCTCAAATCTTAAAACCAAATTAGGTAGTAGCTCTTATGAAAATGGGGCTAAATGTTCCATTACTTTTAACAGATGAAGTATTAACTGACAAGAATAGTCTATAGGAGTTTTTCTGCCTACCTGGTAAAACGTAGACTACAAAACAAGAAAACTAAAGAATTTGTTAAATGCTAAGAGTAATATTTTTAACTCTTGATTTTTTTTTAAAACCAAATGGATACCATCCTTATATGGAAGCTGGTTACCCACAAACTGGGATCTATACTGAATGAAATGGTCCACTATTTATGCAAAGTCCAATGCTCTGTGCAACTAATTCCAAGCAAATGGTCCCTCCACACTGATTCTTGGGAAGGATATGAGAAAATTACTTACATTCAGATTTAGGGCTTAATGACCTTTGAGAAGGTTATTAAGAAGTCATTGGGGTCTCATCAGCGGAGACTTTAAGTAACCAGGTTGTTCCTTCAACTTTCCCAGAAGTCATCACAGGCAAGGCCAGTACAAAATATTGCTAGTCTCTAAAGTCAGATAAAGCAACATCTAACTAGGTGGATTCCTTGATTTTTCAGGTGACACAGCTTTAAAAAACAAACAAAATTCTAATACTACAAACTTAAGTACATCCTGTTAAGCTGTTTCAAATTATTTCCAAAACCATTAAAGCAGGGTTTAGCATTATACATAGCTCTGTTGTTTGGTTTACCAAAAAATATCTTAAAGTTCTGAGGTGATTTTACTTTGTTATACAACCGAAAAAAAAAAAATCTCAAATCTTAGCATTTTAACAAGTCATCTTTCAGTGTTTATGTTTTTAAAGTATAGTTAACATACTATAGACAGTTTGTTATCACTGTATATTGGTTGTTGTCTTATGTGGTATAATATAATCTTCAGATTTTTATATATCAACAACTTAAAATGAACAGACTCAATCCCTCCTCCCACTACCCTCAATTAAAAAAAAAAAGGAAAACAGAAAATAAAAAGACAAGAAACCTAGTCAGGCTTTAGGAATAATGAAACCCCAATTGTTTACATGTGGAGAGGCAGAAGGTTTTATATACCCATTCTACGTGCCACAGAAAACACCGAGAATACAAGTTTTCAAGAAGCTCCAGTGGATTTCTGGATTTGTTCCTTTAAGATCAAGATACTCTGCCTTTGCTCGGGAGGCAGCATGGCAATCTGATCTGCAGTCAGCTGAAGAACCTGCATGATCAACGCTGCTTTTTCTTGATCCTGTGGAGTTACCTGGCTCTGCCCAGGACTAAAACTGTTAGGCTGGCCTCCACCTTGCTTGCTTGCTCCCTGCATGCCTGCTCCCTGCATACCTCCTCCTTGCATGCCAGCTCCCTGCATGCCTGCTCCCTGCATACCTCCTCCCTGCATGCCTGCTCCCTGCATACCTCCTCCCTGCATGCCTGCTCCCTGCATGCCTGCTCCCTGCATGCCTGCTCCCTGCATACCTCCTTGCATTCCCCCTTGCATGCCTGCGCCCTGCATGGCTCCTCCCTGCATGCCTGCTCCCTGCATGCCACCCCCAGGATTTCCTACTCCTGAAATGCTTGGGACCTGTCTAGGTCCTGGAGGCCCACTTGCCCCAAGGTTAATGGGACCTGGACCCTGGATTCCACCAGTCATAGGGCCTCTGGAACTTGGGCCAGGGCCACGCATCTCTAATCCTCTTGCATCCATGCCTCGGGCTTCCATTCCTCTGGCTTCCATCACACAAGTGTCCATTCCTCTTCTCTCCATTACTCGAGTTTCTAAGACTTCAGTCTCCATGGCTCGAGGCTCCATCCCTCGAGATTCTCGACCTCCTCTGCCATCCATAGGTAGACCCCTTTGATCTATCATGGGTCCTCTCGGCTCTCCAATTAGCATTCGGGGATCTGCCATTGGTCCTCCTCTCATATCATGTGAAGATGGGCCACGACTATCATGGTGCATGGGGGGACCTTGATGGGGTGGGCCCATATAGCCCCTGGGCTCTACCTCTCCAGTAACAGACAGCAAAGTCCCTCCACGTGGGTCATTTGGAGCATCTCCTAACAGTCCTCGAGGAGGCAGGCCAGCAGCAGTCATGGGTCCACGAGGCATAGGAGCTCTAGGATCAGACATCTGAACTTGTCCTCGCTCTAAAGGCACTGGGCCCACCCCCGGCATTCCAACTTGGGGCTGCATTGCTCCTCCAGGAGTTATGGAACCGGGGCCTGGGCCAGGAACTGCTGTGGGCATTGGCCCTGGAGCTGGAATTCCACCCTGAATAGGAGTCTGCATCAAAGGCGGGATATCCTTCACAGATCTTCTCGCCAAATGCTGAGGCTGAGGGGCTGGAGGATTCTGCTGGTTTAACATAACATTGGGTCCTGGACAGAGTCCAGATGCAGGCCCAGGTCCAGGCCCGGGTCCAGGAACAGAGCCAGCCTGAGACTTGCCAGGGATCAGTGGTGTGACATGTATCTTGCGATGCAGAATTTTCAGCGCAATCTCAGGATCCATGATTCTCATCACGACTTGGGCCTGCAGCAGCGCATAAGCCAGTTGTGGGTTCTGAAGCAACATGTTCCGAGCTTCCTGGTGGCTGTTTTGGACACACAGTTTCATCTGCTTCATCAGCTCAAACATCTGCTCCGGGGGTAGACTGGCGACTGCTCTAGTGATCGATTCCGGGGCGTCTTCCGGATCGATGGGGTCTCCATAGGGGGAGTCAATAATGGGCGCCGCGGGCCCCAGGCTCTTTAACTCCTCCTTATTCTTCTCGCTGGCGGCGTTGTCCACCCGCAGCGCTCGCCCACTGAACTCCCGCCCGTTGAGGTTCCGCATGGCGCTGAGCGCGGTCTCCTGGTCCTGGTACTCGCAGAACCCATAGCCCTTGGGCTTGCCCGTCTCCCGGTCGTACACCAGCCGGAAACTGACCACAGAACCAACCTCTGAGAAAATGTCCTTCAGCTGCTCCTCCGTTGCCTCGTACGGAATGTTCCCCACGAACACCGAACGCAGGGATCGATCCATGGCGGGGTCTCTCACCGCCAAACTCGACATGATTCCGGTCGTGGACGCCGCGGCGGCGGCGAGGGGGATTCTGCCAGCGTCGTGTTCCTCCGGCGACCCCCCGACACGCGCGCACTTCCGCCGAGCGACGGAAGCCGCTGCCGGAATCCGGACGGAAACCTGCGAGCTCCGCTTCAAGAGTTCCGCCGCCCCACAGGAAACGCGTCTTGAGCCCGCCCAGCCCCCCTCCGCTAACTCCGCTGGCACCCCCCACCCCCCACCACACATACACGCACACACACACACACACCCCTAACTAGACATCCATGGTCCTTCCGTCTCCGCAGTACTGTTTACTCAGATTCCTCTCCCGTGTCTTATTCTGCAGTCTTCGCAGCGCTCGGCCGCCTCCGCCACCGGCACCGCCACCTGGGGTTCCGTTTTAGTTGACCACAGTAAACATGGCCGCCGGGGGCTTCACCATGGTAACCGGGAGCGTCGTCCTCCCCTGACGTCACCGACGGTTTGATTGCCGTCCGCCGGCGGGAAACCGCCAACCGCCCCGGGCTTGTCCTTAGCCAGGCCTCCTGGGCTCAGTCGGCTATTTTCTCTCTTGTGATGGCTTGTTGAACTGGATTTAAAGTCACAATCCAGGCTGTAAGGCAAAAGTGTACTCACTTCCCAGCAGAGTTGAGATCCCTTAAAATGCAACGTAATTGCCCGCTTCTTAGATAAGTTTTAGCCATCAAGTTTTACTTTTTGGAAATAAAGTAACTTTTTTTGCCAAGAAAGAAAGAAAGAAAGAAAGAAAGGGAAAGAAAGGAAAGAGAAAGAAAAAGAAAGGAAGGAGAAAGAAAGAAAGGAAAGAGAAACAACGGAAGAAAACAGCTAGGCGCCAGAGGCACAGACCTGTACTCCTAGCTACTCAAGAAGCTGAGATTTTAGGATTGCATTTCCAAGCCAGGCAGGGTAGGAAAGTTGGAACTGAAGCTGTGGGCTCAAGTGGTAGCCTTGAGCAGAGGGACAGTACCCAGGACTTGAGTTTGAGCACCAGGACTTGCACCAAAAACTAAAAGACAAACTGAAGCTTCTGCCGGTTCCTTGTTCACCCTCATCCTGTTGTGTCCTATAAATAACAAATAGCAAATCTATCTAAGTTTTATTTTCTCCATACACAAGCATCTATCATACTGTATTCGTAATTTATGTGGGTTTTTTTCATTTACATTAAGATCTCTTTGTGTGTGTATAGTGCGTCTTGAACTCAGTGTCTGGTGCTGTCATTTAGCTTCTGAGCTAAATGTCACTATACCACCTGAGCCACAGCTCCAGTTTCAGCTTTATGCTGGTTAAGTGGAAATAAAAAGACTTTCCTATCACAACTACCCCCGGATCCTTAGATCTTAGATACCTGAGTAGTTAGGATAGTAGGCATGAGCTTTGGGTACCAGGCTACATTTTAATATTAATAATCACTCGGTGACTAGAGCATACATTAATTGAATATTTTTATTTTGTATTTAGATTCTGATTTTTATTGTGAACTCTGATACAGGAGTCTATTGCCCATGAAGTGAAAGTAGGCTTTTTGTTTTGGGTATTTTTTTTTCCCGTGTGTGAGGGGGGGGGGGTAGTCCTGGGGTTGGAACTCAGCTCACTGTCCATGACTTTTGTGCTTCAGGCAAGTGCTCTACCACTCCTTTGGCTTTTGGGGGGCTCATTGGAGATAAAAGAGGCTCCATGGCTTGCTTCAAACTTCAGCCTCCGAATATCTAGGATTACAGTGTTAGAAATTGACTTTAGCTCTCTCTATCCACCAGTCCCTCATTTGACTACAGAAGTGAATGATAAGAAAGAATTGCCTGTCATTTTATGTTATAGGTTATAGTTTTTCTTTTCTTTTTGTGGTGGGGGGGGAAGGAGGGAGGGGGTCTGGTTTTGGGCCTGGTTTTGGGCCTGAACTCGGCTCTTCAGCTCAAGGCTAGCACTCTACCACTTGAGCCATAGTGCCACTTCCAGTTTTTTTTTTTTTTTTCTGCTTATGTGGTGCTGAGGAATCGAACCCAGGGCCTCATGCATGCAAGGCAAGCACTCTACCATTGAGCCACCTTCCCAGCCCACAGTTTTTCCAAGTTAGTATTTGGGAGACTGAATAAGTGATGATGTAGAACTGGAAGGAAATCATAAGATCTAGATTATCAACAAAGGCTTCCTGGCAGAAATGGGATTTAGGGATTGGTGTTAATCCAGTATATATCAACAGACGATAAAAAAGGTGAAGCCAGGACCAATTTGAAATTTGGTATAATATATTGCAAGCAGTATAATTAAAGAGAAGTCTCTGGAAATATAATAAAAAGTTTAAATATCTAAATCACAAGAACAAATTATGTTAAAGTCAGTATGCTTTTTCTGGAATATGAACATAAAATATTAATAGATGAGTCATAAAGAACACTCATTTTAACTGATTATTTCTCATGTTAACTTTTGGGCTTTTCTGTTACTTTTCATCAACAATAGAAGTTGTACTTCAGGCTTTTAACAGCTCCTCTTGTGGCTTCTCATTCCTCCTCCTCCTTCAAAATGGTACTATTCACTTTTTACAGTATAAGGTCTGTACTTTTCTACTTCCTGACAGTAGCTTATCCTGTTTCCTTGTTGAGAACTTCTTACACTAACTCCACTATACCTACATCTTTATCCTTCAGCTTTCACCTCTAAGGCTTTCTTTCTAAAATCTGAATATTGATTTGGAACCCACAATTTCCTATCTTGTATTGGACACCTCTATGAGATAAGCGTAGCCTCTCAGTTGAGAAAGGAACAGAGGCACAGGAAGTTGATGAATGTGCTCATGTTAACTAATAAAGCCAGGCTTTGGACATATACCATTTGGCTTAAGAAATCAAGATGGAAATTTTTTGCTGTATTCAATGAATTGCCCAATGATAGATACTGTTCCTAAGTGGCAAAGATACAGCCTTTCTCCTGATTGTATTCTTTTTCACAATTAATCCAGTATTATGGATTACTGATGCCTGGGCACAGTTTTTCTTGTCATTTTCCTGATGATCTCTGTGTGTTACTAATTGCAGCTTTGACGTGATGTGATAGATGGCAATTTTCCATGCTACAAGACAATAACATGTAAGGATTTTTTAAAGCACACAATTACACATGTAATGAATGCTTTTTAAAAAAAAGTTTGCGTAGGTATTGGGGCTTGAACTCAGGGTCTAGGCACTGTCCCTTAGCTTTTCTGCTTAAGGCTGGCCCTCTATCATTTGAACCATACCTCTACTTCTGACTTTTTGCTAGTAAGTTGGAGATAAGAATCTCACAGACTTTTGTATCTTAGCTGGATTTGAACTGCCGTCTTCAGAGCTAAGCCTCCTGATTAGCTAGGATTACAGGCATGAACCATTGGCACCTGACTCTTCTATAATATAAGTACCAATTTCTCAGCCCTCAAGTTGGCCTATAATACATTTACCTCTCAAATTAGTGCACCTAATTTGAAATAACAGAGTGAATTTGTTAGACCTATGATAAACCTATTCTCTCAGCAAGACCAGTATTACCTAAGTCTGAGGGTTCTGAGAATATGCCATACTAGGACTGGAAGTTGACATCAAGCCAAATTTTCTTCATAGAAATAATTTTCCAATATGAAGACAATGAGGTTCGTAGAAGATGAATGTCTATTGTGTCAAGTGCCTGAGGCTTAGTCTGTAATGGAATCTTCAGACTTTGCTATCCAAAGGATGCTTTCAGGCAATATTGTGAAGGAGGATTGAGCACAAACTTCAGTGTTAGAGAAATTTGGGTTAGCAGGAAATTGTGTTGCTAAACACAACTGGGGTAAATTTGGTTGATAAACTCTCTGTATTTCCATTTCAGTATCATTTAAATGAGAATATAACCTATTGTATAGGATGCATATTTTATTTTTGTTATTTCTCATTACATGGTAATTGTATATACAATTACTCATTGTTTGGTAATTACCTAAGCTAGAGTAATATATGAAACAAAGTTCTAAGTAGAAAGAGACACACATCTCTTTGGGGGTCTACGTCTTCATTTTTATAATTGAACCAATTGGACTCAGTGAACTAATGGTTCATTGTCAGATTACATTATTTAAAAGAGTATAGAGGTAGGATTAAAAGGTGAATAGTCATTTTCATGTGGCAGAATTATAACAGCCTAGTAAAATAATTTTACTAATCATCTTGGTGCTTACTAGGTTCTTATACTAAATCTTGGAATTCTTTAAATAGCTCAAATTCTATTCATTTATATTAATTGGGCCTATGGGGAATACAGACTTATCCACCACTGTATTGGTGTGGAGAATACAGACTTATTCAACACCCCACTTCTCTGGCACACAGGATATCTATTTGAGCACTGAACCCTGTTCAGGATGTCATTAGAGCTACTCCTGTTGAGGGCACTCTGGTAGACAAGATCGTTTATTCAAACATGGGTAGGCATGACTAATTGGACAAGCAGATCTTCCTTCTTGCAGCGTCTGTCAGCTAAACAAATACAGAAAAAGGAAGGAAGTAGCTTCATATACTGTGAAAAAGTACAAGCCTGGAATCCAGGTCTGAATATAGAAACCTTGCTTAAAATGTAGAACCCAGGAACTTTTTTTTTGCTATGATCAGAATGATCTAATAACCAAATTCACAAATATGTCTGAACTAACATTTGCTTTGTAAATTAGGATGGATTCTCTTCTGAAGGCTAAGTTGAGAATGAGCCTATGTTGATCAGTTATAAGAAAGAAGCCTTTCCTCAAACACTTGACTGGGGGGTTCAGGGTATTCAAAACAATTACAACCAAACCTAGTGTGACAGAATGCATTTTGAATTCATTATCACAGTTGAATGATTCTTGAAAAACATTACTTCAGGAGTGCCAGTTTAAATTTGCCATTGAACTCTACATTCCCCAGAGTTAGAATTATGTAAACACACAAAATCCAATGTCTACAGGAATATAGTAGAGCTCATTTTTAGAACAAAAATGTACACATTTTGGAATGTGTACAATAACCACAGTACAGAAAGGGAGTAAAGATATTTTAATGTTATCCTTTTATCCTAATAGTCCACAGATTCTGTATTAATCTGTTAGAGTTTCTACAACAACATAGACTAGCCTGATTAAACAATAGAAAATTTGTTTTTTTATGGCTCTTGAGGCTAAAAACCCAATATCAAAATTCCAGCAAAATTGTTTTCTCCTGAGGCCTCTCTTTTCATCTTGCAGTTATCTGTCCTCTATGTGGATGCATCCTTAATGCCACTTTCTCTTCCTAGAAGGACACTCATCCTCTTAGACTAGGACTTCATATTAAGATCTCATTTGACCTTAATTACCTCTTTAAAGGTCCCTTCTTGAATTAGAGTCATAAAATGTGAATGTGAGGACATACACAATTGAGTCCAAAGCAACAAATGATGAAAATTATTAATGCAGCAGTCCTCAAACAAAGGTCTGGGTGATTGCCAGACATCTAAGACAGTCTATCTCTGTCTCTCTCCCAACCTGATCCCTGATCCTGCATGTGTGTGTGTGTGTGTGTGTGTGTGTGTGTGTGTGTGTGTGTGTGTGTGTGTGTGTGTGTATTGCTCTTCCTCCAATGCTTTTCTACTTCCCTTTGTGTGCTTGTGGTATAATCTTTTGTATTGAAACACCAGATCTCTCTGCTTTTTCTTCTTGTCTATTTCTATCACATTTTTTTAAATTGTGAAAATACCGTACAGAGGGGTTACAATTACATGGGCAAGGTAATGAGTACATTTCTTACTAGCATTGTCGCCTCCTCCTCTGTTTCCCCTTCCCATCCCTTCCCCTCTTCCCCCCCTTGCCCCTGCCCTGCACCACACCAAAGTTGTAAAGTTCGTTTTTTAACATAATGTCTTGTACATCTCATTGTTGCAATGGGTCCACCTGTATTCCTATTTAAACAATTTGGTTTTCCCCTTCCTCTCCCCAAATTATACCAACATCAAATACAGTGAAAACAGGTGTAATACCATAGGGGAGGGACATACAAAGCAACATAGAAATCATCTTATAAATATGTTAGAAACAATAGCAAGAAAGAAAAACCATTTGAATCCTTGTCTTGGGGTTCATGTCGCCTAACATCAACTTATCTGACTGTTTCTGCTTGTCTCAGACATATACTAGTTATTGCAAATAAGGGAAACCATGGTACCTATGTTTCTTTGGGCCTGGCTTATTTCATTTAATATAATTTTTTCCAAGTCTTTCTGTTTCCTAACAAATGGGGCAATGTCATTCTTTCTGATGGAGGCATAGAATTCTATTGTGTGTGTGTGTGTGTGTGTGTGTGTGTGTGTGTGTGTATCACATTTTTTAATCTCATTTTAAAATTTTTTCTTTTTCTTTTTTTAAGGAACCTTACTGACCAACTTCACTCTAATGTCTTTCTAGGACTTGGTTCAGTAGGGAGAAGGTGAAGTGTCTAGAGGTTTGGACTACTTAACTCTCTTCCATGATAGTGATGGGCAGAGTTTATCTGGTCCAGGGGAATCCTCCACCCCCCCCTCCCCCATAGTGCCACATGTTAATCTCCTTTCCTTATTGGGTCATGACAAGGTTAGGGCAGGGACTGAGAGACTCTGGGTAGAGTCTATTCTAGGGGACAGAGTTTCAATTATTCTGACTACTGTTGGAGCCATACTGATAACAGCTGAAAATTCGCTTGGTAGATCCTGAATTCCAAAATTAGTTGTGGGTACCTTGCTGTTGTTATGGAAGAAAGTAATTTAAATGGTTATTTTGAGCTAGACAGTCATTTCCAATATACCTCTTGTCAAGAGTTACCCTACATCATTCTCTTAGTCATTCCCTCCATCTCTGCAAAACAAAATATTACTTTCCAAAGTGAGCCATTTTCATAGAACTTTAAAAATAATACTCCACAAATAAAATATAAAACAGTAAGAAAATACCTTACAGATAAATATAAAAGAGTTAAAAAATACCCTATAGGTAAAATATAAAACTGTGAAAAAATTAATCTAGCCACTAACTCCTAAACTTTAGGAAGCTCACAAAATCTACATTATGTAATGCTCTTGAATGTGAATATACAGTTAAAAATACCAGACTCTTTCATTCTTCACATAAAAGTATAAGTAATTCTATTCTTGACAGTTTAATAACACAATAATAAATGGTAACAATGCTTCAGTTGTTATCATCTTTGTCACAACTGGCTGGCATTTAGGTTGAAATAGCAGTATATATCTGCTCATTGGACAATACCCAGGATTTCCTCTCCTGTGTCTCCAGGTGTTTGCCAATTCACTCTTGGTTTAGCAGAACAAAACAAATGCCTGCAGGGAAACAAGGAAGTGCAAATGACCTATTCCTTAGGAGCTCAGTCTTTTGTAATCCCTGAAAATGCAATTGTATGTGTTAGTCCAAGGCCCATGAGGGGTCCAGAAAAGGGAAGCTGATGCCTGTGGGGAGAGAAAAGAAAGTGCAAAAGTTTCCCTGCACACTTAGAAATCCTGAGTTTTCTGTCAGTGTCCCAAGACTGGATAATTGTTGCAGTCATTCATGATCCACAGCAGGACTTCTGCAGGGAGGCCAGGTTCCAAGAAATCCTCCTGAGAGCAGGTGTGTGCACACTGGAGGTGGGGATAAGGAAAACAGGAGATGTGTCATCGCCATTGAAATGGAAACTAGGGGTTGGGGGGGGAGTGGGGGTAGGGGGGGGTGGGAGATGGGAAGGGGTGGGAAGGGGAAACAAAGGAGGAGGCCACAATGCTTGATAAGAAATGTACTCATTACCTTGCCCATGTAATTGTAACCCCTCTGTACTGTATTTTCACAATAAAAAGATTTCTGGAGAATAAATTTATTGAATAAATTAGTCCAGGAAATTGAAGAAAAAAAAAGGAAACTGGATTGACACATTTGCAGAGTAGCAAGTGCTTAAGGAAAGAAAGCTTTAGGATACTATTATTTATTTAGTCAACTGGATCTCAACATTTATAAATACTTTTTGATTATGCACTATATAGAAGATAGGTACTGAGTTGAACAATATAGAAGTTAAATGTGAGTTGAACAATGACCCCTGCTTTTTCTTTTCTCTCTCTCTCTCTCTCTCTCTCTCTCTCTCTCTCTCTCTCTCTCTCTCTCTCTCTCTCTCTCTCTCTCTCTCTCTCTCTCTCTCTCTCTCTCTCTCTCTCTCTCTCTCTCTGTGTGTGTGTGTGTGTGTGTGTGTGTGTGTGTGTGTGTGTTTTGGTACTGGAACTTGAACCCAGCTCTTTGGCACTGTCCCTTCTACCACTTGAGCCACAGTTCCACTTCTGAATTTTTGGTGGTTAATTGGGGGTAGGAGTCTTCAGCTGGCTTTGAACCACAATCTTCAGATCTCGGCCTTCTGAGTAAATGGGATTGCAGGCATGAGTCACCAGTTCCTGGCAAGGAATTCCAACTTTATACAAACTTTTTCTCTTGAACTTTCACGACGGATTTGTGGTGTTCAACATTCAGATTTTGAGCAGAAGAATAGTTGTGCCTGTGAGGAGTTTTTGTTCTGTCAAACAAGACAGAGAATGCAGGATATGAGCAGACAGCTTCCGAGTGCATTTTTTATTTGTTTGATTCTTTAGAGGTATACAGAAAGCAAAAATATAATGGCTGTTTATCCATTGACCTTCTTGCTGAGGTTTAAGATGAATCTCACTTGTCCCTTTGTTACTGAGTTAAAGAACTGATGTATTTATATGCCCCCAGGACAGGGATTATGAGTGATTCCTGCATTCCACTGGAAGCCACACAACTCTGACAGTCCCTCCTCCACCCTTATCTACAAGCTGGGTTGTGAGAGAAGGTGTCCTTTAGATATTACCTTCTTGGCTTGCCATTGATTTGATGAGCAGCTTATTGCATTTTCTGCCTGGAGTTCTTAAATGCTAATCTTAAACCTGATACTTTTTGAGAACAATATTGACGTACAGGATAAATACACATATAACCAAGCTCATTACTTTTACCAAAATATTACACATAAATTCACATGTCACTGTATTATAAACAAATGATACAGATCTGAGATTATTTGGTCCTCCATTCTCTGAACATAAGTGAAACAGCCTAAGAATTTTAATAACTAGGTGTAATGGAGATAATGGAGATACCCTTTTTTGGGTAGGTCAGTGACAGATTATGTTCTTTGTGGGCGTTCCTTCCTAAATTGGCTTTTCCTACTCACATACTTCCTCCTTCATTTTTCCCTTTCTCTCCCTTGTTTCTGTAGTCTCTGTGTACCATGCCTATCATATTCAGGCCTCTGTTCACTTCTAGTATAAGTGTGTATGTTTCCTTTTGTCCAGGTAGAAAGAATAGTTCCCTAGGAAATCTGAAGTCCCCCCTGTTTTTGAGTTTCCTCCTAGTGGCCTGCTGCCAGACAATTTATTCTGTTTTGCCTACTTCTTTTAAGAAAAGATGCTAGTTTATAAGAGTATTTCTTTGTTGCTTTGTATGTCCCTCCCCCACAGTGTAACCCCCGCTTTCACTATATTTGATGTCAGTATAACATGTGGAGGAGATGGGGACAAACAAGTCGTTTAAGGATTCAGGTGGACCTGTTGCAACAATGAGAAGAACAAAATGTCATGTCAAAACCAGCTTTACAATGTCGGTGTGGGGGGGGGGGAGGGGGGTATAATTGGGTGGGGGGAGGGGGGCAAAATTGGGTGGGGGGAGGGGGGAGGCCGGGAAGGGAAGTGAAGGGTAAACAAAGGAGGAGGCTGCAATGCTTGGTAAGAAATGTATGCATTATCCTGCCCATGTAATTGTAGCCCCCCTGTACAGTATGTTCTCAAATAAAATAAAATACAATTTAAAAAAAAAAAAAAAAAAAAAAAAAAAAAAAAGAAAAGATGCTAGATCTTTTTCCTGAATGTAAGAGGTAGTCTTTTTCATTGTAGATGGTTAAGTGAGCAAGTAGATAAGATAGGTTGTTTGAGAAGTGAAGACTTCAAAGTACAATAAGATTTGAAAGTTTGGGAACCATTGATGAAGATAGATATAAATGATTTATTGAAAATTTTGCCACATTGGCAAAGCCAGCAATAAATCTTGAGGACAGTAAAGATGTATCAGTTTCTTCTTTTCTCTTTTTAGAGTCTTTGTATCTATTATAAGGCAAGAAAAATCTCTTGCCTTTACTCATCTCAAATTTAAGACAAAGACAGATTAATAAGGAGAAAGCACAGACATCCATTCAATATAAAGTCAAGGTGGTATGGAAAGTTTCATATGGAAATGGTACCCCATAGAAACAGGTAAACATTGAATGCTTTTAAAATAGTCTTAAGGAAGAGTGGACAGTGGTGGAGAAATATGAGAGGAGGGGAAAAGCTTATGGTCTGATTGCAGTAAACTGGAAAAACTTACCACAGCCTGTTCATTCTTTGTGATGTCTTAATGTTTGGAGATTCTAACCTGCCTCTGTAGAAGGTCAGAAAATCCATTTTGAGTGCTATTGAGTTGTTGGAAGGGAGAAAAGTGAGGGGAAGCTGAAAGTGATCTTTGCGCTTTCCTTGTTTATCCTGCTTTGGCTGTCTTCTGTAGTTCATAAATAATATTTTTTGGGGTGCTGTCTATTTAATTCTGTCACCATTTACATATTAAAATTAATATATAGTCTCTCCTAGTTACTCAGGAGTCTGCAATCTGAGGATCATGGTTAGAAGCCAACCCAGGTAGGAAAGTCCTTCAGATTCTTATCTCCAATTAGTCACCAAAAACCTGGAAATAGGCTGTGACTCAAGTGGTAAGAGAGCAAGCCTTAAGGCCAAAAGCTAAGGGATAGCACTCAGGCTGTGAATTAAAGCCCTAGTATTGGTATAAAATCATTAGATAGTCTTGATACCTATGGGCAATTAAGATTTTAATACAGATTATAGCAGTTATTATATAACTCAAGGTATCCTGTGTGTGTGTGTGTGTGTGTGTGTGTGTGTGTGTGTGTGTGTCTGTGTGTGTGTCTGTGTGTGTGTCCTGGGTCTTGACCTCAGGGCCTGGGCACCATTCTTGAGCTTTTGTGCTCAAGGCTAGTGCTCTGCCACTTTGAGCCACAGCATCATTTCCGGCTTTTTGGAAGTTAATTGGAGATAGAATCTTACAGACTTTCCTACCCAGGCTGGCTTTGAACTGCTGTCCTCAGATCTCACACTCTTTAGTAGCTAGGATTACAGGTGTGAGATATTGGAATCTGGATTTTTCTTTTCTAGTTTTTTTTTTTCAATGAGGTTTATACTTTGATAATAAGGAAAATAAGTCATAGATAAACTAATTGTCCATGTTTACTGTGGATTACTAGCATTTCTATGAAAGGAAATAATTGATTTCTGGAGATCCTAGGTTATTTTTCTGTACTTAAAATAATATGATTTTTTTCTTTTTGCCCCAAAGGAAAAATTCTGTTAAATTTTACCAGTAGCCAAGTTTTCAAATATTTCTTTCCTTGTCAGCTGCTTGTCAGTTGTGAACAGAAATGCAGCCTAAAACTAACAGGAAGAAACTGGGAAAGCTATAACCACATGACAAAATAGTGAAAAACCCTTGTGAAGGTTTGTCATTTATTGTATAACAGTAAATCTACTGCCAGCTGCATAGGTGATTTAATAGATACAATTTAGCTAATTTATTATTTTGCCAAGAGAATTCATTGTGTTGGATTCCTTCCTAATCTTTGGTTGCTGCTTACTTATAAAAACAGAGTGCCTAGAAACTGTAAATTATTTCACAGAGGGGAAAAGTAGAAGAGAGTTGGCTATTAATTTAGACTATTTTACATTGAAACTGTCACTTCAGAGAAAGAAATATGTGTGGATTAAGATATATATGATTCTTTGGCGAAGAAAAATACTTAAGTGGAAAATCTTGTGTTCAGAAGTTCAAAAGATATCAATTACAAGTAGAGTATTAAAATGGATTTTTCATTTTCTAGCTTTAAAGATAAGATGATAAATGAGAGTGTTTGCTAGACCCTTCAGGCTAATATAGGTTTGTATAATGCAAGGGATTATGTTCAGTATATTAATATTGGGTCAGGCAGGGCAGCAATATTATTATGTGGTTTCCAATGCCTCTTTAGAAACTAAACACAGTCAAACACTATTTGAATCCTAAATGTTATTTAGAACTTTAAAAAAGAGCTACTTAAATCTAAAGGTTCAATGTTCCCTCTTGTTTTCACTTCTTACACTTATAATGCTTATCATATGGGGGACTATCCTCTTTGTACAGATTGGACATAGGCCCCATAAATACACCATGGAAGAGACCTGATACAGTGATCCTCAATCAAATGGAAGACTATGGCACTTTTCCAACAAGTGACTAGATTGAAGAAAGAGGGATGGTCAAAAGCTGTAGAGTTTTAAAGGAGAAGAGGAACTCTCTTGCATCATTAAAGATACAAGAAAGAAAGAGATGTCAAAGTTATAGAAATGATATAAAGAGATAGAGAAATCCTTCAGTGAGCTCACTAAAATAAAGGTACTTGGAACCCCACTGGAGGAACATTAACAACAACAACAAAAACAACAACTACTACAACAAGTCCTCTGAATACAGATCCCTGGAATCTGCATTTAAAATAAACTCCTGGGATCAATCCTGTAGAACCTCTGTATGCTTCACTTTGAGAAACATACCATTTAAACATGATTGCTATTATTGCATTTATGTAGAGGTCACTGATGTCCCTGCTCAGTAGACTAGATGGTGATTCCACAGTCTTATAATATTCGGATAATAGTTATTATAGCCATTGTTATCTTCAGATACTTTATTCTCTTGGCTTCTTCACATTTAAAAGAAGGAGACATATTGCTATTCTGGTAATGGTCTCATCAAGGTACAAACTACCATGTGTCCAGAGGGATGGTGCAAAGAGTCTGGTATGGAAAGTCAGAATAAGAAAATGGGCTGAGGGCCTGGTACAAGTACAAGAGTACCTGCCTAGCAATTACAGAGCCCTGAGTTCAAACACAAATACTAAGAAAGAAAAGGAAGAAGAAAAGACTCAATATTAGGCCAGGGCATGGTGACTCAATATTGTAATCTTAGATACTTGGAAAGTGGAGACCCACAGGATGAAGATCATGGTTTGAGGCCAGCATAGACAAAAATAATCACAAGAATCCATCTGAACCAATGGCTGGTTCATACATTCAGCTGTCATCCCAGTAAGAAAGGAAATCACAAATAGGAAGATCACAGGCCAACCTGTTCATAAAATCATAAACAATTTCAAAAATAATAATAAAAAATCAAAACCCAAAAATGAGTTTGTGGAATAGCTCAAAAGTTAGAGTGAGTACCTGCTGAGAAAGCATGACCTGAGTTCAATAAAAGGAGATGTTTGAAAACTTTTCTTAGAAGTCTTTTGTTTTTTGAACATGGCAAAGCAAGGAGTTTAAAGAACAAGTGTATTGTTATGGGAAATGGTAGGGTCCAGCCAGATGGCTCAAGAGAGTCATCTTAAAAGAGGGCAGGAGTGAGTGCAAGAGAGAAATATTTCCTGTTTCTCATGCAGGAAATGGAAGTTAAAGACTCTTTTTAGTAGAAGTCTTATATGCACATTAACTTTAAAGATGTTCACTGAAAGTATAGATATTTTTACATGTATTTATATAAACTCTTCCTGCATGTTGTCCAAGCCTGACATTACTAATGTGGGGCCTACATACTTACATTCAGTGGTGTTGTCAGGACACCAAGCTCTTTCAGATCGACTTTCCAAACCTCATTTCTCAGGAGACTGTGCCTCTCTGCCTTGTAGAAGTTAAAAATTCCTTAGCTAAACTGTCGTATTCTTTGCAGTGTGATGGGCCCTCATTACCATTTTCCTGAAGACATTGTTTCTCTGTTTCTCCCTACTACTTGCTTTTATTACTGTCTGCTTCCAGCCCGTCCCGCTTTTCTGTTTCCATTTCCAGTCACTGAGAAAATGAGAGATGATTTTCCTTCTCTATCTTCACAAGCAGTTATAACTTTAGTTAGGCTATCAGGTAGAAACCTGGCTTTTCTGGTTTCGGATAATTATCCTGCATTATATTTGAAAGGCTTCAACTTGGCTTACAATACAACAATATTTTCTACCATGCTCAAACCTGTGTCTCAAACCTAAGCCCAGATATGTGAGTATCACCTATTCCAAGGTCTCAGTGAGATTGCTAGTGTTCTGGGACCTAAATATCTGTAGGAGGTCTTTTTTAGTATTTTGCTTAGAATGTCTCTTGGAAATGAGTTTCTAAACCTGACAAACCCAGTATTCTCAGAGTGAGTGTACAGATGAGCCTCTTGGTTTCTGGGACCTACTGTAAAGCAGTACAGTGAAATAAGTGTAACATGTGTTTCCATGTAATTGCTGTCATTGGGTTGCCACAGAAACGGGGCTATGTGAATGATTAGAATCAGTATAGATGTAGCTGGTGAGTTGTTAATACTTAAAAAATATGCATTATTCAACAAGCTGCTTTCTGTGCTTACCTGGGTAGCTTTTCTTCTTTAAGAGGACTTGTGTTGTTTTCTCAGTTCCCTAGAAAGCACATTTCATAAGATAAAGAAAACATATTTGTTCCAGCAAAGCTGCTTGTGTGTTATTTTCCTACTGATATCCACTATAAATTGGAGGTATTGTTATTTTACTTGTTTGTTCCTCGTAAAATATCACTTGCAATTAATAATGCAGGAAACTGAAAAACTGTAGCTCAAAGAAAATTCCTATTTATTAGGAGAACCTGTACTAAGCTGCAACATGTAAATATAGGATTTCTAAAGTTTTATTTCTTATTTGCTCCCAGTGTGTTAAGGCTCAAAGAGTGAAGAAAGATACCATTGTTTGCAAAGACTTCTGACTAATGAAGTTTCCATATTATGTTTTTTTTCCCTGTAGATATTTTATACTAGAAGAGTTCAAAGGTTATCCTGGTTACTCAGATCTTGTTCTTCCTCAAATGCTATTAGAAAAGAGTAGGCTGAAAATAAATTAAGAGAAGGGTAAGATATAGCTAAATATGCAATAGAAACAGCTATTCAGTAATAGCAATTGCTCAGTTGGCAATCTTCATTTAATGGAGACTAAACACATTCTTTGGAAGTTAAGTTTGGGTATTTGAAACACCATATCAGCAAATACTTGGATATTAACTGTAATTAGTACATTGAAACATTTATGTGTGGTTGAAAGTGCCTTCCTTTGAAGATCTTACTGGTTTGAAGCAAAATAGCACATTGTTTATCTAATCATATTTTGATTAACTAGCACAAGACTTAATTACACCTACCTGATAATCTAGTTCTGAATTGACAGCTCCATCTTAGAACTGGAAATGAAGAGCTTAACCCAGTCTCCACCCTCCAGGAAACCTAAATAACAAGCCACTACTACTACTAAAATATGAACTTACAGAGCAAGAGAATTTCAGTGTATTACTTCTAAATGAAAAATATCCAGATGAACACAGAACTGAGAGATAAAGCTAAATAATAAAGCGATTAACAATATTCCAATCAGGCAAACATGGTCACAAGAATATAACCCTAGTATTGACGAGGAGATAGAAGATCATGAATTTGATGTCAGCCTGGGTTTACAGTGAATTCAAGACCAGTCTGGGCTATGTTACATTTTGTCACAAAACAATCAAATAATATTTCAGTTAGAAAGAAAAGACTGGGTATTTTAATGTTTTTTTTCTTTCATGCATGTGTTTATAACGCATTTATAAGATTATCTCTTTGTTGCTTTGTATGTCCCTCCCCCACAGTATAACCCCTGCTTTCACTATATTTGATGTCAGTATAACTTGAGGAGGAGATGGGGAAAAACCAGTTGTTTAAGGATACAGGTGGACCTGTTGCAACAATGAGAAGTACAAGTTGTCATGTCCAAAACGAGCTTTACAACGTAGGTGCGGGGGGGGGGGGGGGAAGGGGGGGGAAGGAGAAGGATTGGGATTGGGGGGGAGGGGGGAGGCTGGGAAGGGACGTGAAGGGTAAACAAAAGGAGGAGGCTGCAATGCTTGGTAAGAAATGTACGCATTATCCTGCCCATGTAATTGTAACCCCTCTGTACAGTATGTTCACAAATAAAATAAAATAAAAAAAAAGAAAGAAAAGACTGGGTGAAGGCCAGAGTCAAAGGCAAGCCAAGTAAGACAATCAGGCAGTGCATCTTGCCCACTACAACATAATTAGAAAGCTGGGAAAGGTTCCACTCTGAACCACTGTTAGGTAATCGGCTACTACTCTTCCTATCCTTGAAAGGCTCTGATGAAAAGCACATGCTTTTTACCCGATTTCTGATTTTTTTTCTGGTGACCTCCTCAAAATAAATGTAGGGTATTTTTTGTTTATAATACTGCTTTTTATCAAATATGGAAGTCCTTTTAGGATGAGAGACAAGGCAAGTCATACAAACATATAATGATGACTGTAGATTCTCGTTGCTTCTTCCAATGAACATGAAACCATCCCAAGGTTAGCAAGTCTATATCTAAAATAGGGAAGAGTTTGATTTAAGGTTGCTGGGGGAACTGGTATACCTTCTTTGCATCTCTTTTCATTCTACTCTCTTCCTTTATTTGTTCCTGGTTGGAGATGAGCTCTCACTAACAGCATAAGGGGTAGATTTTCATCAGTGACAGAAGACCATGGACGCTAAGAAAAAAGCATTTGTCAAAGTAAATGAAGGGACACAGAGCCAGGAGTGCAGCTAATTATTTTTGAAAGCTAGTCACTCTGCTGGTATAATACAAATGTGGCTTCTTGCTTAGCTGCAGGCAAATCTCTAAATCAGAGCATGAGATTTATGGTCCTTAAATAAGAAGGAAAATATCTTTAGAAATGAAAGAATAATGATCCTATGATCAACAGCATGGATAGAAAATTACAAGCTGTTATCTTTTTAAAATTTAGGTCTTCAGTGCTTTCTGTCTTGATTATGATAGTATTTTTCCAAACCATCTTCCCTTCCCATCTCACAAGTCTCAGGCCTCTCACTCATTCATTTGTTTATCCATACATTCATGAAGAGTTATTATCTCCTTTGCTCTCAATAGTGTTCTGGGGGCTAGTTGTGATGACATGGTTGGTGGTGCTGTTCTTACAGGGCTAACTTTTTTTGGTGTGCTTGTGGGACTCATTAATTGAAACAATCTGATAGGTCTAAAGAACTTTAATTTCACATTATGTTACTTTGGAGCAACTGGTACAGACAGACTTCTCTAAAATAGATGGCTTTTAGGCTGTTAACTGAAGGCAAAAGGAAGAGATCAGATTATTCCTAGCAAAGACCACCTAGTGCAAAGTCCAGTGGTAGAGGTACGATCAGGGGTAGCAGTAAGTTTGAGCAATAGCCTTAGTAGCTCTAGCCCTGTGGAAGGCACGAGTAGGGCGTGGATAGTGGATACCCTGAGTTAAAGTCTCAAGGAAGACAAGTTACGTAGACTTCATTAGAAGGGTTGGGAGTTTGGACTTTAATTGTGGTGAAGATGGCCATTTGGACAATCTAAGCAGATACCTAGCAGATAATTTATATTTTAAAAGCATGTTATATAACAAATATTCATGAACTCAAAGTGATGTAATAAAACATCTATCTATCTATCTATCTATCTATCTATCTATCTATCTATCTATCTATCTATCTATCTATCTATAGGCAAAGGGAAAATCTTTGTTTGTCCCTTCTAATTAATACATACTAGTTGTACATAGAGGTTTTGTTGTATGTTTTCATATTTGCATATGAAGAACACCATTAAACCCATCTCCTGTATCAACATCTCCTCAGTCTCCTCCCTACTTCTGTGGCAATGTCAGTAGGTTTTGTTGCTCTATATTCATATATTTCTATAAAATACTTCCACCATAGCAACATCTGATATTATCTCCTTTGTTGTCTCCTTCTTCCTGGTACCTGCCTCCCAAAATGAACCTGTTTTACATTCCTGTCCTTCATATTTTAGAGATAGAGTCTTCATTGAAGAGGGAACATACAACTACTTGACTTTCTCATTTTGGCTTATTTCACTTAACAGGTTTATCTTCAGTTCTGTTATTTTACCTACAAATATTATGTACTGTATTATTTAAATTAAAGAGGAGCAATACATACATTTACTATTGAATACCTGGTATAAGGTTCTTCTGAGGAAACAAAGGCATTCAGTCCTACAAATCGTTGTGAAAATCAATCTAAAAAGTCACATAATGAGCAAATGACACAGTACAACTAAGCTATGATAAAATTCTTTTTTTCAGATCTACATTCAGTAGTTGGATGGATCACTTAATACTCAATTTTGCATTTGGATAAAGGATCAGATTTCTTTTAACTATATGTTACTCATGCAGAGAAATGGTATTGCTGAGATGTTAGCTGATAAAGCTAACATCTAAAAGCTAATTAAATGATGGTTATTAAAGGACTCAACAATAAAGTTGGGCAGGGTTTGTGATTTAAATTTACTCATGTTCTTTTGGGTCCTGAATAACATCAAGCTTAGTGTGTTACGGGTGCTAGCTGTTTAATAAATAATTATGAAAATTCTCCAAAATCAAGAATTAAATTGGTAACTCAAAGGAGTAGCAATAAACTGATATAAAATCCAGAAGTAGATTCAATAAAATGTTCATCAGAGACTCTACCATTTAGCTTCCAATGCTCGGAATAGAGAAGTGTTTGTTTGGTAAGTGCTATGGACACTTATGTCATTCACCACAATCAATTGAGCAGCTCTCCTTGGATCCATTACTCTTGGAGAGTCCAAAGTAAACTTTATGAGGCTTTCTTCAGTCTATGACTCCTGCATTATCAGCTACCACCTGCTACTAACTGAAGTAATATTCATGTTTTTCTATTTTGACCTACTATGTATTACAGGTTGAGGCGATGTTGTTATCATAATCAGAGGTATTCTCTTTCTATTTTCAGAGTTCCTACCTGTGAATTGCCTGCTCTAAATATTAACCATAGAGGTTTTACTGAATTTTCATTCTATGACCATATATTTTGACATGATGCATTTTCTCCAGGAGCCATTTCTACTATTTCTTGTAGTGTGATTTAGCTGTAAGCATGTCTTTCTTCTTTCCTTGTCTTCTTCAGGGGCAGATAATACTTTAGAGTTTTTATGCCAGTGCAAATAATTATTAAATTATTCATAAAATAGTCTTCATTTATAACTGTTTACCATGACAAATTCTTTCTGGAAATTTTCCATTTGACTTTTATTATTGGACTTCAAACTGTGGCAATTCACCTTTTATATTTTTTGTTTTTTTAATTTTTTTATTGTGAAAATACTGTATAGAAGAGTTACAGTTACACGAGCAAGGTAATGAGTGCATTTCTTATCAAGCATTGTTGCCTCCTCCTTTGTTCTTCCCCTACCATCCCTTCCCTCCCACCGCCTAAATTGTAAAGCTCCCTTTTCAACATAGCATCTTGTACATCTCATTGGTGCAATGGTCAACCTGTATCCCTATTTAAACAATTTGTCTTTCCCTTCCCCTCCCCAAATTATACCAACATCAAATACAGTGAAAACAGGGGTTATATCATGGGGGAGGGACATACAAAGCAACAAAAAAAAATCACATGGTACCTTATAAATACTTTAGAAACAATAGCAAGAAAGAAAAATCCACTTGTGTCCCTATCTTGGGGTTCATTTCATTTAACATTATCTTATCTGACTTTTTCTGCTTGTCTTTTATTGTTCCATATGAATTTTTGGATTGCCTCTTCTATTTCCTTGAAGAATGAGGTTGGAATATTGATAGGTACTGCACTGAATTTGTAGATAGCCTTGGGAAGTATTGCCATTTTCATGATGTTGATCCTTCAATCCAGAAGCATGGGAGGTTTTTCCACTTTCTAAGTTCTGCTTTGATTTCCTTTTTCAGGTTTTTAAAGTTTTCCTCATAGAGGTCCTTCACTTCTTTGGTTAAGTTAATTCCTAGGTATTTTATTTTTTGTGGGGCTATTACAAGTGGAGTTGCTTTCCTGATTTCAGCCACATTCTTCTCATTGTTGGCATACAGAATAGCCACTGATTTTTGAGGGTTAATTTTATACACTACTACTTTCTCAAAGTTTTGAATCAGCTTTAGTAATTTGGAAGTGGAATCTGTGGTATTCTTTAAATACAAGATCATGTCTTCTGCAAAGAGTTTGTGTTTACTTCATCTTTCCCTATTTGGATCCTCTTTATGTTTGCATCTTGTCTTATTGCTGTAGCTAGGTATTATAATACTAACTTGAAGAGAAGTGGAGAGAGTGGACATCCTTGTCTCGTTCCTGAGTTAAGAGGAAATGGCTTTAGTTTTTCACCATTAAGTATAATGCTGGCTGTAGGTTTGTCATATATAGCCTTTATTGTATTGAGGAATGTCCCATGGATTCCTAATTTTTCCAGAGCCTTCATCATAAAGGGGTGTTGGATCTTGTCAAATGCTTTTTCTGCATCTATTGAGATAACCATGTTATTCTTATCCATGCTCTTGTTGACGTGATGAATTATATTAATTGATTTGCGTATATTGAACCAGCTTTGCATCCCTGAAATGAATCCTGTTTGATCGTGGTGCATGATTTTTTGGATGAATTGTTGAAGTCCATTGGCCAAAATTTTGTTGAGAAGTTTTGCATCAATGTTCATCAAAGAAATGGGTCTATAGTTCTCTTTCTTTGAGGAGTCCCTGCCTGGTTTTATGATGAGGGTTATGATGGCTTCATAGAATGAGTTCGGTAGTGAACTTTCTCTTTCAATTTCATTGAAGAGTTGGAGGAGGAGTATTGGTGTCAATTCTGCTTTCAAGGCCTTGTAGGATTCAGCTATAAATCCATCTGGTTCTCCTTAGATGGGAGTCTCTTATTGCTGTTTCTATTTCAATAATTGATATGGGCCTGTTAAGTTGGTTTAACTTATCTTGGTTTAGTTTCAGCATGTTGATATTTGTTAGGAAAAGGTCCATTTCTTCCAGATTCTCAAATTTATTAGCATAAAGGTTTGAGAAGTATTCCCTTATAATGTTCAGAATCTTGGTTGTTTCTGTGGTGATGTTTCCATTCTCATCTCTGAGTTTATTTGGGTGTGTTCTCTTTTTTTTCTGATAAGATTTGCTATGGGTCTGTCAATTTTGTTAATTTTTTCAAAGAACCAACTCAAAGATCTGCTTTGAGTGTCACAAAAGAGGAAGATGGCTGTTTCTTCTAGCTTGCAGTTGCTGTGATGAGGCTAGGTTTTGGGTAGGGTTGGTGCCTGTCAGCATTCAGTAGCTTTTCCCTGTGAGGCTAGCTCCTGAGACACTCACAGAGCCCAGCTGGAGCCATTCTCAGGGTTTATGTTTACTGTGTTTCAGTTGTTGTCTAGGCTGCAGTGGGGAGCCTCTGGCTCTGTTTGCCCAGTGAAGAAAATAACTCCTTTGGGGTGGAAGTTCCTTTGTGTGGGTAGGGGACTTTCACCTGGGTTCACCTTCTATTTTCAAGATAACATCTGGTGCTTTAATTGGCTTGGAGAATATAAAACACAATATCTACCCTGAAGGAACTTACTGTATGGTTTTAAATACTTATTAAATATTTCCTCTTTTATAAGTACTTTTTATGGAATAATTGCTTTGTTCTTTGTAATTAATTCATGACCTAGACAGAGTTTGTTCCTGTTGTATAGTACACTAGCATTCAAATAAGCCAAATGGCAAAGAATGCATTTAAATTTATAGTACATCTGGCTCTGAGACATATTCTTTCTGGCAAATTATAGATTGCAAATTATAAAGCAGATGTTTATTTGTAGACCTGTATCTACATACATAAAGAGAAATATGGATATAGATATATGTACATCTCTCTGTTTTTCTATCTCTCTCTATATTCATACATCTCCCTCTCTATATATGTATATCTGGGGTAAGAAACAGATGTTTGTATACATTTTTCTATTGATAACTTAGGCTTTATATATATATATATATTTTTTTGGGTCGGTTCTGGGGCTTGAACCCTGGGCCTGGGCACTGTCCCTGCACTCTTCAGCTCAAGGCAAGTGCTCTACCACTTGAGCCACAGTGCCACTTGCGCTTTTCTAGTGGTTTTTATTGGAGATAAGAGTCTCACAGACTTTCCTGCCCTGGCTGGCTTTGAACCACTATCCTCAGATCTTAGTCTCTTGAGTAGCTAGGATTACAGGCATGAGCCACCGGCACCTGGCTTAGGTTATATATTTATTAGTCAAGTATTTAAATCTCACCTCTTTATCAAGGATTACTTTAAGATTAAATCTTAGTCTCAAAAAAAAGTAATTCTTTATGAGTAAACAGGCACAATTCCTTACAATTATTTGATGTTTCTCCAAGATTTTCCCCAAATAAAGCATGTGGGTGAACACCAGCATTTGACTTAGGAGTTGTTTCTTCCATGGAGGTAAGGTTGCATCAGACCTTCATACTTATTTTCTGTTAATGTTGAGAAAGGTACATTTGTTTAAACTGAATTTTACATTTGTCTTAAGTGGCCACCATACCTATCTGACCTTCTCTCTGAACAGAATATTTTTCTCAAGATATTAGAATCCCATTGGATTGACTGGAAGTTATCTATATTATCTGTATTTGTCTGATAACTAGGCATAGTTGTCATTCATGTATGTGTATATGTGTGTGTGTTTGTGAATGAATTTAACAAGACTAGAATAACTTGAACCTGGGATTCTAATGAAATTAACCTTCTCCTTGTCTAGCTCCTTAGAAATTCCTAACAACATGGAATTCTCTTGAATTTATGTTTTATTTCAGCTCTTAGCATAGGAATTTCTGTTTTTGGAGTTAAGCCTAGACATTCTCAAATGAAAGTAGAAGCAACGGCTCAAGTTTTATCTCCAAATCTTAAACTCATATCTGAGGGCAGTAGTTCGTTAGGCTATTAGCTATAAGATCTATGTAACCTAGCAGAGAAATTGGACTCGAATACAAAACTGTTCAAACCTGTATTAGTGCCTTTTGAAATTAATACTTTCATGGTAGTTGATATATGTAATACATTGATGCCTAAAAGCACTATTCATTAATATGTATACATTGATATAGTGGCCTACTTTGTATCTTAATTCAAATGAAATCCATGTGCCTCAGAGGAAATTCTTCTGTCCAATTTCCATATGTAATAAAAATGTAAAGCCTAAATGTTAGCTCACTTCCTCTGAAACGTTGAAGTTTTGTGTTGATGAATAGATGACTTATGTCTTATTACATCAATACTACCTTAAAAGCTTAAAATGCATGGAAAGAAGAGAGAAGTCCTGTACATGAAAAGTCCTCATCCCTTTACCTGGGAACACCCTTTACCTCGGAAACTGTGTATAAAACTAGAATGCTATTCATAGATCATTGAGAAATATATTAAATTTAAAATTTCTTTTTGCTCCCAGAAAGGAAAAAGTGGTAAATCATTGATTTCTTGTTTCTTTATGAATATTCACTAACTAAAGTATTGTCAATAGTGCCTCACATTATTTTAAGTATGAACATCTAGAGAATTTTATTTGCAGCCAGGCACTGGTGGTTTGCCTGTAAGCTTCTCAGAATGCTGAGATCTGAGGATGACAGTTCAAAGCCAGCCTAGGAAGGAAAGTCATAAGACTCTTACCTGCAATTCATCACCAAAAATCCAAAAGTAGACCAGTAGCTCAAGTAGTAGAGCACTAGCCTTGAACAAATAAAAGTTCAGGGACAGTGCACAGGCCCTGAGTTCAAGTCCTAGGACCAACACAAAGAACTTTACTGTAATTGATAATTTTTCCAATGAGAATCATATTTCACAAACATATCCTTGATGCAAACAAAAATAGTAGACTCATTTCATTGTAGGTACATAGAAGAGAACCCTATGTCAGGTATATGTTGACCTCACATTATCCTCCATGCAACCAGGGTGCCTTGGAAATGGCCCAATTCAAAAGATGATAGCTGCTAAATGTTTGTGCATATGTGTGTGTGTGCATGCACATGCGTATGTGCATGTACACACACATGCGCTTGTTTTCTTTTTCAACTTCTAAAGTTATTTAGGATAGTGCTTCAGGGAAGATTCAACAACAATCCGGAGATGAGTGGTTACAGTGTCAGGAGTAAAACAATGAAGGAAAGGAAAAATGGCATATAATCTCAAATGCTGTATGAAAAATTATACTTGTACAATTGTATACTAATGAAATTTAATCACAAGAAAGGAGTGGCTTACTGTTGGAAGCTGGGAAGAAGGGGACAAATAAATCAATGATTATAGTAACCACTAGATTATAGATCAGATATAGATCCCAGATGTTGTAGGTCCTGTACATTATATAGGTCTCTCTCCTTTTTTAAACTGAAGAAGTGGTCCTAAGGTTTGAACTCAAAGCTTTGATCTTTCACTTCAGCCATATCTTCTTTGCATGACCTTGCATCTATATTTCTTTCTTTCTTTCTTTCTTTCTTTCTTTCTTTCTTTCTTTCTTTCTTTCTTTCTTTCTTTCTTTCTTTTCTTTCTTTCTTTCTCTCTCTCTCTCTCCCTCTCTCCCTCCCTCCCTCCCTCCCTCCCTCCCTTCCTTCCTTTCTTTCTTTTTTACTGTAGTTATTTTTCAAATAGCATATCTGTTTTTGTACAGGACCATCCATGGATTACTAATCTCCTGCTTCCTGCTTCCCAGATAGTTGTGTTGGCTAGTGCTCTAGTGCTTGCACCACCATACCCAGCCATTACCTCTGTGTTTTATTTATTTATTTATTTTAGGTAATAGTAAGGGTTTGAACTCAAGGACTCATCCTTGCTAGGTTGGCACAGTACCATTACATCATACCTCCAGACCTGTTTCTCACTGGCAGTTTTTAGGAGAGTTTTGCTTTTTGCCCAGGTATGCATCTTAACTGACCTCTGCTTGCCATAGAATTCCTATGGTCAATTCAGTTTGATCACAAGCATATGCCTGCAGCCTCTAGTTTCCCTTCAATACAGACTCCTGGGCTTTTCTGCCTAGGCTTGTCTGGCAGATCTTCCCAATTTCTCCCACATGGCTTAAGATGACACATATGCACCAATTTGCTCGGCTAGGGTTGGAAGTGAGTCTCTCTAAGCTTTTCACCTTAGGATGGCCTCAAATTCTGATACTCTAGTTCTCAGCCTTCCAAGCAGCTAGATTACCAACTAGATCTCTGTTTAATATTCACTATACAATATACTTAGTCCCCACTTTGAAGAAGAAAACTGGAGACTAAGATCGTTTAAGTATTTTGTCCAAAGTTGAAACGCTTTAAAGGATACAATCAAATTGACAGTGCAGATAGTCCCTGAATTTTGACGGTTGGACTTAAAAATTGTTAAATTCATGGTGCTATAGATGTGTGCCCTTTTCACCCAGTCTGTTTTTATTTTCTGTGCCATAATCAAGAAATTACGTGAGATGTTTAATACCTTCTTATAAAACAAGTTGTCTGTTAGATTATTTTGCCTAATTCTAGGTTAGTTTATTTTCAAATAGGCTACACTAAGATGTAATGTTCTACAGTCTAGATCAGACTTCATGATTTTTACCTTCGCTATTTTTGATTTATGATGGTTTTATGAGGATGGAAGAGCTTATGGTAATTCTCCCATTGTAAAGTATTTATTTTTATTCAGTATTACACTGGCTTTAAGGAAAATGTTTAAATAATCCATAGCTTATATAATCTTCCCTTCCAGATTTTATCATTAATTAATTATTAATTAATAACCAAGTATTAACTAATTTCAGTGCTTATTATTGATAAAGGTGAATGAAAGCTGTTATTCTTTCTTTATTCCCAAACTGGGCAAAGCCTAGTTGGCATTGCAAAATATTTCACTTGCTCCCTTAATCTTTCATTTCATAAATAATCACAGAGAATGCTGCCAGCACATATGACAAATGGTATTTCCTACTGGCTCCTTTCCTTCATAAATGGCTTTTTAGATAGGATCATGGTTTATTATATAATTATATTCTCTGACTGTTTTCTTTTAGTACACTCCCAATAAACCAGTGTGGGAATATTTTGTCTCAAACATACGCTTCTTTAAATGTTTATTTCTGAAAATATGCTATCTACATCAAATTATAGCAAAAGTGTATGGAGGATACTTTTTAAAAAATCAAAAGTAAAACACAGCCAGGCACCTATAATTCTAGCCATCAGGAAGGTGAGAAATGGAGGATAAAGGCCAAAAACTTCATGAGACCCCCTCCTCCCAGTCAATCAATAAAACTGGGTTACAATGATGCACACATGCTTTCCCTGTTAAAACGGTAAATAAGAGAATAATGGTCAAGGGAGATCAGAGAAACAAACAAGATCTTATTTAAGAAATAATAAAAGCTAAAATCACTGAGGGTGTAGCTTAATTGATAAAGCACCTGCCTAGAAAGTAGAAGGAGGCCTTCAATTCAAATTCCAGTGCTACATGGAAAGGAAAAGGGAAAGGAAATAAAAGGAAAGCACAAAATCCCTATTTTTTTTAAAGGATTCCATTTGTTATGGGAAAAGAAAAGAGGGAATCTTATTAAACTACAGAGTTCCTATCTTATAGAGTTGCTGTAAAGATAAAATGAGTTATTACATAGAATCTATTTGAAACAATGCCTAAGCTAAGTAAGCAATAGGCCCAGGATATTTTACATATAGAGTTGAGAAGTGAGAACACAGGTTAGAGAAGCTCATACATCAAAATGTGATGCTTTGACCTGACAAGGTAGAAAATATATAGAACAAGTCAGCATGCACACATAAAATAAATGGCCCATAAATAGCTGAGTAACAGGAACTCATGCCTGTAATCCTAATTACTCAGAAGGATGAGATCTGAGGATCATGATTCACAGTCAGATGGGGCAGAAAAGTCCCATGAGATTTTTGTCTCTAACCTCTAAAAACCCAGACATGCAGATGTGGCTCAAGTGATAGAGCACTAGTCTTGAGCAAAAGAGCTCCAGTACAGTGTCTAGGCCCTGAGTTCAATCATCAGGATTCACATACACACATAAACATATACATACACTTACACAAAATTAAAGTAAGTTGTACATTGGAATTGTATGTGAACTTTATTTTTCAGATTTACAAATCCTTTTGAAAATCACTTCTTCCAAATCCAAGCAATAATCATCTGCTATTTTACACAGAAATAATGACAAGAGTGGAAAAGTTTACAAAAGCAGTAACAACACATTTTGTTTAACTTGTATAAAGGAAGATAATCATTAACATGAAAAGATCATTCTTATTGAAAAGATTATGGTCCTAAAATGCTTATGGTATAAAACTGTTGGTTTCCTTCCAGACATATGTGAAATTGTACATTTGTTCTACTCAAGGTAGCCTCTTAAGTTTTTCATACTTTTTCTACTATGTTATGTACACTTTCTAGTCCATTACATGTTTGTGTACATTTAATGGAATGAAAAAGTTCCAAATTCAACTTGATATGTAACACATATTTTACTAGAGTTCATTATCTCCAGACATTATATGAAAAGATGGGTTTGATTTTCACTTAAGAAAGGGCCTGATAATCTGAATTATATAACATCAGATACTGAAAAATAGAATTATAGGTTTGTTTCAATAGTACCTAAAAGTTCCTTTCAGAATTATTAGACTTTGCCAGATACCTGTGGCTCACACCTGTAATCCTAGCTACTCAGGAGACTAGACCAAGAAGATCTCTATTTTAAGCAAGCTTGAGCAGAAAAGTCTGTGATATTCTATCTCCAATTAAAAAAAAAACTCAGGTGGCAGCATACCTGCTGTAAGCAATAAGCCAAGTAAAAGATATGATGTTCAAACCCAGATCTGGCACACATGCATACAAATTACTAGTTTTTTTATGTTTTGATGTGTGTGTGTGTGTGTGTGTGTGTGTGTGTGTGTGTGTGTGTGTGTATGTCTGTGTGTGTGTGTCTCTACTGGGCAAAGCCTTGAACTCTAACTTGGATTTTGTATTCAAGGCTGACATTCTACCATTTGGACTACACCTCCACTTTTAGCTATGTGTTGGTTCATTTGAGATAAGTCTTAGAGACTTTTTGGTTTATGATACCTTTGAACCATGATCTTTAGATCTCAGCTTCCTTGATTAGGCAGGATTACTGGTGTGAAGCATAAGCACCTCACCTAGACATTATTTCTTACTTCTAGGTTCACAGCAAAACTGTGTAGAAGGTAAAAAAGAGTTACCAGAAACCCTTTGCATTAGCAGATGCCTCCTATCTTCTCAGCATCTGGCATCAAATGGTCCATTTATTACAACTGATGAGCATACATTGACACATCATTGTTTAAGTAAGGGGTTCACTCTGGTATTGTACATTCTCTGAGTTTAGACAGTATAGACTCCCCCTTTAAAAAGTGTTCATTATAATTTTGGAGAAAATGTAACTCAAGCCTGGGAAGTCATTGATTTTTGGTTGTTGTAAAATCAGAACTAGTGTTCCAGAAACACTGCAAGGTGTGCCTTCAAGGAAGGGCACCAACCTCCAAACCTAAAGCAGCAGCAGAAGCTTAAATCCTGTAGCCTCCAGCTTTGTATTGCTTTGTATTGCTTAATGACTTTTGCTGTTTAGTTTGTTAAAAAAAAAGACCCTGGCCTTCAAAAGTAATGAAGTGCAAACATGAATGACAAGTAGGAAATTTAGGGGATTTTATTCCTGATGATTGGAAAGAGAAAAACACTGCAAATAACTCTAACACACTTTAGATTTTGACCTTGCCAAGAGTTACTCATGTGAAGGTTTTTTTAAAAAATTGTTTCAATCGTTGATTTTTCTGATGAAGAGTGAACTTTATAGAAATTCTGTTTCCATGGTGGTAGACTATTAAGCTAGTGATTTTCGTGCTTTTTGGCCATGCTCTATTATAATTTTTTTGAAATATCACAAGCTATTAAGTATATGCATATGTTTCTGACCCAAATTGTTATTACTTATAATCTGATCATAATTTATGTGGTCCATAGTTTAGACCAACCCGAAGTGGGTTGCTCCATTTATTTTTTGCCAGTCTTGGGGCTTGAACTCAGAGCCTAGGCCCTTTCTCTGAGCTTCTTTTGCTCAAGGCGTAAACTCTACCACTCTACCACAGCACTACTTCCAGCTTTTTCTGTTTATGTGGTACTGAGGAATTAAATCCAGGGTTTCATGCATGCTAGGCAAGCACTCTACCACTAAGCTACATTCCCAACATGCTCCATTGTTTTCTAAGTAACATATTTTCAAAAGGGGGAAAGTTATAGCTGAATACTCAAATTTAAGTGGACAAGTAGATTTATATTCAAAGGGAAAAAACAAAATCTATTAATTGATGAATTTCATCTTTATTTTCAGCAGTGTTGGCTGGGAGTGTGGCTTAGTGGTAGAGTGCTTGCCTAGCATGCATGAAGCCCTGGGTTCAATTCCTCAGTATCACATAAACAGAAAAAGCCACAAGTGGTGCTATGACTCAAGTGGTAAAATGCTAGCCTTGAGCAAAAGAAGCTCAGGGACAGTGCCTAGGACCTGAGTTCAAGCCCCAGGACTAGCAAAATAAATAAATAAATAAAATTTCAGTAATGTCTTATGTCAAAAGTTATTAATTCAGTTAGTGTGAAAAGAAAACTTCCCCAAATATTAAGATTAGTAATAAAGGTCTATTGCAGGGCTACTATTTTAACTTTTAATTTTAACATTATTAATTAAAATGTTTTACAAGAGATCTAAGTAGAAGATATCAAGAAAAAGCTTACTTTTTTAAAAAATGGAAGCAGAATCTATCTGCTATTTTTCTATGTTTTCCATTCGTGGTACTTCTCATGCAAATTGTCTTTATAGATTATGGTTTTAGAATATTTATTCAAATTAGATTTGCATTACTAGACTTGAAAAGGTGGCTCAGGCTTGAGAAAATAATATCATTTGTACCTTGTGAGATAAAACCTAGTAGAATTTTATTTTATCAACATGTCAAAATTTACCTCTGTGCAGAGGGTGCAGCATGGACAAGCAGTAGTAGAATTTTTACAAGGATGGTGAGTTATTTAAAATACTGTAAAAATTAATATTGACAGAAATTTAATTCTTACAGTTCTGGAGGCCAGAATTCTGAGGTCAGAGTATCAATAGAGTCAGGTTGTGGTGAAGAACACCCTCTGTTGTTTGCAAATGGCCAACTTCTGCATTCAGATGTGTTGTTATATGGAAAGAGGAAAAGGGAGTGAGGAGAACAAGAGCCAGAGCTGAAGGAGAACATGAAAAAGATAGAGGGAGGGAGAGAGACACAAAAAGAGAGAGACAGACAGAGACAGCGATAGAGACAGAGAGAGGCAGACACAGAGATAGAAACAGAGAGGCAAAGAAAGAGACACAGAGATAGAGAGACAGAGAGACAGAAAGTCAGAGAGACAGACACAGAGACACAGAAAGGCTTCGTAGGTCTTTCTTTATAAAAACACTAATACCTGGGCTGGGAATGTGGCTCGGTGGTAGAGTGCTTGCCTAGCATGCATGAAGCCCTGGGTTTGATTCTTCAGCACCACATAAACAGAAAAGGCCAGAGTGGCGCTGTGGCTCAAGTGGTAGAATGCTAGCTTTGAGCAAAAGAAGCTCAGGGACAGTGCCCAGGACATGGGTTCAAGCCCCAGGACTGGCAAAAAAAAACCCAACACAAACAAACAAAAAAAACAAACAAACCCCCAAAACAGCCAAACAAGAACAAAAACAACAATAACAAAAAACAGAAACAAACAAAAACCCCCACTAATCCTATTATAAAGGCTCTATCTTCATAGCTCAAAGACCTTATTTCCAAATACCATCTAGAGAACTCAAACATTCATTCTATACCAAGAAAGACTAAAGGAGACATATCTCTGACACATCATCTACTAAAAACATAAGTTCAAAGGTGTAATTGTGTATGACTATACACAAAAGGATTGTAAATTCAAAGCTAGCCTAGGCTATATAGTAAGATTCTGTTACTAAGACAAAATAGATCCCCTGGAATTCAAGACAAATTCCTAAATGCTGACAGAAAGCCCTAGAGAAGGGCAATCCTTAGGAACATGTTTTGAGGAGACTGGTTCATTCTTCCACAGTATTCTCTTGCATGTCTCTATGATGGAACATTAAGCTGAAATTTATAATCTTTTACTTTGTTTTTTTCTCCTCTAAGACAAAGTTGAAAGGCAAGTGAGTGGTGATAATTTTATCTCCCTCAAGTACCTTTAAGAGTTAGAGTCCAAATATAAAACGATTGGTTGAGGTTGATTTGATAAAAAAAGAATTGCAATAATAAATTTAGTACAGGTTTCAGTCTTATAGGAATAGTATACTGTAAATAAATCAACAATAACCTTAGCTATTTGTAGCTAAGGATGAGCTGTCAGTAGTCCTGATGTTAATCATTTTGATCCTGCAGTTATTGTAATTTATATTTTGAGCACCTCAGGATCATTTATAGTTATATACTATTTTTCCCTTGTGTTCCCAAGTGCTAAGTTCTAGTGTTAATATAATTTCAGCCTACTTGAATTTAGAAAATACTAAAAATTTAGATTCTTTAAAGTAAAATTAATATCCCTTACCTTAGAAATATCTCTAAGCAAGAGATTTTCATAGAACAGATTTCTATGGTCAGCTTTTTCCAGGAAAAGTTTAGCATTTTTTTTTAATTAAAAAAAATCTTGCTACTGGAATTTGAAAATATCTATAATTTAATCTCAGTTTAAAATAGCATATGAATGATAAATTGTCAATGTTGACCTAATTTCATTTCTTGTTCCTATTTCTCTTATTGGAGATTTTACGATTTAAAATGTGAGTGACCATGATCTTATATCTATTTGGAGATCTATTTAACATATAATTAGAGGCTAGGAAGGTGGCTTAGTGGTAGATTACTTGCCTAACATGTATGAAGTCCTGAATTTTGTTCCTCAGTACCACATAAACAGAAAAAGCTGGAAGTGGCTCTGTGGCTCAAGTGGTAGACTGCTAGCCTTGACAAAAGAAGCTCAGAGACAGTACACAGGCCCCAAGTTCAAGCCCCAGGGCTGGCAATACATACATATATATATTTACATATATACATAGGAAGATAAAGTATACTATTAAGGTAATACCTACCTGATTATATACTGGAAATATTTATTTATTCTTTATATACTGGAAATATTTATTATTTATTATTTAATCCATTGCCTATTATCTACTATGATTTAATTGTGATATTGTTCAATTGAATTTCATTAGGATTCCAGTGATTATACACTATGTTTAGTATTGAGTACCCATACTCAATAAATATTTGTTGTATAAGTAACTGAATTAGAGAAATAACAGTGAGATTAGTGTAAGAGCACTTTAAATATACGGAATATCCAGTACAGAGCAATAGATTGTAAGCAATTTGCTTTCCTCTAAAGTGAATAATGGTGATAATGAAATGCATAATTCTAAGGAACAAGAAGATAAACATGAATTAGACTAATCCTAGATATACGAACACACTGACTTCTTTCAAAGCAAAATAAGCTGATAGCAACTTTCACTTTTTCTTTTCTCCAGAGTTCAATACTAATTTAAAAGTAGCAAAGAATTTAGCCTTATCCGAAAATGGCTGCTCTTCCATTTGTCTTGTTGGGTCGGCAGCAGTCACAGGAATTTGTCAGTCTATTCAACAGAATAAGGCTCTATCTATTCTGCATGTTATATGCTCTCATTAAGTGCAGGATTCTGTAGAAAAGAGCTCTGATCATTTCTACTTGTGAGAGCATTTCTGGAGCTGCTTTCACAATTAATGTCCTGGAGTGTACAGGTAGTAATTATAAAGACTAATGAGGAGTGTATACATCTGCCTGCCATCCCATCGTTGTGCCTTGTAAGGCAGCCTTTAGAGGCTGGAATCAAAACCAACAGAAATAGACTGCTCATCTCCAGACAATTTGGCCTGTTCTATGTATCATTGGCTATATTAGACTTTGAGTAGTTTCTAGAGTCAGTGTGCTGAAGTGAAAATCCTTTGAAACAAGTTTACTTTCTAAGACCTTGCATTAGGATTGAAATCAGGAACTGTCACCTGAACTTGATGTTCTTTTATTTATGGATAATCCATTAAGGCATTAGGAACAAGGAAGAAATGGTAGTTTTCTACTTCAATTAGTTCTGTCCTCTGTGGGAGGAAATTGATTTTACCTCTCTTAGGTGAAACTCCACAGTGTTCTATTTTGCATAGTTCCCAGAAGGGAATAAATAAATTTGGATTTACTTTTTTTTTAATTGTGAAAATACCATACAGAGGGGTTACAATTACATGGGCAAGGTAATGAGTACATTTCTTATCAAGCATTGTTGCCTCCTCCTTTGTTTCCCCTTCCCATCCCTTCCCATCTTCCCCCCTCCCCACATAGTTCATTTTTCAATGTAACGACTTGTACATCTCATTGTTGCAATGGGTCCACCTATATCCCTATTTGAACGGAGGCATGGTAATCTTGTATGAAACGCCTGAGAAATATAAAGAAGCTCCTCAATTTCTACTGAAGATTAAGGCCTTCTGGGTTGAAAATATAATACATAAAGTTGGATGTAGTTTAAAAAAAAGAAATGCATTGACTACATCTGATAGCTACTGTAGTTGTACCACCATACCCCATAGAATATTGCTGCTCAGCTGAGCAAGTGTAAGGTCTTGAGTCCAAATCTCAGTACAGAGAGAAAGAGAGAGGGGGGGGGAGGGAGAGGAAAAGAGAGAGAGGAAGAAAGAGAGAGAGAGAGAGACAGAGACATACAGAAACAGAGAGACAGAGATAGGCAGATGACAGATATTCTTATGTTTGGAAGACAGAGAGATGCAGTTTTATTTTATGTTTTATATTTTTGAGCTTTTAACAAAGTTGCTTACTGGAAGTGATTACATCAACCGCTATTGATGGATACAGTAAATGTTATGAAAATACCAATTCACATTAATCATGGATCTTCCAGTTGTCTCAGACGTTTGAGTATGTTTGGCAGCTAATACAAACACATCGACCCTTTAAGAGCCTCATGAAAGATTAATTTGCAAAATAGCTATTTTCTAAGTGGTTTTGTGGAAATAGTTGGAAATGAGTTTCAAACCTCAGTCCAGCTAAGAGATTTTGAATTGTTATTTTTAAAACTGCAAGGCTGTTGAACAAATGGTATATTCACAATTGAGCAGATATTTCTGAATCCATCTTTGCATAGATTTTAGTGAGATAACTGAATGCTTGATGAAAATCAAATGCCTCTTGTCTACCAGCAAAAATATTCTAAGGATTAGATATAGAAACAAAAATGACATCTTTTACTTCACTCCCACTAACTTTTCTTATGCCCCACTTAATTTTAGTAGATGTTTGTTGTTATGAGTCAAATGATTTAGAAACTATTCTGACCAGTAGAGGTAGGATTTTTTTTTTTTTCAGTTGTAGTGCTTGAACTCAGGGCCTGGGCATTATCCCTGATCTCTTTTGCTCAAAGCTAGTGCTTTACCACTTTGAGCCATATCACCACTTCTGGTTTTGTGTGGTTAATTGGAGATAGGAGATTCACAGACATTCTTGTCTGGGCTAGCTGTGAACCATGATCTTCAGATCTCAACTTCCTGAGTAGCTAGGATTAGAAAAGTGAGCCACTAGCCACTAACACCTGGCTTGAGTCAGATATTTAAAACAATGTTTATATACATATTGACTTGTAAAACTAACTCATTAAGTGTCACGATTCCTTTAAAAATGAAACACAACTATTTTTCAGAGCAATTTTCAGTTCATGGCATAATTATGACGACTTGAAAATTTTCCATTTATTCCCTGGCCATGATGTTCTAAAATTTTAATATACAAATTAATATGTAAGTACAAAAAACAGAACTAGCATTAGTACTTCATAGTGTATTCTATGAATTTGTGTAAACATCAGAATATTTCTGGAACTCCTTTCTCCTTGTTGGTAGCAAACACACATACATATGCATATGTATCTATATTTCGTAGGTGAATTTTATATTTTAGGCTTTCTTATAATTGTGTGTGTATGTGTGTGAGAGAGAGAGAGAGAGAGCTAGCAAGAGAGAGGGAGAATGAGGGGGAGTGAGGGGAATGGAGAGAGGAAGTGAGAAAGAGAGAGAGGGAAAAAGAGAGAGAGAGAGAGAAAGAGAGAGAGAGAGAGAGAGTGTGTGTATGTACTGGAGCTTGAACTTGGGGACTGGACTCTGTTCCTTAGCTTTTTCGTTCCAGGCTGGTACTCTGTCATTTGAGCCACAGATTTGGCTTTATTTTGGTTATAAGAATCTCATGGACTTTCCTGCTGGGGCTGTGATCCTCACATCTGAGCTTCCTGAGTAGCTAAGATTATAGGCATGAGCTACCAGTGCCTGGCCCACACAGTGGTTTGAATAATATAAAATATTAGAATCTGCCATTGAGGAACAAGGAAAGCATGTGAATGCTAATAATATTGCTATTTCTCTTAGCTGACAGAGATAAAAAGTAATGTTGATTTATTGATTCTGATTATATTCAAGGCACTCGCATCTTTTTATTTATCGCTGAGAAATTCTCACATCAATCTCATGGAGTGGTATTGTTTTCATTTTACAAATGAAGAAAAGCAATTAAAATAACTCACTGTGATCTGTCTGCTAAGCAGCAGAGTTTTAAACATCAACAGTCAGACTCTTAAGTCAAGTTTCTTTTTCCTTATTGTGTAGCTTTTTGTGTGAAAACTTGGTTAATGAGTAGTAGCCTTTAAAATTGTCTTCTTCCTCTATACACTCAAGGATATCCCATGCTATAATTTGGTATAGCAAAACATATAAGCAACATTTGCAGGTACTGACAGCAATTTGGAAGTCCATATTAGTTTATATTATCTAAATCATTGCTGTGTGCTTACTGACCCAGGATTCCCTTTACTTCTCTCACTTGGAGTTCCTCCTTGGTCAGGATTTACATGTCATTGTGGATCCCTGCCTCTGAACCCTCTTATTAGTATGCAAAACACCCTATCGTAATATGGCCAACAGGTTGTCAGTCCCTACATTTCCTATCTCCACGAACATTTCCCATCTATATCTGGCAACAATATGCCCAATATGGCCATGTTCTCTGTCTTGTCCACTGGACTTTTTATTGATAGTTGAAGGGCAGGTTTTCTGGTTACCAACTGATTTTTAAAAGAAAAATTAAACCCCTCTTAATTCTGTGTGTGTGTGTGTGTGTGTGTGTGTGTGTGTGTGTGTGTGTGTGTGTGTGTGTGTGTGTGTTGGCATGGAGCTTGAATTTAGAGCTTCCTGCTTTTGCTTGGTTTATCCCTCAATGGTGGCACTCTACCATTTGAGCCACACCTCCACATTTAGGTTTTTTTTTTCTTCATGGTTAATTGGAGATAAGTGTCTCATAGACTTTTCAGCACAGGCTGACCTCAAACCTCAATCCCCAGAATTTAACCTACTAAGGAACTAGGGTTACAAATGAGAGATACCAGCACCAAGAAATCTCCTGTAGAAAGAAGAGGAAGAAGACGAGGAGGAGGAAGAAGAAGAAGAAGAAGAAGAAGAAGAAGAAGAAGAAGAAGAAGAAGAAGAAGAAGAAGAAGAAGAAGAAGAAGAAGAAGAAGAAGAAGAAGAAGAAGAAGAAGAAGAATATAAGAAAGAAGGAAAAAGAAAAAGAAGAAAAGAATTATATTATCATTAAGCTCTTGTACAAAATGGTTTCGATTCAACATGTCAATTTATGAGCATAATGCGTTTTGTTCAATGTAACCTCCTTCATCATCCTCCCTCATCCTTCCAACCCCACCCCTCCTCTCACTTTCCCTAGTTTGATTTTTACATATATTGAATATTATGACCACATTTTCCCACTCTTACTCTCCTCATTCATCTACCTCCTTCCCTTTGCCATCCCTCCCTCTCACCATCTCAAGTACCTGTAATTCTCGATGTGTGATAATCCTAGCTAATGCTTTGGAAGTTCAGATCTTTGTGTGCTATTATTTTCTTTGGAATTATTGAAGTTTTTTGCTTGCCAAAAAATAACAGTATTTCTAAGAAAAGAGAGGAGCACATAGGTTTTATGTATTATTTAGACGTGGTTCAGAGGTTTATAGAAATATATCAGCCATATCACTTGCATTCGCAGTTATCAACAACTCACACTAAAACCTCTGCAGGTGTTTCCCTAATGTGAAAAAGGGTGTTCTTCCTCTGCTAAGAGGCATACTGCACTTGTTGTTGTTTCTGAAGTTGATGACTTTGGACCCTCTAGGGTCAATGTATCTAAGGAGGGAGCCACTCAAAGATCAGAGGTGAACTTGTCTTAGAGAGCTCTCTGTGGGAACACAGAGAGCCCTTCACTTGTGTTCTGCAAAAATCACAAGTAACCCTGCTGGGCTATCTGAAGGTGCTTATGTAAGAAAGATCTAGGGCTTGTGAAGTTAGTGAAAAAAAAAAAATTCTCCAGGAATCCATAGTGTTGATTTTGTTTTAAGTCACTAAGCCTTGTTAATAGCAAGATGAGGCTTCAATAGATAACTGACACTAATTGTAAATGTCTTTTTAAAGTTTTCTAGTATAGAACCCCAAATTTTAAGACATTTAGGTTGTAAAACACATTTTCTAAGGTGTTTATTATAAACACTTAAGAGGCATTTACCAACCTGAGTATACACATCTGGAGAGCCAAGACTCCTGACTCTCAGAACTTTGGGTCATTCTGCAATTTTATGTTGAATAAAGATGAATATTGTTTCTCTAAAATTGATGATTGTTTGCATGAGAAAAAACCCACCAAAATATTTGCCCATCTAAAGTCATCTAAGTGAGAAAGGACTTATGAGAAGGGAGTCTAGTCAAGACATTGAATCTTGTGATTTTCCTGATGAAATGAGCTAATCCATTTTTACTGGGCAGTAGTAAAGGTTCACCACAACAAACCAAATCCCCTTTTCTGATTCCACATAGGCAGCCATGAGTCTGTCCAGGGGAAGAAGAAATGAGAAGAGTGCTGAAGGAAGTACCTTAGTGTGCATAAGGCTGAAATTGTTCATGCACTTGTCAATAAACTGATGTTTGTCTTTTTATTTTTAAAGGTAGCCTAAGAATGTATTTCTTAAAGGAAATTGTATGGTTACTGAAATACTTACATGGTCAAGATTTCATCTTCACAGAAATGAGTTTGAGTCAGAATGGTACATCGCAGGAGAGTACCCACCAAAATGTCTCTTTGAAATCATGATTTCTCAGAAAATGTTATGTTGTCTTACTGTGTGTTTCAGCCAAAACACAAGTCATGGAAAAAATGCTACAAATACTTTCAAGATCACAGAATTAGTTTTTCATCCTATTATCTAGATAGCTGGCATAATTTGAAATATCTACATACAGTTATATACTTACAAATAGAGCCCCATCTGCTACTGGAATTACATTAGTTTGAAAGTTCTTGTGTTTATATATTTCAGTATTTCAGATTACTTTGGATCCAGCACATAATTCAATAATTCACATATAAGAAGAGGCAAGGGAAAGGCAGCTAAAATTGACTTTTTATTTAAGCCACACGGACAGTGACTGACTGTTGTAATTTCAAATAAGCTTTAATGAACTTGTATAACTTGCCTGTTATTCATTATTTGGGAAACAGGTAAAGCTTTGAAGTTGAGAAGATAAGATTTTATACACACACACACACACACACACACACACACACACACACACACACACACACACACACATACATATATTCCATACCAGTGACATCTGAGAAATTAATATTGAGCTTTGAAGTATAGATTATAGTGTCTGGTATCTCTGTAAAAACACTTCATGATTTTTATTTCAATCTGCCTTAATTTAATGAAGGTGCCCTAACCAAATATCAGACATTAGGCAGTATAAGTAACAGAAATTAATTTTCTCACAGTTCTAGAGGAAGGAAGTCCAGGTAAGGGTAGCAGTATCATCAGATTCTAGTGAGGGCTCCATTCCTGGTTGGCAAAAGCTGTCTTCAGGCTGCATGCTCATAAGGCCTTTTCTTCCTTTCTTAAGGTCATTAGTTGTCTCTGAGTAGGAGCCTGCCTTTAGGCCCTAGTTTACTTTTACTTTATTTAACCTTAACTCACAAGAACCCAATCACTAAAGGACAGTCACATTGAGGAGTCCTAAAGCTTTGACACGAATGAAGTTCTTTACTCTGAAAGGCAACATCTCCAGCTTTTACTTCCCTCAGTTTTGAAAGTGACTAGAGTAAAAGTTGAACAATTCCAAACTCTTCTTAGGGGTCTTAAAACCATTCCAGGAAGCTCTAGTGTTCATTTTACCAGCATTAGCTCCTGTAGGATCTGCACTGCTCACTGTTTCCAAAGCTAATATTGTTAAATTATCTATATTATCTGTTAAATTTATGAGAAAGTTTTAAAATGATCCATTTACTTCTACCTAACAAAAACAAGAATAGCAGCATTGTCTCCCAAAATGTTAGATTTGAAGACAGTCTGCCTTTACCATTCATGCATAACTACAGGCATCTGCTCAGTTATACTTGCTATGCCTTAATTTCTTTATTAGATTGCTGGGCATGTGATCAAAGTGAGCAGAAGCTATCAGGGGTAGGGATTTCAGGTAAGTAGCACAATGCTTTTTATGTAGTAATCCTTTAATAAATGTTTGCTAACAGCTTTAACATTTCTAAGCCACATATTACAAATTGTACATATCAACAAGTCTAGTTTAATTGTACTATAATCTTTAAAATGAACTGTAATCTGTAAAATGGATCTCTTCCTCCTCCTCCCCCTCTTCCCCCTCCTCCTCCTCCTCCTCCTCCCCCCTCTTGCTGGTCCTGCCTGCTGAAATCAGGGCACTGTCTCTGAGCTTCTTTGTGCTCAAGACTAGCTGTACCACTCTGAGCCATGGTACCACTTCCAGCTTTTTTGAATAGTCGTTTTAGAATGAGACTCTCACAAGGATTTTTCTGCCTGAGCTAGTTTTGAACCTTGATTCTCAGATCTCAACCTCCCGAGTAGCTAGGATTATAGGCATGAGCGACAGAAGCTGGGCTTGGATTTTCTTAATTTAGCTATTTTTTAAAACCCTTGAACTGTGTTAGGTAGCATGTTATGTTCTTCTATGAAGTTCTTTTTAATGTTTAATTTTACTACAGTGTATTTGCTAAATAGGGAATCTCAGAATTCTTGTGGATACTTAGTTTTCCTTTCCCTCCCCCCCCCACCCTGCCTCTCTCTCTCTCTCTTTCTGCAGAATGGGATATAAACTCAGAGTGCTATACCCCTCAAGCCATGCCCCGAACTTCTATTTTTTAATTTCTCATATAGAGTCTAACACATTTTGTTTGGGGTGACTTTGAAGAACATTTCTACGTCGCTGGGATAAGGGGTGTATCCCATACTGGACATTTTTTCCCTATCAGCTAGTTTTAAACTTTGATTTTTCCATCTCTTCCTTCTCTGCAGCTAAGATTATAAACATACCCGAAATGACCTATGATAATTCCTTTTTGACCCCAAGCAGCCATTAGCTAATTTTCACCCTTAGGCCGGGCTCTCAGTGGCAGATTTGACTTTTCTCTGGATTTAGCTATTCCTTAGTCCATGACTTTTCTTTTTCCTTTTGATTCTCAGTGTTCTCATAGAAAGTCTTATTTTGAAAGCTTCTTTCTTGACCTAGCTTGGCCCCAGCACTTATTTGGGATTTCATCTTTGAAGCTTCAAGCCAGCAACAGATTTCCTTCCTGACCCAGCCTGGGACTTCACTCTCCATAATAATTCTCCAGCACTTCTGATTTATCTGGTACACAGTGACCCATGGCCAATCACCTCTGCTGGGGCTAATCACTTGCTTGCTGTTTTTGCATTTACTTCAGTGATGACTCCAATGGGTAGCTTAGCTTTATCTTCCACAGGAAAGAAATGTACTGAGAGAGAGAGAGAGAGAGAGAGAGAGAGAGAGAGAGAGAGAGAGAGAGAGAGAGAGAGAGAGAGAGAGAGAGAGAGAGAGAGAGAGAGCGAGAGCAAGTTCACAATGCTAGCTGAGGCCATTCCATGAGACTGACATAATTCTTCATATAGAGCAATTCAGGGTTCCTATCTTATTTCTGTGATTCCTTAGTCCCTATTATTAGCTGAGATATTGAATACACAACCAGACTAGCAGAATTAACATGCTGTTATGTAGATGTATCTAGTCACCATCATTGCCTCTTTCATGTATGTATGTATGTATGTATGTATATATGTATGTATGAATTTATTTATTTAGTGTTGGTGCTGGTGCTGGGGCTTGACTCTGTCCCTTTAGCCTTATTGCTCAAGTTTAACACTCTACCACTTGAGCCACAGCTCCACTTTTGGCTTTTGGGCAGTTAATTGGAGATCAATATCTCACTGATTTTCCTGCCTCGGCTGATTTTTGACCCTTATTTTTCAGATCTCAGCCTCCTGAGATTACAGGTTGAGCCACTGGTGCCTGGTCCACCCTTGGACCAGAAGAGAGACTGTTATTTCTCTTCAAGGTAATTTTAAGGTTAGAACTGGTTGAATTCCAGACAAGCAGTTTAAATAACACAAAATAGGCCTTAATAGGGGTCTACTTTAGGTCAGTCACCCAGAAATGTTGTTTTCTCTTGAGTCAGCTTGCCAGTAGGAAAGCAGTGCTGGAATAGATGATAATATATTGACTCCCAAAGGGAACTGCTAATTAAGAAGCAATTCAACTCGAAATGTTAGCCTTCTCCATTGTGCATCAGAATAAAATCAGAACTCTATTACCAAAAAAGAAAAGATATGCATATGAAATTGCTCTTGCTATCAGTCTCTTCTTTTAAAGAACGGAGTAAGAGCTCGTTTAATACTTTTATAGATCAAGTTAACTTATTCTTAACTTGTGAATTATTTTAAGCCTTCCCTAACTGAGATTTTGAGCCCATTTGGGATAAGAAGCTGCTGAAATGTTAAGTGGTCCGGTCTCTGGGTACTTAGGGAGGGGATGACATTATTTCACATGTTGTCAGTGGCAGATCAGTCCTGACCAATCCTGACCAGAGAGAGTACAGAGGGCTCACTGACTCTGATAGCCTTCTTGCAGGGTCTTTCATTCACAGTAAGAAAGAGGGTGAGATTACTTAGGGTTTAAATGGTTTTGGTAGGGAAACCTTCTTACCTAGTCTCAACTGGCAAGCTATTTCATTAGATACACCATTGGAAACAGAAGATGTGTTGTTAAACCAGCACCGTCATCATCACCATCATCAGATCCAGGAGCATCTCCCAAAATATTAGATTTCTTTTATATTCAGAATGGGTCTTAGATATAATTTTAAATCTAACTAAATACTTGGTTTTAAACCTCTCCTTTATCAAATCCCTAGCAAGTGGCTACTAAATACTTTCAATTGTAAAATTCATGACTTAAGCTAACACATTTCCTCTTTTCACAGTTTTGGTTATTGGAAACTTTTTCTTTTCCTTGCACTCATTTAAAAAAATTCATTGAGTCATACTGGACTATGCTTTTGAGGCAGATGATAAATTAAGATTAGAGAAGAATTTATGAGTTGTTTTAATTTAAATGTTCAGAATGCTAGGTTATATTGAGACAACAGAATGCTAGGTAAAATTAAGAGAGACAAGGAATAATAAGCCATAGTTTTTATTCTCAGGATTCTCAAAGTCAAAGTATATAGCTACTAAAAGGAAATGTACTTATTACCTGATGCATATAGATGTAACCCCACTGTATATAACCTCAAACAACAATAAATTAATTAAAATTGTATATTATATCTTGGCATGGCTCAAGTGGTAGAGTACCTATTTAGCAAGTTCTGGCTGTGATTTCAATGCCCAGTAGTACACTCACACACACAAAAGCAAAAAACAAAACAAAAACAAAAACTTTTGCTTTAACAATATTCACCTCAGAAATTAAAAATTTTAGTATCAAAAAGAAACCATATAGCTACTAATTTTAAAAAATTCAAAAAATCCCACATGATTGTGTGATTTGGGATCGGCCTGGGTTATATACTGAACCCATCTCAAAAATAAGAAAAAGAAGACAAAACAGAAATAAAATAATGAAGAATATGAATTAGATTGAAATGTCCAATAAGCACAAAATACTCACTGAACTTCAAAAGAATATTAAAAGAATGTAAAATTTCTCTTTAATTTTACATTTATTCTTTTTTAATGATATTTTTGGGTACATGAGGTTAAATAAAATATAATTACTTTCTTTTTCTATGGCTAATAAAGATTCTAGAATTAAAATTTTGATTTGAATTGTATTTCTACTGGTTAACATTACCATAAAAACACTGATCTGTTATGGTTTTTGTGTACATCTGGTACTGGGGTATGAGCTTTAGGCTTTTAGCCCTCATTTACTTGGCCTTTTCACTCATGGCTGGTGCTCTACTACTTGAGCCACACCTCCACTTTGAGTTCACTGGTAGTTAATTGGACATAAGAGTCTCTCTTATTTGTCTACTTATGCTGGCTTCAAACTGTGATTATCAGATCTCAACCTCCCAAATAGCTAGAATTATACACCCAAGCCACCAGCACCTGGCTAATCTGTTATCTTTAAGTATATGTTACTTGTAATGATATATTTGCAAGTAAGTAATCAGAGAAATAAGATGCCAGTTTTGATCTGTCATTTGTTTCTTTACAAGTAATTTAAACATTCTTTAAGTAAATGAGTTGCTAAGAAAATTATACAGTCAAGACATCTGAGTTTCTTAAAAGCTGAGCATATAGAAAGAAGCCTAAAAATAAACACTTAAATAAACACATAAATATTACTATTTAATTCTATAAGTAACATAGACAGGAGAAGATTGGAGTTATTTTTCAATAGTGTGAGGTGCATGTATGTGTGTGTGTGCATGTGTGTGTGTGTACACATATACATAAATGCACAATGAACAGGAATTTTAGCCTTTTAAAAACACATAAAAGATGCAAGTTAGGGGCTGGGGGTTTAGCCCAGCGGAAGGGCACGCACCTGGCACACGCAAGGCCCTGGGTTCAGTTCTCAGCCCTGGGGAAAAAAAAGATGCAAGTTATAGGAGATTAGAGATTATGCTTATTTGTAATCATTTGAATATAATATATGTATATGTATATAAAATCATTCATTCCTTTATTAGAAATAAAATAACAATTGTTAATCATTTTGGTAATTATCTGTTTATGTATATAATAAAATGGAATCTAGCAGCAGCTTTGTAATTAGCTTTCTTTACTCTCTCTCATAGATATATAATATCTTTCAGGGATCATGAAAATATTTCTAAAATAGTGGTTTTTAGAGTTCTAGTTTTAATATATTAAGTACTATTTATCCAAAATGCTACATAAGTGTATCTCCAATTTTTGCCTTCTAGTTTCGGTAATGTTTTTTCTTTGTTGAAATGATTATTTGTTTTGTATGTGCTGATATTGGGGCTTGAACTCTGGGCTTGGGTGTTGTCCTGTAGCTTTATCCTTCAAGCTAGTGCTCTACCTTTTGAGCCACAGCTCCACTTCTGGCTTTTTAGTGGTTAAAAGGAGATAAGATTCTCATGGACTTTTCTGCCTGAGCACATTTTGAATCCCAATCATCAGAACTCACCCTCCTGATTAGCTAGGATTACAGGCATGAGGTACCATATATGAGCTGATGTTGTTTTGTTGTGCTGTCATTATCTGGGCTTAAGCATGGTGACTAACTGGGGGAAGTTGGAGCTTTAGGATTAATGATTTGTCTTAGATAATAAGAATATCACTCCATTAATACAGAAATACATAGCTATTTAAAGTAAGAACAGCTTTCAGTCTCTAGCAGATTTCTTTATTACTTTATATTACTATTAATAATAAAGTAATAACTATATATTGCTATTATTTCTTTAATAAGTTTTTACTTTATTAAATATATTCTAAGATGTAAAATAAAGACTATATGAAGAAGATCACCAGGAACCCAATATTTCAACAATTATCTCTTAGTACCACAAAATATTTTAATGATGCACCTTGACTCACTCTTTATCTTAATCATTAATGTTTTAATTATTTTTTTAATTTTAAAAGAAACATACCATTTGGAGCTAGGCTTGCAATCAACCTTTCTTAAATGTCAATATAAACATTTGTTATGCTAGAAATTATGGTTATTCGTATTGTTGTTAATGAATGCAAGTATCCAGCTGAGTATTATATGTATTTGAAAGTATCTCACTGTGTAAATGTGATTCCACATGGCTTCCTGCTGTCCAATCTACTTGAATGAGCTTTGTAGAAAATGTATTTTGGTAGAAAGTGTCTGCAAACCCAAGGGCATAGAGGATGTGAAAAATGCAGATCAAGAAAAGTCAAAGAAATGGTACTTTACTGTTTTCAAAAGGAAGTACTGTTTATTTGTTTGCCTGATTGTGTTAAGCTGTCACAATTAGAATGAGTATTACATTATTTATACATATATATTATTTTTGATAAAGTTGATTTATTTGTTAATAAGGGTATACTTAAAGATTTCTCACAGCATAAGACCCATTTTGTTTGGAGACCTCACAGCATTTTCAAATACTTAACACAATAGCATTCAGATGCCAGTCTTTCTAAGATTTAAACTGAATCTAATGTTACAAAGGACTCAAGTAGTATTGATTACATTTTGAATAATTTAATAATACTCTTACACTGTCAGTATGTAAGAGCATTTTCATTGTTAGTAATTTTAAAGAATGTCAGAACGTTCTATGGATCATCAGGGATTCAAATCTATGGTCCAGAATATGGAACAGTTTGTATCAGAATTAGCTGACTAAGGTGGCCTTTAGAAAGTGAATCTCCTAGCTTTCCATAATATCTAATACTTTAGGTAAGGCTGAGGATTACTATAAAGAGCTAGAAATTTCTGCTAAGTTTGTATGTCCCTCCCCCATGGTATAACCCCTGTTGTCATTGTAGTTGATGTTGGTATAATTTGTGGAGGGGAAGGGAAAAAAATAATTGTTTAAATAGAGATACAGGTGGACCCATTGCAACAATGAGATGTACAAGACATTATGTCGAAAAACGAACTTTACAACTTTAGTGGGGGGGAGGGGAGGTGGTTGGGGGGGGTGGGGGGGAGATGGGATAGCAGGGATGGTAAGGGAAAACAAAGGAGGAGGCAATAATGCTTGAGAAGAAATGTACTCATTACCTTGCTCATGTAATTGTAACCCCTCTGTATAGTATTTTTACAATTAAAAAACCTATTAATAAAAAAAGAAATTTCTGCTAGGTGGGTAGGCTCCTCAATGGAATAACACATGGTGAGGAAGTATTAATATCTACATACAGCTGTTAGAGCTCAAGAATACAGCTTTCCATTACCATACCTATCTCAAAGACATAAATGCATTATAAAGAATCGAGCTATTTACTGATTCCTTTCAAAACTGTTATAGTTAACCCAACAGTATATATGGTCAACCATAAACTCTACATCTAAAATATGATAGATAAAATACAACATGGTGCCATAAAGCTGTGAAGAGTAACTATGAAACTCAGTTGCTATAAAACTAGAAGCATGCTCTGTCTTTATCTAGCAGTGTTAAAATATTACTCAGGGAACAGAGCATTTCCATTGTTCCTGGGTCCTCAACCTCTGTCAGGTTTTTCCTGATCTATTCAGTAATAGGAGCGGTATTGTTTCTTTTTTATTTGTTTCCTTTGAATTACAGATAGTCCTTATTCTCTTCCCATTACACTGTACAATATTATTTAATTTATTTATTTAATTTATTTTGCTGGTCATGGGGCCTGAGTGCTGTCCCTCAGCTCTTCAGCTCAAGGCTAGTTCTCTACCACTTGAGCCACAGAACCACTTCTGGCTTTTGGAATGTCAGAAGGTTTAGAAATGGTGGGAATTTTCATGCTCTGGATTTTCTTCATATCAAAAACATTGCTTACCTTTTGTGGAGAAGAATAGGTCAGAAATGACAATCAAATTGTAGTGGTTGATTCCTTTGAGTTTCTGGGATGCATAAAGGTTTAATCTTGCCTTGTGAATGTTTCTTCTCTAAAGAGAGAAAACTGTCAACCTGGCCCAGGTTGCAAAGGATGTGGTATGTCTTCCAACTGGGCACCTGTTGACAAGGTCAATAATTCTGAAATCTATATTTCTCTAGAGAAATGATGATAGACATAGGATTAAAATAGGCAAGGATCTCATTTCACCTTTTCAGGGCCAGCGTGTCTTCTAAGAATGAATGCATTGAGTCAGCTCATGTTTACAATAACTGCAAGTGTGATGTCCCCTAAAGTTCCATGCTGACATCCTGAGTGCCAGGGTGACAATATTAGGAGGTCTTTTTATTGAAGGGGGTAGGGGTGTGGTTGGGTCATGAGGGAGACACTCTTGTTAATTGGATTTGTGTCCTTGTATTTGCGGCTCAAAATTGTTCATCAGCCCCTTTCATCATGTGAAGTCACTGACAAATGATATCCTTCCATGTGGAAAGCATTTTCCTTCGGCTTACCTATTTTATATCCACTCCCTTAGCCAATCAAAGTCTCACTTGAGTGAGGCCCTCTGCGCCCAAAAGATGCCTATTGCTGACATTCCAGCCCATTTTCCCAACAGAGAGCATGCTCTTAGCCAAAGTAGATTGGTTTTTACTGGATAAGTCAGCTTCAGCTGCTGTAATACAATAACACAGACAGGGTAAACAGCAGGAGTTTATTTTCACAATGGTTGAGGTTTTGAAGTCCAATACCAAAATTCCATTTAATTCTCCAGTGAGAATGCTTCCTGGCTCACAGCGACTTTCTTGATGTGTCCTCGCATTGTGGAGAAAAAGAGAAGGGAAGACCAGACATTGTGTCTTAGGCCTGTAATCTCTGAGGCCAGTCTGAGTAAAAATGAGAGACTAAAAAAATAACTAAAGCAAAAAAGGCCTGGGGGGGTATGACTCAAATTTCAGAGAGCATACTCTTCGGTCAGGGGGCTTGAACTCTGGGCTTGGGCGCTATCTCTCTGCCCTTCAGCTCAAGGCGAGCACTCTACCACTTGAGCCTATTCTTTTTTTTTTAATTTAATTTAATTTTATTTGTGAACATACTGTACAGAGGGGTTACAATTACCTGGGCAGGATAATGCATACATTTCTTACCAAGCATTGCACCCTCCTCCTTTGGTTTACCCTTCACATCCCTTCCCAGCCTCCCCCCTCCCCCCTAATCCCAATCCTTCCCCTTCCCCCCCCCCCCACCGATGTTGTAAAGCTCGTTTTGGACATGACAACTTGTACTTCTCATTGTTGCAACAGGTCCACCTGTATCCTTAAACAACTGGTTTTTCCCCATCTCTTCCACAAGTTATACTGACATCAAATATAGTGAAAGCAGGGGTTATACTGTGGGGGAGGGACATACAAAGCAACAAAGAGATAATCTTATAAATGCGATAGAAACACATGCATGAAAGAAAAAAACATTAAAATACATATCTAAGGGTTCATTTTCTTGACCTCACATTATCTGACCTTTTCCGCTTGACTCATACATATACTAGATATTGCAACTAAGGGAAACCATGGGACCTATGTTTCTTTGGGCCTGGCTTACTTCACTTAATATAATTTTTTCCAAGTTTTTCCATTTCCTAACAAATGGGGCAATGTCATTCTTTCTGATGGAGGCACAGAAACCACATTTTCTTGATCCATTCATCTGCTGAGGGACATCTGGGTTGGTTCCATATCTTAGCTATGGTAAATAATGCTGCAATAAACATTGTTGTGAGGTCCAGAGCTAAAGAAAAGGAAGGCAAGCTATCTGATGTCTTTCCTTGTAAGGATACTCATTCTACCTAAAGAAAGCCCTTGTACAATCTTACCTGAACTCACCTCTCCAAGACCTCATCTCCACATACTATGGTGGGAGATTAGGGCTTCAGGATGAATTTGCGAGGGACGCAATTCAGTCCATAGGTCAGAACAATTTGCTACTTTGCTCAATTGCTTGATTTTCCAAGCTCTTTCTCTGCCTGCTCTGCTCCACACTTGCCATAGAAAAGGAAGCATTTGATTGCAAGCGATCACTGAATATGGTGTGTTCACATGGTGCTCTGTTACAAGAAGTGTACTGTGGCTTTATATCCATCTACAAGTACTGTTTACTGTAAGCAAATAATTCATGACTCCTTTAAGTGGTTTTCAACTACAACGTGAATAAAATGGTATAAAAAATTTCAAACCACATGTAAGTCCTTCTACAATGCCCTCCTCTTCAAATGACAAAATTCTTATATACCATATTAGACTGTACGGAGATCGGCAGAAATAGAGCATTTCTGTCCTTCAACTGAGAGCTAATTGAACACTAAAATTTCAGAAAATTCTAAAAGAGTAAACAGAATTAAAGTATATAGGCTGTAGCTAGGTAATGACATTCTAAAGTTGGGAAACTAATTTTTATATTAAAAATAGTATAGGAACTGAAATTTGGTTTAAAATATACAGATAAAGGCCATCTGATGGATACATTTTAAAAACATCTATCAGGATAGTTTCCATATCTTCTGTAATATCTGCTTATGGTAGGGAAAAGGTTTCAACAGAAGACCAGAATTTCAGGAAATAAATTCTGCTTGCTTACAAATTCTGCTTATATTTTACTTGGCTACAGGTCTTCATTTTCTTTCCCTCAGATTAAGATGTTAGAGCAGATGATTATCAAAGCTGATACAAGCTAAAACTCAGCAGTTATAACATCTTTTGTCTTTCTCATTCCTTTTATTATATGTAAAGGTGTTATAAGAAGCAAATTGAGATATCACATTTTCATCTTTTATGATGGCAGTGATATTTTTGTCTTTAGTATAGAAAGTCTTTACATAGAAAAATTAGCTACGAGCATTTCATGTGTCTATTGGCCATTCTTATTTCCTCTTCAGAGAAGTTTCTCTTTAAGCCTTAGCCCACTTATTTATCGCTAGTTGTTTCTTTGAGGATTTGTTGTTGAGGGATTTAATTTTTTTGAGTTCCAAGTATATTTTAGATATGAGACCCTTATCCATTGTATGGCTAGTGAAGATCTTTTCCAATCTGTGGGCTTTCTATTGATCTTGATTGCTATGTCCTTTGCCTTGCAGAAGCTCTGCAGCTTCATGCAATCCCATTTGTCCAACCTTTCCTTGATTTGTTGTGTTTCTGGGTCTCTATTAAGAAAATTTTGGCCTGTGCCAAGGAGATCTAGGGTTTCTCCTATTCCATCCTGTAATGTTTTCAGAGTGTCTGCTTTGACTCCGAGGTTTTTGATCCATTTGGATTTGATTCTCGTGCAGGGTAATATATAAGGATCTAGCTTTGGTGTTCTACAGGTGATTAGCCAATTTTGCCAGCACCATTTACTGAAGAGGCTGTCTTTCTTCCACTCTATTGTTTTTTAGCTCCCTTATTGAAGATTAGATGGTTATAGGTCTGTAGGTTCATTTCTGGGTTTTCAATTCTATTTCATTGGTCCTGAGGTCTGTTCTTGTGCCAGTACCAAGCTGTTTTGGTTACTATGGCTTTGTAGTAGAGTTTAAAATTTGGTATTGATATTACTGTAGCACAGTTCTTTCTGTTGAGGATCATTTTTGCTATTATGGGTCTTTTATTGACCCATATGAATTTTTGGATTGCCTCTTCTATTTCCTTGAAGAATGAGATTGGAATATTGATAGGTATCGCATTGAATTTGTAGGTAGCCTTGGGAATTATTGCCATTTTCACAATGTTGATCCTTCTAATTCTGGAGCATGGGAGGTTTTTCTACTTTCTAAGTTCTGCTTTGATTTCCTTTTTCAGGTTTTTAAAGTTTTCATCATAGAGGTCCTTCACTTCTTTAATTAATTCCTAGGTATTTTTTTTTTTGTGTGTGAAGCTATTACAAAAGGTGTCGCTTTCCTGATTTCAGCCACACTCTTCTCATTGTTAGCATACAGAAAAGCCATTGATTTTTTTTTTTTGAGGGGGGGTCAGGTTGTGGGGCCTGAACTCTGGGCTTAGGCGCCGTCCCTCAGCTCTTCAGCTCAAGGCTAGTGCTCTACCACTTGAGCCACAGTGCCACTTCTGGCTTTTTTCTTTTTTTGCTTATGTGGTGCTGAGGAATCGAACCCAGGTCCTCATGCATGCAAGGCAAACGCTCTACCACTGAGCCACCTTCCCAGCCCCAAGACATTGATTTTTGAGGGTTAATTTTATACATTGCTACTTTCTCAAAGTTTCGAATCAGCTTGAGTAATTTGGAAGTGAAATCTGTGGGATTCTTTAAATACAAGATCATGTCATTTGCAAAGAGAGAGAGTTTTACTTCATCTTTCCCTATTTGGATCCTCTTTATGTTTGCATCTTGTCTTATTGCTGTAGCTAGGCATTATAATAGTAAATTGAAGAGAAGTGTAAAGAGTGGACATCCTTGTCTCATTCCTGAGTTTAGAGTAAATGGCTTTAGTTTTTCACCATTAAGTATAATGCTGGCTGTAGGTTTGTCATATGTAGCCTTTATTGTATTGAGGAATGTTCCATGGATTCCTAATTTTTCCAGAGCCTTGGATCTTGTCAAATGCTTTTTCCTCATCTATTGAGTTAACCATGTGGTTCTTATCCTTGCTCTTGTTGATGTGATGACTTATATTAATTGATTTGCGTATATTGAACCAGCTTTGCATCCCTGAAATGAATCCTATTTGATCGTGGTGAATGATTTTTTGGATGAATTGTTGAAATCGATTGGCCAAGAAATGCAAATCAAAACAACATTGAGATTCTATCTCACCCCAGTTAGAATGGCTATAATCAAGAACTCTAATAACAACAGATGCTGGAGGGGATGTGGCCAGAAGAGAAACTTACTACTTTTTTGGTGGGAGTGTAAACTTGTTCAACCACTTTGGAAAGCAGTATGGAGTTTCCTCAAAAGAGCTCCCCTATGACCCAGCAATCCCACTTTCGGGCATTTACCTAACTGATCACAAACATGTCCATACTAAAGCTACCAGCACAACTATGTTTATTGCAGCATTATTTACCATAGTTAAGATAGGGAACCAACCCAGATGCCTCTCAGTAGATGAATGGATCAAGAAAATGTGGTATATATTCACAATGGAATTCTATGCTTCCATCAGAAAGAATGACATTGCCCCATTTGTTAGGAAATGGAAAGACTTGCAAAAATTATAGTAAGTGAAGTAAGCCAGGCCCAAAGAAACATAGGTCCCATGGTTTCCCTTAGTTGCAATAACTAGCATATGTCTGGGACAAGCAGAAAAGGTCAAAAGCTATGTACATACGACCAGATAAGATGATGTTAAGTGAAATGAACACCATGGACAAGTGTTTTTTTTTTTCTTTCTTGCTATTGTTTCTAACATATTTATAAGGTACCATGTGATTTTTTTATTGCTTTGTATGTTCCTCCCCCACCGTGTAACCCCTGTTTTCACTGTATTTGATGTCGGTATAATTTGGGGAGGGGAAGGGAAAAACAAAATGTTTAAATAGGGATACAGGTGGACCCATGGTAACAATGAGATGTACAATACACTGTTGAACAATGAACTTTACAATTTAGGCTGGGGAGGTGGGGGAGTGTAGTTGTGTAAGTAGGAAGGAAGGGATGGTAGGGGAAAACAAAGGAGGAGGCAACAATGCTTGATAAGAAATATACTCATTATCTTGCCCATGTAATTGTAACCCCTCTGTACAGTATTTTCACAATAAAAAACTTATAAAAAAAGAAAAATTAGCTATGGAGGTAAGAGAGTACAGAAAATAAAATTCAGATAAGCAGCTACTTAAACACTGAGAAATGCCTTTATTGCATTTTAGAATTAAGTCAAGGACTAGATTCATTTCTAGGTAAATGCAGTTTGCTATTTAAAAAAAATCTTAAAAAAAATATACCTTAACTATTGCTCTGGCAAAACTATCTCCAAAATTGAATTCAGGATTTGCATAATTCCCAGAGTATAATGTAAAAAGCAGTTGTTGTTCATGAAATGGTAATTTGTGCTCCTTCAAGAGGAAAATAAAACCTCCTAAGATTTTCAACATATATTTGTGGCACTATTACAAAATGCTTTTTAGATACAGATAAAAGGCAGCATTTTTTTTTACCTAATTATTTACTGCTCTTCCACTTGAGCCACAGCCCCACTTCCTAGCTAATTATTTAGGAAGCTTTGTATATTAGTGTTTTTTTAGAAGCTTAGTTATGATGACTATATTTACCACTCTGACATTATCTCTGAGTTTGTATAATACCAGCAATATTCTTTACCTCTTTTATACACAACTGTCCTTGCTATAATTTTTGGACTTAAATGTTTCTATAAAAATTCATGTAAATACATAAGGAAAAGGCAAAACACAGGGAAAGGCAAAACTAAATGTTTGTCCATATTACAAATATTAGATTTTAGAAAAAATGCTGTTTACAAATTTAAGACATTATGTGACCTGAGCTGTCATTTATTCTAAGAGATATGTACTAAATATTTGAGCCTTGGTAAAAATTTGTCAAGAAATTCCTGGAGATCTGGACACAGTTTTTTGTACCTATAGACTTAGGTAATCAGAAGACAAAGAGTGGAAGGTTTGCAGTTCGTATTCAGCCTGGACAAAAAGCTAGAAAGACCTCATCCTAACAAATAAGCTGAGTGCAATGGCCTGTGCCTATGATTCTAGCTATAATGGAGGTATATATAGGTAAGAGTATTATAGTCTGAAACCAGACCCAGGAAAACATCCAAGGCCTTAACTGCAAAATAGCTAAAGCTAAAAAAGGACTGGAGACATGATTCAAATAATAGAGTATCTGCCTAGCAAGCTTGAGGCCCAAAGTTTAACCTCAAGTACTGCCACAGGAAAAAGTCCTCTCCTTTTCCGTTAGATGTTTTACAAATTCCTATGAGATATCTCCAGAAGAATATAAAATAGCTAATAAAGTAAAAATAAATGAATATAGGAAAAGTAAAGTTTATATTAAATTTAGCTTTTAAGTATAACATACTATGATTAAATATTTTAGTAGCCCAAATTGTTTATATAAAATTGTGTAATTTTCTTTGCTTCATTCCCAATTATGCCTGTTGATATTTGGAATCCTGTACTGGGAGTATTGTTCTCTGTTATTTGTCACTTGTAAGGGAAGATTTCACGTACTTATTATTTTATTCATTGGATTCATGTCATACTGCTTTGAAGGCAGACCTTGTTAATTAAAAATAAGTTTTACTATACTAAGTCTAGTTGGGATAGAATGTCTTTTTCAACGTCAGTTTTCTCCTTTAGATCATTAGATGAATTTCCTCCAACAAATGAAATATGGCAATCTGGCTTTATGTATATAACGTTGCTGAGTTTTCTCAAGGAAATAAGAAAGAAATTTTAAATGCTGTTGGGCCAAACTTACCTAAGCAAATTCATGTTTTTATAGTAATACTTTTATCTCCTTTAAAATGCCCTTAAAACATGACACCTCATATTGGGTGCTTACATTGGACAAACTTTCTGGACCCCAAAATTAAGCACATTCTAGCGATTTTATATGACCTCAAGGAAATCTGATTGACAAGATGAAGCCATTTTATACTTCTAGGGATTTAAGGCATTGTGCCTTTTAGATTTTATTTGAGAAGCCTTTTTTCATCTCCCTGGAGATGAAGTTATTCAGTCTAGAAAGAACTGGTTTAATTCAATGATTTAATCACCACGAACAAAGTTGAATGTTGTTAGAAATGACCTGGCCCCAGCAATCGTTTGTAAGACTCAGTAGTAATACAGCATTGAAAACTTTTAATTGATCTACAGCTATTACTTTGGAAATCCAGTTCTAGTTTCTTAACATTTTGTCTATTTGCCAAGCTAAATTATAAAATAAAAGTTACTCAGAAAGCAGCTGCTTAGTGGACAATAACTGCTATGGATACTTCTGCTCTTCCTTTTTGCCCTTCTTCTTAACAAAAAATAGCTTATATTTTAGAAACATTTTCAGAATTTTGATTCTGTCCTCTTGGGTCATGGAAGATAAACAGCAGTTGAAGATAGCAAAATGGACAGAAAACTATTTTAATGTTTTACTCACTTATTTACATTTCTCAGTTTTACCTCCCCTAATTCCTTTTAAATTTCCATCTGTCATTCTCTTTTGAGTCCTTGTTGTTATGGTACCACAAATAGCTTTATAATCTCAATGTTTAGAATATCCGTGCAATATGCTGTCATAGATAATGCAATCAAATAAGCATGAATGACATATATCTGCCCAAATCACATATGCAAACATGCATGTAGACTCTGATATACAAAGTATACTGAATAGAAGCATATTAGAAGTCTGCTGACTTTTACTATGTACATGTTATGTAATGTGTGAGATCTCAATTATCATACCAAAGAACTACCTTCCCTCTTTCATGTTTCGCACATTAAGACTTCGGAAGTATAAGCCATGCATGTTCCAAGTGTGCAGCAAGAATGATGCACAAATAGGTGTTTCTGTCCCAGCGCCTGTTTCTCAGCAAGGAAATCATCTTCAGTATCAACAGTCATCTTACAGAGATACAGGCCTCTTACCAAAGGCTTTGTTAATCAAGTGGAAGGAGAACCAATATTTATTTAGCTGTTATTTGTGTAAGCCAGTCCACTTAGCTTATTATCTCAACTGTTCTTTGAAGGAACCTCATTGGAAAGTCAAGCCAGTCTTTCAGAGCAGTGAATGAGTTAGTATTGAGATAGTTTAACTTACACACCAAAGGTCCTTTGGTCCTTATTCAAAAGAATAATTTGAACCTAGGCCTTTTTGGATCTCTGAGCCCTCTTTTCTGTGCTTTTTGTATCACTTTGGTGAGATAACATTTTATTTCTTGAAGTGTTTACTAGAAATAAGTTATACACATGAAAATGAAGAAAGGAAGTCCTATAATATTTCCTTATGCTATATCATGACCGAACTTAATACAGGCTTCAGAGAGCAATTATGTTCTTATTCTAACCTCACCATACTTCCTGATGATGTATATTCAAAGACTACACACACACACACACACACACACACACACACACACACACACACACACACACACACACACACACACACACAAATTTAAAATTTATTTAAAATTCTCCTTGAAATCAAACCTAAGTTTCAGATTGTAATGGAGGGTATTTTTTTTGAGGTACAAATGCTTAGCTTTCACACACTCATATTTATTTATTTGTTTCTTCCAGTGAGTGGATATTTATCATATGAAAGAATATCAAGTGAATCAAAGATAATTGCTCAGTCTTTGCAGTTAAAATGCTATTTACTCGAATTTTTGAGTATTCTTTTTAAAATTGCAATTGACATAAAAGCTACCTAGTTCTGGAAATGTGTTGTAAGGAGATTTTAGAACACTGTTTTCTTAAGGAGACAGGTCAGTTTTAAGTACTGTACAGGCCATTGTTGAGAGGTATACTTCATATATTCTTAAGAAACTTTAACTGAAGTACAGAAGGAATATTTAAATGTGGCCTCAATGTTACCGGATACTTATGTTTGGCTGGTTGATTTTTAAGAATGATAGGACTGAAGATCAAGCATTAAATTTATTTAATACTATTAAATTTCATTAGCGTTTTCCAAGTATTTATTATAGTCTTCACCCCTTTTCCGAAGAAGGATATTCTAATACAGCATATTTCTTTATATTATTTCTTTCTAAATTGATGACTTGATCATATTTTTCCTGAAATTCAAAAAGATGCACAAAGAGTATACAGTTTAACCTGTCCATCTAAGTTTCCAATGCTTCTTGACCAGGGTCAGTGCTTCTATCATTCTATCCCATTCTGTCTGTCTCCTACCACTCATTTCACATTTCCTATTTCCTTTATTACAGATGTACATGGAGAATTATTGCTGTATTTTTTCCCTGCTCCTTTACCCAGTCATCTACCTCCCTGCTTTACTATTTTCCCCTTACAATCACATTTCAGCTTCCTGGTATGCATTTTGTTGAACTCTGTTAAAGATTCAAAATGTGGATTTCACACCTTCTGTCAACTAAATTGTGTATATAAATCTCCATGCGTGATTATGTGGGAGGATGGACTTTGGATCTGCGATCTGCATGTGCCTTGCGTTTTTCTAGGTCTGGCTTACTTTGCTAGGTATGATATTTTCCAGATCATTTTTATATAATTAAAAATCAGCTTCAAACAAATGTTTTATAGTTAATGTCCTGAACTGTATTATTCTTTTAATAAAGGTTACCTTTGTTAAGAAACTTCTTTGTGGTTAGGTGCATGGAGGGCTATTAGGACCCATGATTTATAGACATACAATTTTAAATATGATCTTTCCTTCAGTAGTTATCCTGATAGTATCCACACTATCTTGAACTAACTGGTTATTTTAGTTGTGTGGATAGCATTGTAGCCTAAAAAAATAGTTCATGGGTTTTCAAAGACTGCCTGACCCAATAGAGATCAGATATCATCATCAATTAGATCCCGTACACAACTCAAATGGCAACTTTCTTCCATGTATTACTTGGAAGGAAAATTTCAGCACAGTTGCTGGTACGCTGCAGAGCTGGTGCAAAGGTAGGTCGATGTTACAGAAAAAGTGCATGCTTCTCTGTTGCTCAAGAGGCCAAGATCTTGAGAATATTTATGTTGTTTTAAAAAACTGTATTGTTATAAAGTTGATGTGGTCTTCATGTTGCCTTTTCAGTTTCTTCCCGTGCTTTCCTTTCCAATTCTTACTGTTTGTTAATCACAATTTCTCTCCTTTGTGATTCCTTTCTTTTATTGCAAAGCTCAACTGCAGTCATACCTGGTGACCTTGAGCTAGTTACTCTACTGTTTTGACTGGTTACAACACTCAAGTAATGAAAAAATACTGAATTTTTAAATTTTATTGTGAGCAAAACTGAAGTAATCCCAGATAAAATAAATATTTTTTCTGAGTCTCTAAGGGAATATCCAACATTTTCTAATAGTGTTTTTTCTATCATTTCTTTTTTTTGTTAATTTTTTATTGTGAAAATACCGTACAGAGGGGTTACAATTACATGGGCAAGGTAATGAGTACATTTCTTATCAAGCATTGTTGCCTCCTCCTTTGTTTCCCCTTCCCATCCCTTCCCATCTCCACCCTCCACCCCCACCCTCCGGCCAAAGTTGTAAAGTTCATTTTTTGACATAATATCTTGTACATCTGATTGTTGCAATGGGTCCACCTGTATCCCTATTATTTTATCTCAGCTGTTGTAGTTTTCAATATTTCAAATTGGATTTAGATTTCAGTATTTGACATATATATATTATTGTAAAAATACTGTACAGAGGGGTTAGTTACATGAGTAAGGTAATGAGTACATTTCCTATTGAACATTGTTACATCCTCTTTGTTTTTCCCTTACCATCCCTTCCCTCCCCCCCGTCCCCAACTTCTCCCTCCCACCCCCAAAGTTGTAAAGTTTGTTTTCAACATAGTGTCTTGTACATCTCATTGTTACAATGGATCAACCTATATCCTATTTCAGCATTTTTCTAGTAGTATTTTCTAAGATAGTTCTAAAAATAGAGGAAAATACATAATATTTGTATATGTAACAAACATGAATCAAATAAGCCAAATATCTATTATAGTTTACTATTATATTTTTCAGAGTAAAATAATGGTATATTTGTTTTATAATGATGCTTAGTTACTATCACTGTCTAGAATTAGGATAAATTCAGAACGTACAGCTTGATAATGTTATCACAGAATCTAGCTGATACACAAATATAGTAATCAGTATTCTAGTATCCTAGAATAAATATTATCTCAGGTATTTGCAAATCCTATTTCACAGAAGGCAACTGAAGTTTTATGGACATTCTCCACTTGAAAATTTATCAAAGGACTGTAATTGTTTTAAAAATAAATGGTAGAAAGATAATACCGCGAATCTTGTAATTAGCTCTCTTAATACTCCCCAAAGGGCAAATAGAATATTGTAGTTTCTTTACAAGTTAATTGATTTATAATTTGTATAACTATACTCAGACTGATAAATAATAGTCTAATTTGCCCTGTTGGAAGATAGTAATAAGTGCCGTTTATGGGTCCACTGCTTGACAGGCACTGCTAGCTGATTTACATGTGCAATCTTTCATCCTCACGCTAATTGGCCAGGTATGTCTTATTATACACATTATAAAGAGAATGCCCTTGACATACAGATCAGTCACTTTCTAGTTATTGATTCTGATGTTTTATTACTTCTGGTTATATTTCCCAATGTTTATGAACTGAGGTGCCTGAGTAACAACTACTTTGGTCTTTGAAATCTTTTTCCATCAAGATATGTTTGGGAAAGAGTTTGGTGGTTATATAGTGAAGTAGGCTTTAATTCCTCTCCTATTAGAAGACCTACCTGATTTGGCCTAAATCTTTCATTCTGAATTTGGTACAATTGTCTATTTTTGGATACATAGGAATAAAATAACATTTAACTTGTACTTGGATTCTACAAAGTAGGTAGGCTTTTTCCAATTAGCATACTCTGCTGTTAGAGGGATTTTAAGTGAAGCTTAATTTGTAACTTATCAAACTCTGTGTAGACTTTGAACTGAGCTATGTGTGTATCACAGTAGAAGCTGAACCTTGAGAGCAGAATCTTCCTACTTTACCCTGCTACACACACTTTCTTTATAAAGCTCTCCAATGACATTTCTTATAGGGCTGTTGCATTCAATGAGATTTTATACTACAGTGAAAAGAACCATTCATTAATTAGAATGGAATTCAGTTACTGATTGCAAGTGAAACCCTGGGAAAATCATATACCCCTGTTTTCAGTTCTTTACTGAGGAACTAGGGTCAGTTATCTACCTTCAGAAATATTCTGAGATGAGAAAAATGTATATGAAAGAGCTCTGTAAAATGTGAAGCATATGCTGTGAACATTATTGGCAGATGGTCAACAAGTGTTTTGATCACCTTGTGTTTTATTGTACGTGGTAACTTTCCAAGTATGTTTTTCATTCATTTTCTCATATAATAGTGTCAAATAAGGCAAATTGTATTATTTGCATTCTACATAGGATGAAAATAAGGCTGCAAGAGGTTCAATGGCATGTCAAAATTGGAGAATCTTTTCAGTGTCAGATATATGTATATATATTAAATACTTCATATTATATGTTAGTTCTGTTTAAATTTATCTTGATGAATATATTTTATCTGACTCATGTAGTGAGAAAGTTTTATACTAACAGTGTAATTATCTCTCATTATGTCCTTTTATTTCATGAAAGTTGCTTGTGAAATAACACTATGCACACATTTTAAAAATGTATTTATTTATTTTTAATTGGTGCTGCATGGTCTTCTCTGAGATCTTCCAGAGACTGGCTTCATTCCTATTGCTTCACCTAGAGATTTTGTTTTAATGTTTCAAGATAAGTATATGTGGCAAACTTATTCTTGTCTTCATAAATTTTGTAACAGCATTCTTCTATGTCTAGTTTTGCAGAGACAAAAAAGATATTTGTAAGTCCATATTTAAAATGACTCTTATGCTTTGGGTTGCCTTTATTAAAATGCATATATCTTAATTATTATAATACATAGTTTATGTACATGTTCATATAAATGTTAGGCAAACAGTACTCTTGTGGTTCAAAGTTAAGTATAACTGTAAAATTATAAGCAGCTGATGGTTCTGATTCCTTTGGTTAGTTTCTAGGTATCTAGTTTCTCAGATGAATCTTGGTTTTCTAGGTCTATTTTTATTTCCCCAATTTTGATGATTGATATTGTACTTGGCTAAAGAATGTATGATATATTAGTTGAAGATAAGAGATTTTCTTCTAATAAAAGTGGGTGGTCATTATCTTATTGTGGCTACTCATTTGCAGGAAGTCTTGCACTCAAATGTTTAAATTAACTGGATGGCCATTTCTGCCCTCCTTTGATGTGGAAGAGGAAACATTGGATAAAACTGTGACACAGAATAAGAAAAGATGTCTAACCTTTGAGATTGATTATCCTCTTAAAAATTGTAGAATTTAAAATTCTAGAATTCTCCCAAAGCATTTCTTATATTCTGAAGATGTGAAAAATGGACTCTCATGAAAGAATACTTTGTTTGATAGTATAGTATTTAAGATTTTCACAATAATCGCTATGTTCTCCTTATAGAATAGCTGACATTAAACATTCAAAAATTCTCAATTTTTTGATAGAATTTTCTCATTGTTATCAGAGCCAAATGCTTATTTCTGTTTTATGAACACTTAAAAACACAAACACTTCAGTCATTTCAATCACTAAATGTCTCAATGTACCTGTGCGTGTGTTTATACTCATGATCTCAAGTATAAACATTGTAGATGAGCCATTGATTACAAAGCATTTCTGCTATGTTGTTGTTTAAGAGAAGCAGGCTGTTTCCCTAAAGCCTAGAGAGAAATTATAGCAGGTGCAGTTTGAAGTCTCTACAATTATCCTAGATTACCTTTTCAATAAAATGTTGACAACCATACAAAAACAATCTTACTTTGCTGACATTTGGAAGCATGCAGCCACTGCAAAAATGTGTCATCATAATAGCAGTGGTTTGGACACCACACACTCTCTTTGTACGGTTAATGCAAAATTATTGTTTTCTTTGCTTTGTAAATATTGAGCTCAAACTGCATACCTTTTTAGAAAACAAGGGTAGGACAGAGAATTAGCATTCCTTTTCTCTACTGAAGAGGAACAAGAAAATAATGAGAGAGAAGTTATGTTTGTATGTTTCTGTAAGAGATGGAAAAAAGTTAGAATTCCCTATAATTCAATTCTACAAACAAATCATTAAAATAATCATATATATGCACACGTCACCACTAGTTATGTCTGCAGTTATGTTTGACAAAACTAGTTACGTTTGACAAAAATGTATTTTTTATTTAAATTTTTCATCATCACTACCTTCCCTTCTAGCCCACCCTCCTATCCTACACATTAGGCTTAATTCAGTTCTGCCTGAGGAGTGAAAACAAACTCAATGAAGTCCAAAAGAGATAAAGTGTGCTATTGGTTAATATGGCCTTAAGTAGTGTACAGATACACAATGTTTTAATCTGTTATTTAATCTTTTTTTTTTTTTTGGTTGTGGGGCTTGAACTCTGGGCCAGGGCGCTGTCCCTGAGTTTTTTTAGCTCAAGGCAAGCACTCTACCACCTTGAGCCACAGCATCATTTCCAGTTTTCTGGAATTGATTGGAGATAAGTCTCACGGACTTTCTTGTCCAGGTTGGCTTTGAACCATGATGCTCAGATCTCAGCCTCCTGAGTAGCTAGGATTACAGGCGTGAGCCACCTGCACCTGGCAGTTATTTAATCTCTCAGACTAAACAAGGCCTGCTTTACTTTAACTACTTATAAAGAACTCATGACAACCAACTATTCAACTAGGAAAATAAAGGCAAACTCCCTTTCTCTATATAGCATAGAGAATACCTGTGCACTCTACTTTCTATCTTTTAATATGTGGATTCCTTACAACTTTATTTGTAATAGATGTTCTTTTTAAGTGAATTTTATAGACAAAACTAAGGCTTATTGAGGTTTAGTACTAGTACCTTACCTCAAACCACATAGCTAGTCAGTAGCACAGTTTGGATGTCTCCCCTGGAATCAGAATTCTTGAGGCTTCACTTTGACCTCCTGGCTAGTTTGACCTCTGCACTATATGGATCCCTAGGCTATATGATCCCCTGGACTATATTGCTTCTTACTGTAAAAGAGCATAATGTTGTTATTCAAAGGATGGTCTTTGGACTAACAATAGGAGAGTATCTGGAGTTTCTTTTAAAGCTTAAGTCTGGGTCCCTACTCCAAATCTAGAGTATCAGAATCTGCATATGATAAGCCTACCGAGTGATTCCTAGATATCTTGATGTTGTAAAGCATTGAATTATGATCCCTACTAACAGAAAACAATCCATTATGGAAAAATATATAAGTGCTCTATCCATAATTCGATTTGCTAGCTATTTTTATTTGGCAAAGACCGAAGTCTATAAATGAGTTGTTGGGGCTGGGAAGGTGGCTTAGTGGTAGAGCGCTTGCCTTGCATGCAGAGGCCCTGGGTTCGATTCCTCAGCACCACATAAAAAGAAAAAAAAGCCGGAAGTGGCACTGTGGCTCAAGTGGTAGAGTGCTAGCCTTGAGGTGAAGAGCTGAGGGACAACGCCCAGGCCCAGAGTTCAGGCCCCACAATCGGACCCCCTCACCCCCCAAAAAATGAGTTGTTAACTTGTTTCTTGCCTTTCAATGTACAGTTACAAGCTTAGGCATGGAATGAATAGGTTATTTTGTCTTCCTTAGACCTTAAACATTGTCCCTGCATCAGCAGCATCTGTAAGAATCACCTGTGCATTTGTTAGGTTTGTGAATTTGGAGGATATGGATCAAAAATCTGTTTGAAAAGCCTCTGGGTGATTTCGATGTCCTCTAAAACTTGGAAACTACTCCTTAGAGTTTTTCCAAATGCTGCACTGTTTGCATATTATTAGCCATACCTCCCAGTAGTGTCTGCATAAGAAGGCTCATTTTGTTTTGCAAATGAGATCATTTACAAATATGAAGAAAAATTCATCACATGAACTTTAGCTTCATCGAATACAAGCCAGGACACTGAATCTAAGAACCTAGCAGCTTCTTGTACAGTGGTTAAGTCTTTGGAAAGGATTATTTCTGGTGCTTGCTCTCCTGTTCTTTCAGTTAACTCTTCTTCTGTTTCTTTTGACATTTCATTATATTTGTTGCTGTTTTTCACACTTGCCTGTGAAAGGCTCTCCTTTGCTTGGTTGTCTAATGTGTTTGTTTCCCCCGCCCCCTGCTCTAGCTGAGCTAGTCCCAGACAGGCCTCTGGCTTCTCCATTTCCACAGCAATCAGTCCCTCTACTCTTCTGCAGAGGTCCCTAGTTATGTCCTAATAAGGATTAAATACATTTGGTGTGTGCAGATTGCATCCTCCAACTCTTCTTTCTTTGGCTTTCTATCTGGTAATGCCATTGAGTCTGACCTGGAGATGAGTAGCATTCTCAAATCTCCTCCCATGCCCGCCATAATAGTTCAGGGTAATGAATCTACATGGCTCTTGTGCCTGTTTTTCAGTGGTACCCAGTGTATGTTCTTAAACTGAACATGTGGATTGGTCATTTCTCTCAAAGTTAAAATGCAGAAAAACGCAGGACAAGATAAACCTATCAGTGAGACTAGGTAGTTTTATTTTGGAGCATTTCTGAGGAAACCATTCCCCCCCCCCCCCCCCCGCTAAACTCATGTATTTTCCATCTGCCATAAATACTGAAATTATTGTCACTTTGATAGTTATCAGAGTGACCCGATTGAACTGTGATGATACCCCAATCCTGTAATAAATTACAATAATACATGTGTGCTTTTCCTACTCTGGCAAGTTACCCACATGATGCCCCATCTTCTTTTTTCAGGCATTAAGCTGACAATGAGATTACAGTATTGAACTTCTTTTCCTAATGAAATTAGGAATGATTTTTCTAAGTCTAGACCCAACTATATGATTTCATTACTGTCAGTTATACTGCTATTTCATTTAGCTTTAAAAATAGTTCTAGCATTTGACAGAAACAAAACACATATTTTTTTTGCTTTTCTACTCTCATCTCCCTGTTTTAATTATGAAAGGCCAAGCATGATATTGATGGAAAGAGGCTTACTTGTGACAGGAGTGCAATTAGTGTGAAGATCATGACAAATTAAAAGAAATGCTCTTTAGAATTGAGGTTGCTCACCAGGCTTGTTAATCTTTTGTTCTTTAGGCCACAAAATTGGACTATGATTATTTTTCAAGTCTTCATGAGAAATGGCTCCTTTGGTTCATCTCTGCAGGTGGTATCAGTGCTGACTTTGGAAAGAGGTGAATAGTAAATTAGTACAATTAATTGGGTGAAGGAAGAACACAGGTGTTTTTAAGAACAATTCTGGTCTTTCCCAAGTTTATCTGTTGTATAATCCCTTTCCATTTCCACTATAATATATGCAAAACTATGAACACTGTTTTCTTCATTTTATACTGAAAACATTGACCACGATACCTGAAGAGACTTTACAAAGAAAATCAAAATGGCAAAGTTTGAATCCTGAAACAGTCATGGCTTCTGACTTAAGTATAACTAAACAGCCCAATGTCTACTTACCATATTATTAGTCTATAGCGAAGATTTCAAATATCTGATTGAGGTGAAGTAATAATAAAGATGGTTTGGTTAATAATGTCTCAACTCAGTACTCTAGGTTGTAGTCTAGTAAACTGATTTGAGTCCAAACTGTTGTGTTCACTACATTCTTGTATTTGAACATTCATGATCCATCAACTCATGCCATATTCAAATATCTAAGGCAAATTGTTAACTTTATAGTATGGTTGTGAAAGTACAGGAGCAGTTTGGGCAATGTAATCCCAGTCTGATGCCATCCCCAGCAATATCTAAAGCAAAAAGACAGAGTACTTTCCTAGCAAGCACAAGTCTCCCCAGTATTACCCACCTCCCCGAAATAAAAAGAGTCACTTTTGCCAGTGACTAGGAGATAATAACTATTCAATCAAAATACTTAACCAGTAAAAAAAATCTCTACAAAATAAGCATCTATCTGTAGTTCACAGTAAACACATGAGTTTTGAAGCCTGAGTGTTATTGAATGCATTCATCTCTCATGGTTTGCCATAACTTTAAAGAAGGTAGTTATGGTTATGCATAAGTAAACAGATTTGAACAAACATTCTTGACAGGATATATGTATGTAATTGTTAAATGTTTGGCATATCTGAACAGAATAAATAGTTTAGTGAACTCAGGAGAGGTGAATGTTTCAATGTTTCACAATTTTGGGGTAAGGTGTAATAAACTGCTGTCTGGATAATATCAAATTTAACAGTAAAACAATCTAGGAAGGTGGATGAGTTGTTTCTTCAAGGAGTGATGAGGTGTAGAGAGGCCTTCCATATGTTTTAGGAATTTATGATCTTAAGCAGAAGGATGTGCTATTATGTGGATGGAGCTCAATAAAAGAAAGGAAGAGGAAGTGGCGCTGTAGCTCAAGTGGTAGAGCGCTTGCCTTGAGCTGAAGAGCTGAGGGACAGCGCCCAGGCCCAGAGTTCAAGCCCCACGACCGACAAAAAAAGGAAGAAAGAGGATTAAAAAAAATTCGTCTCTCCCCCCCATCCTTCACCCCCCCCCTCCCCCCGTCCCCCTGGCCAAAGTTGTAAAGTTCGTTTTTCGACATTACGACCTGTACATCTCATTGTTGCAATGAGTCCCCCTGTATCCCTATTTAAACAATTTGTTTTTGCCCTTCCCCTTCACAAATTATACCAACATCAAATACAATGAAAGCAGGGGTTATACTGTGGGGGAGGGACATACAAAGCAACAAAGAGATCATCTTATAAATATTTTAGAAACAGGGGGTCTGGGAAGGTGGCTCAGTGGTACAGCGCTTGCCTCGCATGCATAAGGCCCTGGGTTCAATTCCTCAGCACCACATAAGCAAAAGGAAAAAAGCTGAAAGTGGCGCTGTGGCTCAAGTGGTAGAGCGCTAGCCTTGAGCTGAAGAGCTGGACCCCCCCCCAAAAAAAAAGAAATCCTGAAAATAATACATTTATAGCTAAATATGTTAGAAACAATCGCAAGAAAGAAAAAAAAACATTTGAATAACTTATCTTGGGGTTCATTTCACCTAACATGGACTTATCTGAGCTTTTCTGCTTGTCTCAGACATATACTAGTTATTGTAAATAAGGGAAACCATGGGACCTATGTTTCTTTGAGCCTGGTTTACTTCACTTAATATAATTTTTTTCCAAGTCTTTCCTTTCTTCACAAATGGGGCAATGTCATTCTTAATGATGGAGGCATACAATTCCATTGTGTACTTATACCACATTTTCTTGATCCATTCATCTACTGAGGGGCATCTGGGAAAGAGGATTTTTTAAATTTCCAAAATAACAAAGTAAGATATTGTGAATTTATTGAAATCAGGAATCTGACCAGTCTTCCTTTGCTTCATTTCAACAACTCCTCTTTTTTTTTCCTCATCCTCTTCCTCCTTCTCTTCATCTTCCTCCTCTTTCCCTTCCTCCCCTTCTTCCTTCTCTTTCTTCCCCCTTCTCTTTCTCCGCCTCCTCATCTTACTATCTCACTATCTCTCTCTCTCTCTCTCTCTCTCTCTCTCTCTCTCTCTCTCTCTCTCTCTCTCTCTCTCTCTCTCTCTATCTATCTGTTTGTGCCAGTTCTGGGCCTTGAACTCAGGGCCTGGGCACTGTCCCTGAGCTTCTTTTTCTCAAAGCAAGCACTCTTCCACTTGAACCACAGTCCCACTTCGGCCTTTTCTGTTTCTGTGGTACTAAAGAATTGAACTCAGGGCTTCATACCTGCTAGGTAAGCATTCTACCACTAAGCCACATTCCCAGCCCCTATCTACACCTATTAAGATTAGCTTGGTCCTCAGTACTGAATTTATATTTCTTGGTTTATTGTTCTCCCTTCTAGTAAACCATTGTATATTTCTAGGGGACAGGAAATATGGGAATTTTACCTGCTATACTGTCTATAGTACTTGACACATAGTTCTTCTTAAATGCTTATTATGAAGCAAATATTAAGCTTTACTTGTTTTTTTTTTTGTCAGTTGTGGGGCTTGAACTCTGGGCCTGGGTGCTGTTCCTCAGCTCTTCAGTTCAAGGGTAGCACTCTGCCACTTCCTAAGCTTTGTTTATGACTATTACTTTCCCTTTTTCTTTGTGTAGTAATACTTCCCAGTGACCTACTCATTGCATAGAAATCCTTACTGTTCAAGTCAGAAATTCTGAGAAATTCAACTGGAAATCTGCTTAGGATGTTAAAAATATCAGTTATTTGGTAGCTTGTTTTTAACATAGTTTTCTTTGTATAAAGATCATGCATTCCATATTTTCAATTTGGACATTTTAAATCTTCAGTCAGTACTACATGGATTTGAACATTTTGGTCATTGTGGTTAACTTTATATATCACTCAAAATGCCACTGAATTTTTGGAAGAGGATCTTTGGAGCTATGGCACTTTGTTAGATAATCTTTCTTTTATTCCATCACTCAATCTCACCTAGCCTTGTTTTCCTATTGATAAAATACAATTATAACTTGTCTTTATTTAAATAGTGTTTTGACAAATTCATACTATGTATATAAGAGCCCTTTGAAAACTATAACATTGCACTAAAATGACAAAGATTTCAAAATTCAGTGCTCATAATTATGAGCTAAGAATACATCAAGGAGAAAACATGAAGATAAATATGTTTAGTTACAAAAAGAATTTGAGTGGAAGTTACTGGAGGAAGATGAACTTTTGGCTTCTGGAAGTGAGCAAATCATTAAGTAGCTATAGTACTCCTTAGTGTCATCATACTGTTACAATAATAGTGTGGCATTTACAATAGGTACCGTGGTGTGAAAATGATACCCATTGCTAGCAAAGATCTGTGTTTAATGTGTTTAAGCAGAGAAATCTCTTTCGAGAAATCATTCAAACTTTTGTTCTTGAACTAATCAGCATGTTCTGGTCAAATAGAGATGGTGCTCTTTCTTTGTTCTGTGTAAAAATAACAACTATTAGTCATCATGCTGTATAATAGCACAACCAAACTTTTCATCTCTGTCAATTAAATCTCATTTTTCTTTTTTCTTTTTTTGTCGGTTATGGGGCTTGAACTCTGGGCTTGGGCGTTGTCCCTCAGCTCTTCAGCTCAAGGTGAGCACTCTACCACTTGAGCAACAGTGCCACTTCCGGCTTTTTAGTGGTTTATTGGAGATAGGAGTCTCACAGTCTTTCCTGCCTGGGCTGGCTTTCAACCATGATCCTCAGATCTCAGCCTCCTGAGTAGCTAGGATTACAGGTGTGAGCCACCGGCGCCCCGCTCATTTTTCTAATAGTTGTTTGAATGATCACTTTTCTTTTTCGCATCTTCCAGATGAGAAAAATCACAAGAAGGAAAACTGGCATTCTCATAATGTGCCAAAAACAAGCAGATTTGAAAATGTGAAACAGCTGAGCTCTCTTGACATTTCCTGATGTCATCTACCGGTAGAGATGACTGTTGGAGAGTTTCTTTCCTTGGTGACTGTTTCCTTCTTCTAGAATTCTGACAATCTTCAAGAATTACACATAATTTACTAAGAAGAAATAGACCAAAGGGGGATTAATTCCATATCAAAGTCTTGTAGTGCCAAGAAAATAAGTAGTATTGCATCTGGTTCTTTTAATCAGCACTTCATATACTTTCTTAATGGGACCCAATCAGAAGCACTGGTTTTGATATTTATTTGAGGAGTTAAATGGGTTTATACATTATAGGAATTGAGTCTATATTTGAGGTGGAGATGAATCCAGGTGAGGTATGCAGTAAAAATGAAAACTTTTAAAGCACACTAGTGAGGAACTTCAAAGCCTGAGATATAGGAAGGGCTAAATAGACATATAATCTTAATGTTATGTTTCGCATCCCTCAGGAAATAAGATTAAGATATCAAATATATGGCTTTTTACACTGTTTGTGGAAAGAGAAAGTATACTACTTGAATGCATTTGGAAAAAGGAAACCCTTATTTGGGGACAATACATTTAGATGTGTTTGAGTTAAAATCACACAGCTCAAGTTGCAATGGAAAGTTATTAGCATGACTTTTCTGAAGATGGTTACTTGCATATCAGAAAATATGTAGGCATATGTTTTCAACATCTTGGTGTAGTGTTTAGAGAGTCAGCCTATCCAACTGGCTAAAGAATGTACAGATGTAATACTCATTTCTTTAATGAGGTTTAAGACAACTTCTGTTGTGGTGCACATGTGTGTGCATCAACATTTACCAAACATGTGCTGATATTTGCTGATACTTTAGAGTTAGGCACACCATTTAAAATGTGTCAACCTGCAGGAATTTGTGTCACCGTAAGAGGCTGCTAGCAAAACCTGTCTACTTGCTTGCAAGAAATTGAAGCTTATGTTAGATGCATTCTGAGTCTTCTACATGTTGAAAAGCCCATTCAAAATGGAACTCATTACAGTCAATGGCCACCTAGACTCTATTTCCTTTAGTATATAATTAAAAAACATCTGTTTAATATTTTTATTTTACATTTTCTCCTGGAATTTGTCATCAATTATGTTTATAATAGTATTAAGAGCTACCATGAAATAAAGAATGAGAAGACATTTATACCTGAGAACATTAGACAAGAATACATGTGGACCATTCATTCAGTATATATTGGCCATTTAGTATGTGCCAGAATCTAGGAAAAAAAGATGAATAAGTAACATTTCTTGTCTTCAAAGAGATATATGCTAATGTAGTGAGAGTTCTTATCTTTCCACCTTATTAACACACATTCATTCTTTACCTTAATTTTTCCCCTTAACCACACAACCTGCCTTGAACATTGATACAGTTCATCAGAATGATTTCTTATTTTTATGCCATCTATTAAGAATATAAGGGGTTTCATTGTGCTATTTTATGCATTCCCTATAATTTCCTTTATTTTTATTTCCATCCCCTTCACAATTTTCAGTAGGTTTCATTATTCAATTTTCATACATACATTTGAGATATTGTCATCATACTCACTCTCTGTCACCTTCTCCTTTTTCCCTGCCTTTACCTGCTCTTCCCCCACAAATATTCTCTCTTTTCTATTCAACATTAAAAATGATATGATTCCACTGGCATCTCTTTTATTCTTCTGAGTTAGTGAGCCTATTCCATGGCTACTCTAAACTTTTATTCCCTTTTAACTCCTTTAGAATCCATTGTTATAATCTTAGATGTTAGCAAATTTCTTTGTTGCCTACATAGTTATAAGCTGATAATACCATTCAAGGCTATTGATGACTGAATTGTATTTTAAATGTTATATACCATTTGATTCATAGCTGAGGACAGTTCCATAAGGACTATTGAAAGAGAGAGCCATTCTTTCATTTTGCAGTGCCCAGTTTTACAACCCATCCTCTTTACATAATTAGTAAACGATCAGTGTATTTTATCATTGAACATATCATTACAAAGATAGCTTTCCTAGGAAGAAAGTTGAAAACACATCCTGTAAACAGTGAAGCCATTTATACAGTGGGGATGTCAGTGCTCCAGATGCATCATCAACAACAAATGGCCCTTTCTAATTATGAAGCATTTGTCTCAGAACATTCCAACAGCTGGAATTTAGCTTAAGGCTGACATATGCCTTACCAATATTGGGAAGCAGTTGTGAGTTCAGTGGAGTCCCTCAAGGTCTCTTCCAAGCTTCTGATTCTGTCACACTAAGTATGTGGATTCAAGCATCCACAGGTGAGGGGTAATAGGCAGCAATGCAATTGCTTGGGTGTGTGTTAGAGCATTGTTGAAGATGAGATAGGAGAATCAGCTAATGACACCTCCCTCCTCCTTCCTCTTCTGCTAGGCCACTCAATGCTCCTTTCCTATCTACTATATGAAATTCTGTCATGAAAAAGAGGGATTGTTTATTTTCTCGAGAAAATAGATTACTCTGCAATCCTCACCAGATTTGTGGTTAAAATGTTCAGACATGCCTCAGATTGAAAACCAGTCTTTGGCTGGTAGAGATGATGAGGGTCATGATGACTGCTCATTTATAATTCAACTAAATTAACTTAAGGTGTGCATCATTTTTACCTTTAGTAAGAAGAAATTATTTGTAAGTGCACTATCACCAGCACTTTTGAAATGCAACATTTCATTATTTTACTAGTCTACTATTTTACTTGTTTATACTGTAAAGTTGGATGCTGATATCTAATTTCTTCTCCCTGACATATCTTGTCTAAGATCTAAAGTCCTGTTCAAATTCATCAGCCTCTCTAACTTCATAACCTTTACCTGAGCCTACCTTCATAGATCATTACATTTACATACCTCTGTGTTTCCCCTAAGTCCTATCTTCTGGTGTGCCAATCAGTTACTGCTCGTATGCTCTTTTAGAAATGAGTCACATGCTTCCAATTCTTTTTTTAAAATATCTATTCCTCATTTTGGATTTCTTTTTTTTAATTTTTATTTTTTTTTGTGAAAATACTGTACAGAGGGGTTACAATTACATGGGCAAGATAATGAGTACATTTCTTATCAAGCATTGTAGCCTCCTCCTTTATTTCCCCTTCCCATCCTCCCCTCCCCTCCCCTCCCACCCAATCCTCCCCGCTACCTCCCCTTCCCCCTCTCCAAAGTTGTAAAGTTCATTTCGACATAAGGACTTGTACATCTCATTGCTGCAATGGGTCCACCTGTATCCCTATTTAAATGATTTGTTTTTCCCCTTCTCCTCCACAAATTATACCGACATCAAATACAGTGAAAGCAGGGGTTATACTGTGGGGGAGGGACATACAAAGCAACAAAGAAATAATCTTATAAATGTGTTAGAAACAAATGTGTGAAAGAAAAAAAAACATTTAAATACATATCTTAGGGTTCATTTCCCTAACATCACCTTATCTGACCTTTTCTGCTTGACTCAGACATATATTAGATATTGCAAATTAAGAACCTTCTCATATTCAATCTTCAACTCTAGTGAAAGGCTTGCAAAAGCCTTGGCCATCTCATCCTGTGTACTTTCTCTACACATTTAGATTCATCTCACCATCGAATACTATTGGTGTGATAGTTAGGGCTTCACATTATGACTTGTGGGGAGACAGACACCTCCGGTCCATAACATCAAGTAAAAATATGACTAATGTGACCTCTTTCTTCAGGGCCTTCTTTGATCAGCCTTGCTCAACTCACCTCTCTACTCCTACACTACGGAAAATATGTGCTGTTGCCCTTTAGAAAGTTCTCCATTTGCACAATCCCAGAAACCTACCATTTTCCCCTTGATTTATGTCTTGCTTATACTTGACCAGGAATCAATCAGCAAGTGTTTTCAGTTAGGAAATATGCTTTGCAGTCCATATGGTTGCTGTCAAAATTACTTAGTTCAGTCAGAGACAATGTGTAAATGAATGGGCATGGCTTTGTTCCAAGAAGACTCCTATGGACATTGAAATTTATTTGTGAACACTAAAATTTGTTTCATATAGTTTTCATCTGTTATAAAACTTACTTTAAATGTTTTTGTTCAGTAGTATACTGTACAAAACCCCCCACAGTTTATGGGTCAGATTTGGCATGCTCAGTTTATAGACCATATACTGGATCAGATTGTAAGTTTCTTGAGGACAGGAACTGAACGTTTGTTTTCTCTTCTATATATCTAGCATCTGCATCTTCCATATTGGTGTAAGATAAATATGAGCTGACTAAGTATTTAGCCTGCCAGTACTTTATACTCACATATGTTTTCTCAGCATTCTTCCAGAATTTGAATTGGATAGTAGCTAAATGCCTTAACAGGAGCACTTTAGGTAAATCCACATTTTTGTTCTTTTAGTCTAGCATGATTTGGTGGCTCTTTCCTCTATGATTTTGATTTTCCTTAAATGCAGACAATAGTTTCCTACGTGGAAGATATCCTCAGTATCTGTGTGCTCCTACACATCTTATAGTAATGCAAGGTTATGTTTTCCTGAGTGGAAGGTAGCCTTAATGTGAGAAAATGATAGCTGTTTCAGTAAAGAATTTGAGATATAATACTTGAATGAAAAGAAAAATCGCTTCTTAGTACTATCTTTGCTTTATGCCCTTCAGACCTAAATGCTTAACCACAGTAATCATAATGAAAAATCACAGGAATTTATTTCCTAAAATTCTTACTCCCTGAAGAGATTAATCCACTACTTGAAATCAAAGGTAAATGAAGGGATTTTATTTTCCTTTCCCAAATGGTCTTTTTAACCTCTGAAAGCAACAGTCTTTTACTGCAGCAGATTGTTTAAGAAGTTAGACATAAATCACAATTCTAATGTAACTTACATTTTTGATAACAAGGCAAGGTAATTGTTAGTCATGCTTGCCTGCCTGTAAAATGCTGATTTGACTAATATGTATATTAGGTGAGGATGAAAGAAAAGTCTTTGGCATCTTGCTCAAGGTCATGGATAGATCTGCAATCTCATCAACCCATATTCATTAACATGAAATGATATTAACTGACATAGAATTTCACTTAGGGATATTTCAGTGGCTCGGTAGACAAAAACCAAAATACAAAATGAAGTGGACAATACACATATGGCTAATAATCTGATCAATTCAGTTTGGAGTTTCTGAGGTGGCATCAGAGATCCCTTTGGTGTACATGCTTTTCTTATTTGTGTGTGTGTGTGCGTGCATATTTGCAGATGAATTGCATATACAAAAATTTTGTTAAGCAAGAAATATATCTATTGTTTATTTAATGAAATGTTAATTTCTGGTGGTAGGAAGTGAGAAAAGAATTTGGATCTAAGGAAAGATATGAATTTATTTGGCAATATATGATATAGATATATGAGAAATAGATAACAATATTGGTTGGATATGCTAACTACATGTGCAAACACACACATATGCATACACTCTACACAATTGCTAAGCCTTTGTTCTTATTCCCATGTTGCCATGTTTCTTAGGCTCTTCCTTTCTTGAATTCCTGTCTTTGTTTATTTCTTATCACTCTTTGTTTTAACACAATATTCTGTTGTGCACACAGCAAATGATATTCCTTATGTTGAACTTTCATCATACTATTTTTCTGCCCTACAGTTTTTCTTCAATTGCTTTTGGCAGCACCAAAAACAATTTTCTATTTTCGCTTTGACTTAAGCATCTCCTAGTCCAATTATGCCCCTCATAGAGCCCTCTCCCACCTATCACAAGGCTCATATCACTCAGAGCCAATAATGGGAATTTCATCTACTACTGCGAGGAGTGTAAATGTGCTGTTTCTCTGTGTGGCAAAATCTAAAAACTGTATCCATGCTTGACTTCACTTACACATTCCACTTCTAGTCATTCCTTTATGGGATGTTGAAAAAATGTGTGTGTGAGTATGTTTGTATGTGTGTATACATGTGTATTCATAATAGTGGCCACTACTTTTACTGCCAGCATTTTTGAAAATAACAAAACTGGTTAGTGCCTCCTAATTTGGCCTGTGGTGAGAGTACATTTTTGCTGTGAAATATTAAATACCTAGGCACTGTTAAGAATAAAAATAAATATGAAGATACTCATTGATTTGTTTGGAAGCATTTAAAGACATATTGGTGTAGCCAATGTATGTCCTTTAAAATTTTGATTCTTTGCATTCTTTTTGCCTTTTAAAGATCACTAATAGCTTATTGTTGTTCATCAAATTAATTCTGGCTTTGCAAGTCTATGTTCCAAGGCCTGCATCAACTCACTATCAAGTTATGTATCAGGGTCCACAGAAATCTCAGTCATTTCAGTGGACTTTGTCCAGCTGAGTTCATCACAGGCTTGCTTTTGTTAATGCCCATTTCCTACCCAGTTACTCTTCAGTCACTTCCTTTCGGATGCAAACAGCACTATTTCTTATGATCTCATTTCCAGCTCCAATTCTTTTCCTGGTTTTCCTACTCTTTCATGTTTATACCATTCAGTCTTATGGCTGGACTCAAGTAAACAGGTGTGTTGGAAAGAAGCCTGGATTCAGAAGAGGCAGAATATGACAAGAGAATACCTGCATTCCCTTTGGTTTTGATGAAGTGTCATATTTAACGGATGTTTGGAAGAAAGCCATGCATGCATCCGTTCTTGCTACTTTGTTCTTTTTCCTACTTAGTGGAGCATAGATTTTTTAGCACTGAAGAGCTAGCCAAGTAAGAATTTGCACTCTAGCTTCTTAGATCAAACAGTCTTGAAGGAAGAAAGGAACAAAAAGGTAAAAATCTAGAGCAGGATTTACTTCTGGAGGACTATGACATCTCTTCATGTTTTTGCTCCCCTGTTCCTTTTCTGTTGCCTCTGTCCCGTCCCTTCAGGGCATATCTGGGACCCAATTTACTCTGGTAACATATTCTCACCTTTTTCATTCCCAGTCTTAATCCACTCATTCCCTGGGCTTAGTCTGAAGAAGAGAGAACTAAATTCCTCTATCATTTGTGTTTAGCTCATTGGATTGTATTCTAGCACCAGCAAACAGTTTTGTTCAAGACTACACTTTTTCTTTTTCTTTTTTCTTTATTGTGAAAAGAGGTGTTACAATTACATGGGCAAGAAAATGAGTACATTTCGTATCAAGCATTGTTGTCTCCTCCTTTGTTTTCCCTACCCATCCCTTCCCATACTCCTCCCCCACCCGATCTTTCCCCCTCCCACCAAAGTTGTAAAGTTCATTTTTCGACATAACGACTTGTACATCTCATTGTTGCAATGGGTCCACCTGGATCCCTATTTAAACGATTTGTTTTTCCCTTCTCCTCCACAAATTTTTCTAAGACTCCTTAGGTATAGTATATAAATTGGCTTTTTGAAGTTAATGTGATCATTTAATTTTTGTACTATAAAAATTGAATACATATGAGAAAATAGTAAGTATTTTGTATGCCTACCATGCAGATTCAACCACCAACATTCATCATATGCTCATTTTTAAAAGCCTAAGTTTATCTTAGTATGATGTTTGAGTATATATAATACCTGCCATTTTTTAATTAAAGTTGTTTTGTAGTCATGTGCTTGATAGTGATGTGGTTTCCGCTGCAGCATTTAATTATTCATTCTTAAAGACAGTGACATGGAGGATTAGAAATTAAAATTCAATCCACATGAATAATAAAATTTCCATGTGACTATTTTGAACACAGGTTACAATTTGTTAAACAAGTATTGTGTAGAAATTATTGTGTAATTATTATTTCTGTTATATTGATTTCTCCCTAAACCTCAAATTAAATTTTTATCTTTACTGTTTGTAATTAAAATATGGTCATATGATTCATTAATATTATTCTAAGTAGTTACCAGGGATAGGTATTAATTGTGAGCCTCTTTTTATCCCTCCATGCTGTTTCTTTAATACATAGTCTGTGAATTTTGTAAATACTTTTGATGTGTCCTCAGGCATTATCAACTCCTAAGGGAACTAAGAGCAATAGAAACCTTAGGAGACACACGAGTGTCGAAAATTATGAGCTACATTTTTTTTTTCCTGAAAGCATACCTGACTTTTTAATGAAATAGAGCAGCATTATGACATTAGATTTGAATGTAGGTAAGAGGTTAATAAGTTCTATACCTCTCATGAATAACTCATCTCTTTTGCAGGTTGTTATTCACAGTTGAAATTCTCTAATTAATTTTTCTCTGATTGTTTTCCCCACCCCTTTTCTCCAGCTCTTGTAAATGTGAAACTCTGGGCCATTGACCGACAATGTTTTCAAACAATAATGATGAGGACAGGACTCATCAAACATACCGAGTATATGGAATTTTTAAAAAGGTAGGACATGTTCCTTTCTCCTCTTGAGCGTATTTATTGTCCTTTTTAAATGCAGCAGAGTGAAACTTCTCTTTTCTATAATCTCAGTCTTAATAGCTTTACAAATTTATAGAAGGCAAGACGTGTACAGGCTTCTTTATAACTCTGGTGCCAATTTTCAGGATAAGGGGATGAGTCAGAGCTTCTGAATTTTATCACGTGTACTCAGCCATTCCACATTTTCCCAAAGAAAAGTAGTTCACAGGAACAAATAAGAATTTCTTGAACAGTAAAGAATACTGTCTATTCTACTTATTGGTTAATACATTTAAATAATCTCTGCTAGATGCACCACACTGTATGGCCACACTCTTCATTCTATGAGTTTCCACTGAAAAGTCTGGATAACCAAAGGGGGAAAGCTCCAAGAAGCAGCCTATTATCCTTTAATCCTGACTTTAATTTCCCAAATTAAATTTATTTTATATTGCAGTAAAAGTTTTTCTTTCCTTGAATCATATATGATCATAGTAACTCCATATAGAATGAGAATAGAATAAAAAATACAGCCTTTTTATTTCTTAGGAATATTTGCTGATATGTATTGAAACTAATTATTTTGCTTCTAAGTTTATTTTAAAAAATATATATCATTTTTGTTAAAAAAATAACTGACTATTCTGCTGAGTTTTAAAAGCAATGTTTTTCATTATTTTTCTTTGAAAAGGTAAACAGTAAGTAGTGATGTACAGACTCTGAGCTACTGAGATTTCATTTTTGAAAGCTAGAATATTAAAGTACCTTTGGTTTTTCTTATATTTTCATTTTTGTGAATAAGTGGGTGAAATGAAGCTGATAAGTCAAATTCACATTTGACTTCAGTAATATATCTTAACAGATATCTCTTGAGTTTCCTTCAAATGCAATTTTAATACTCCTTACTTGGGTATTTCTTGTGGTTAATTAATTTTGTTTCTGCTTCATCTTTTATATATTTTTCATTTCCACATGAAATCTTTTGGTTATAATCCCACTGAAGGGACCTTGAAATTCTAATTTTATATCAAGTATATTAAAATATTTCTCTGTCAGCAGGGTGTTTTTCCTCCTCATTGTTACTGGACAAAACATGTGGAAGTAGAAATATAAGTCTCTTTAAAATTTTAATACAGTTTTCAAGGAAGGTATATTATTTATGTACAATATGACACACAACATGTGTGTGGCAGAATATATCTGTGTGTGCTGATATGTATTTGTGCATTTGTGTATGTGTAGGCAGAGAACAAACACAGACAAACAGAATGGATATCTATTTCAAAACTTAACTTGCAAATTATTGATTTTTTTATGCAACCCTAATAAAGATCTCAATTGCTAATTAACAAATAAGTATCTGTATCACAGTGCCTTGTGCTAATTTTATGTATCTATGCATTGTGCAATCATCATGTTAATTTTAACTACCACCAATTTATTTTCTCAAGTAAATATCAATTGAATGGTACTATATCAGGAGACAGAGATGTCTCCTTTGTCTGTGTGTGTGTGTGTGTGTGTGTGTGTGTGTGTGTGTGTGTGTGTGTGTTCTGTAATCAACTCTGGTCATGCTGTTATTGTCAGAATTATACAATCTATCCTGACAATTTAATGAAACTTGGCTTTCAAGAATGGGTCAACACATTTTTATTGATCAACTGAGAGTGAGAGCAAGTAGAATTTAACTGGTTGAGTAAAAATGAGGTTGACAGCAATTTTAATCTCACTTTCTATCAGGCTCTTTCATAAAACAAGTTTACACTGAATATAGAACTGGGCTGGGAGTTTAGAGAAGTGACAAAATGATCATCATTATCTGTTTTAATCTTACTAAATTGTGACAGTGACTAGTTCTCCCTCTATAACTCTTCAGTGACTCACAGTTGCTGCTCAATTACTTATATCTTCATTGCCTGGACATTCAAGTCCCTCCTACAACCAAAGGCAGCCAACTTACCCTGTTTTAGTCTTGCCTTACTTACATAATCCAAATGATTCCACAGACCTGAATATTTCAACGTCTTCCTATAGCACACTCCCCCCTCTTCCCTGCCTTTGTTCCCAATTGTCATTGCTCAAACCATTTCCTTCTTTTTGATCTAACTAAAGGCCTCCTTTTCCACAGGCATTGATTTCATTCTATGGAGTAGTAGCCTTCCTTCTGGAGTTTTCTCTATCAATATTACTTGTCAACTTTGTTTATAATTTGACTACTAAGCTTATCTCTACTCAAAAAACATTCACTTTTCAGGGGTATGGTTTTATCTTAAATATTCTGACATTCTTTTTTCATACAAACTGTATAAGTTTATACATAGACAGTTGACAGAATAGTAAATCCAGGGCCAATATGTGGTTTTTAGAGCTTATTGCAAAGCAGCAGTGTAAAGCCCCTTTTCTAAAAATTGTTTAAAATTTCATGAGAGCAACACATTATTAAATCATACACAGCCCCCTTCTGAGAAGGAGCTTTGTGCTGCTGTACAAATCACACACACTTTTGAGGCTGAAAGTGTGAATAACATTCATTTCACTCTTATGTTCCCAAGTTAGCTATACTTGATACCATTTATTTAGCTAGCTATAAAGACGTGGCACAATAATACTCAAGGGAAATAATCAAAGGCATTGTCAAAAATCTCAAAACACCAAAATCAATTAAATTTTTCTACTATAAAATCATTTATTTCCCTATTTGGTAGTATGTTTTAAACAAATTTGTATATCATTCTTTTTGTTGTTTTTGGTCATGGGGCCTGAATTCTGGACCTAGGTACTGTCCCTCAGCTCTTCAGCTCAAGGCTAACACTCTAGCACTTGAGCCTCAGTGCCACTTCTAGTGTTTTGGTGGTTTATTGGGGATAAGAACCTCATGGATTTTCCTGCCCGGGCTGGCTTTGAACCTCAATCCTCAGATCTCAGCCTCCTGAGTAACTAAGATTACATGCGTGAGCCACCAGTGCCTGTCTCATTCTTTTATATAACATAAAAACATTAATTTTTTTACATAGTCAAACCAGTTAACTGACCTTTTTATGGCTCTATGTGTAGAAAAACTTACCTATTTTGACATTATAAAGATATAAACTCCACTAGATATTATAATATTATGCTGAAAATACAACTTGTGGGTGGGGATGGAAGGGAAAAACCAGAAAAGAGCAAGGGAAGCAGTGACATTGTCCAGAAAGAAATGTACTTTTTAAGCGACTTATATAACTGTAACCCCTTTGGCCCTCACCTTTATAATAATAAAAATACAAAATTAATTAATTAAGTAATTAATTAATTTATTGTCGGTTGTGGGGGCTGAACTCTGGGCCTGGGCGCTGTCCCTCAGCTCTCAGCCCAAGGATAGTGCCCTACCAACTTGATCCACAGCACCACTTCTGGCTTTTTTCTTCTTATGAGCTGCTGAGGAATCGAACCCAGGGCCTCACACATGAGAGGCAAGCGCTCTACCACTGAGCCAACTTCCCAGCCCCCAATTACAATTTTTAAAATGCCAGGTGCCAGTGGCTAACTACTCAGGAGGTTGAGATTTGAGGATCATGTTTAGGAGCCAGTTCGGACAGGAAAGCCCATAAAACTCATCTCCAATTAACCACCAGAAAAATGAAAGTGGCATTGTGGCTAAAAGTGGTAGAGCACTAACCTTGAGTAAAAATGCTAACTGATAGAGCTGAAACCCTGAGTTCAGTAACCCTGTTACTGACAAAAGAATTAAAATAAAATATACATGTATATAAACTTAACACATCAAAGGGCTCTAGCAATCTATGAAGGGAGGATGTTTTTCTCTATATGTTGCTAAAAAAAACTTCCTCCAGAATTTTCTACTAGAGATACCATATATTTTGTATTTTGTGAAGGATTCAATGAAGTAAAGAAATTGTAACACTAACCAAAAATAAAACCTCTAGAAACTGACAATGCAAATCATCCATTTCTACCATTGTAGTGCTTTCTATTGCGCATCTTGATGTGTTACTAATCAGGGACAGCCACTGGTTAAAAGAGGTATGGTCCAATTATCACTGGTTATCTCCCCTGGACAATCTCCCTCTTTATTTTCCAGATGAAGCACATATTTGGAAGTGAACAAATTATATCTCTAAATGCACTGCTAGTACACAGAGACTTTTCCTTGATGTCAAAGTTAGGTTTTATTTTAATTCCACTATATTTGCCCGATTATGTAACCACCAAGCATGATATTTACCCCCTTCTTTGCTATTAGATAAAAACTGTGATTCTGATCTTTAATCCTCTTCAGCCATCTCTTGTGTCTGTAGTTCACATTCCATGATAAAAACATGTCCTACATCCTTATGCAAGCATGACAAAAATGATTCAAGGGGCAGAGGTACCAAATGTGATACGATTGCCATAGTTCCAGCAAAAATCTCAAGTTGACAGCATTTTTCTATCATTTCAGACCACTGGAAAATATTTTTGTTTTCAATATAAATTTTGGAAAATGAGTCAGATAACTGACAGAGTTAATTTGTGCTGCTTTTCTCTGAATGTATTCTCTGGTGCTCCCATTGGCAATGGTATCTAGACCCAAAGGAGCATTCGAATGTAGCCATGTGGCCAGTGGGTCTGCTTGTAACTCTGGGTTTTCTTTTGTCTACACACTATGATGCTGATGATGCCGATGATCACCACGATGATTAAGTATTCTGATTTATATAATGAACCACATTTTCAAGTCAGACTCACAGAAAAAGAATAATCTTTTCTGGAAAATGAACTATGGAGTTGATTCTGTTGATCTCCAGAAATCCTTTTTCCCCCTCCATTAGAGAATTCTTTTATGAAGCAGATAGGCTCACATTGTAATTCTTGAGTTAAACTTTTATGTAACTCCTAGCAGAAAGCTCTCCTTGGTTTTTACCTTGTCCCCAGTGCCGTGCCTATGTTAGCAACTGCTAATGTTTCCAGCTCATCTCTTTTCTTCTTCTCATTTCCACTGTCACAGAATAGTGGCATTGAACAAGATGCATTGTACTCATAACCTAGCATATGGAATTATAAGCTCTCTGTACAACTACTTAATAACAAAAAACTCCAAAAGAATAAAAGTAAGAAATTTAAGGGCCTGTTTTTTTTTCTGAGGTAAAGCATAATAGATAATTATTTAAAGTGCATGGTGTCATCCAGTTTCTGAGAAATCTGAAATTCAGTTCTTCTAGAATGTCAGCACTCTTTTGCTCAAATTTCCAGGGTAAAATTCTCCCCAGAATTTCACAATTGCTATATAATGTTCAGTAAGACCCTTGGTAAAGTTGTCATATCCTCCCCGGAAACAGTGTTTACAGCTGCCAGTGTAATAAGTTTGAATGACAGCTGTGGGGGTGGGACAAGAAAATCTGTATTTTTAACAAGTTCTCAGGTGATGCTGATGTTTTGTGGAGAAACACAATCAATAACAGAAAATGAAATTAGAAAATGTCTTTCAAATATTCTAAGTATTTCAATGAATTACTAATAGGAAGAATATCTGGGTTTAAATTTGGTTTCATTCAGTAGAGTTGTGCTGTTTTAGGCAAACATCTTTAAGCCTAAGGCTCAGTAATCAAAAATTGGAAACTTCTCTCTGTGAAGAAGCATAATGAAGAATAAACAAAACAATAGCAAATGTTAGTAAATATTTAATAAGCATGTTCAAAACACTTGAGATGTATCTAATCATCAACAAAAAACCTCTATAATGAATTCTATCATATAGATTTACATATTGAAGCCAAAGAGTTAAATGAAATGACACAATTAATTGTAGACAGACTTAGACTTGTTAGTTATTTATTATTTATGTATTTTTGGTGCTGGTATTGGAACTTGAACTTAGGGTCTGGGCAGCACCCCTTGGCTTTTTCACTTAAGTTTGTTATTTCTACCACTTGAGCTTCAGTGGCTTCTTTGGTGTGTGATTGGAGATAGTCTTACCCACTTTTCTGCTCAGGCTGGCTTCAAAACTCAGTCTTCAGATATCAACCTTATGAGTAGCTAGGATAACAAGCATGAGCCAACTCTACCTGTCTTCATAAATGCTAGGTATCCACGTGTCAGTTCCTAGGCATGGATTTCCAACTCATTAAATTGCCATGTACTCTGCCTGAAGGATTCTGTACATGTTCACTATGTCCTTGAAGCCCCTAGATTTTTTTTCATGGGGAGCAGAGGGGTGGTAACAGTTTCCACCTCCTAAATGCCAATAGGATTTTTCTTCCTCTCATATTCTTCCAACTCTTGAATACATTTTCATAAATAATCATTGACAGCTTAAGAACTACCACTTTAAATAGCATCAAATACAAGATAATGCCTTAGAATTATGTAAGTTCAATAACAAGGGCTTTAATTTGTTTGGAAGTCTGCCTTCTACATACAAAATGTATCATTATTGCTAAAGTGGCTATTAAGTAGCTAAAGATCTGTGTCTTCTCTAGAAATTTAGGCAGTGTACTTGGGGCTCTTCCTGACTACAAGCTTAAATGGAAGTCTACAAACAGACTCTATTCTTTCTTAGGCTGTGTTCTGTGATCTTTTAAGGACATCTATAGAGTATTTCTTGGATTCGTTAGCCTGAAAATAAAATCAAGATGTTACTTGATTTTGGTTCATTTTGGTGTAAACTATGTAAGGAGTGACTATAGAGTCCATTTGATTTTTTAAGATCATATTTCTGGAAAATCAAAATCATCATTCCCCTTTGACCAGACTTTTCTCCTACAATTTTAGGAAAAAGATAGAGAGAAAAAAGAGATTGTATGCCAAAATAGCTTTAGGTATTTTAGAGCATTTTACTTTAGAGAATAAGTGACAGACTATTAAGCTTTTAAGCTTTAAGCTCTAATAAAGCTTTTCTAGAAGATTGGGAATCCTGCATTAAAATTAATCTTGACAAAGCTGGCATAGCCCTAATTTGAAGGGAAATAATATGAAGAATAAATAAAGAGGTATATCCTCACCATCTTCCAAATATGCCTGCTGAAAGATATCTTAGGATATCAGATCCGTTCTCATTAAATGTGACAGGAGGAGCAGGTAACCATTAAATTTCATGCTCTCGTCTATTATTTGGAAAAAGGTTGCCATATTGATCCTTTTAAAGAAAGAAAGGCAATGTGATCTCAGACATCTGCATCATTATATGCTAATAATTGAAAACTATTTATATGCACATATTGTATATAGAAACTTCTACTTCCACAAGTTTTTTTAACTAATCCTTGCAAATAATTTAGATGCTTGATATATAAAACTTGTGGTTAATTTCTCCCCTTTGAATCAGTAATGAATTCCCTACATCTCATTTGGTCCAGGGGAAGACAAGGCCTTAGATGAGGATTTAGGACATTGATCCATCTATGATGCTGCCTCTTAGATTGCCTACATTTGGAGGGAGGAGTCTCTGAAGCTCATATCCCTATGGTCACCCTATCCCTGAGGATGTTTACTCAAAACTGGGGTTTAGAAAGATAAAGCAGTGTGATACACTAGTTGAATATTCTCCCATTTTATTGTCACTTTGGCTTTTATAAGTTATGCCTGTGATGAGGCTTATTTTACTTCTATGTCATTCATATCGAGCCTGCTGGAAGTAAGTCCTATGTTTGTAAAATGTGTTATATACAATATGTTGAAGTCTAAGACAGTATATTCTTTTCCACAACAAAAACTATTCTGCTGAAAGAACAGGCATGGTTCAAGTGGTAGAGCACTAGCTTTGAACAGTAAAAGCTAAGCAAGAGTGTGAGGCAGAGTTCAAGTCTCTGTACCAACAGAAAGGAAGGAAGGAAGGAAGGAAGGAAGGAAGGAAGGAAGGAAGGAAGGAAAGAAGAAGGGAGGGAGGGAGGAAGGAAAGAATCTATTCTTCAAAGAACAAATTCAAGAAGCATTTGCCACATACTAGGGGAAATAAGAAAGTAATATTTTTTTTCGATATCAGCAACCTAGTTTTGTCTACTTGTTCAATCTTCCCCAGGGCTGATGAGGAATCCAAGAGATCTTCAGTGAGGAGGTAAACATGTTGCCAAGAGGCTAAATAAATATTAAATAGTTTTAGATATTGAAAGCCTCTTAGCTTGTATATTTTATCTGTTCTAGAAAGAGGAGGGTACATCTGCTGGTTGGTTTAGACACACAAGAGAAGGAATGAGCAGCATGAATTTTGGCTTGGTTTTGTTATCCTTGAAATAAAGTTAATTGTAGTTTATTTGCCATTATGATTTTACCAAGGTGAATTTTTAGTGAAATGTTAGGAATCTGCCTAGTTATTTTTAATTTTTAAAATGGGAAAACCATCCCATCTTTTCTACTCTGTCTCAAGTGTTTCTACTCAGCTCAATTTTAAGCACTCACCCCAACTCAAGTGAAAATCAGGGATAAATCAAACAGCCAAAACTTGCCACCTTGCATACATTACTTAGTTTAATTTTGCCAAGATTCATTGAGGAAATCAGGGTTATCTTCATTTTACTGAGGAAGCAATAGGAAGCATGAAATTTAGTGGGTTTTTTTCCCTATTAGCATTAGGCTAGATTCAAATCAATTCAATCTCACATTTTTTATTCTGTTAATTATATCAGGCTAACTTCTTGATGTCAGGGGAAGAACAATATGGCAGTATTAATAATTACTTTTTATAGAATTAAAACATCAATTGGTGAATATGCAAAAAATGTGAATAATCAGAAAAGTCTCTTGGAAATATATTTCTGATACATTTCAGCTATTAGAGAAAGTTCCTAACGTACAATTTTGGAATCAGGTTGTGTCATATACATATGTATGCATGTATGTATACATTCATATATCAAAGGAATCTGGGCCTTTAAAAATTAACTTAAAATAGTTAATGGGGAAGAGATATTTTTCCTTCAAATTTTCCAGAATCATAGAACTTTTAGTTTACTTTGTATAATAATAACTAATAGAATATTTATGCAAAAGCCTAGAAGGATGGCAATTAAGCTGCATAGATCTAGTTGTCATATAAATATATAAAATGTTTATAATTACTCAAGACTTTCCAAGAAATGTCTTCCCAGTTGATTTGAAGTGGTCCTAAGGGTAATGACTACATTTCATATTTGAAAGAACCTACTTAAGATCTGTTTTGTTGTACAAAGAAAGACAAATCAAAGTTGTCTGGGAGAATGGATATGCATGTTAATGAATATTAATCTAAATGGCATTAAATTCTTTTTTCTCCACCTTGTCTTATCTCCTCTTTCTTTACCTCTCTTTTTATCTCCCTCTTACTTTTAATATATCAATATTTCTTATGTAGAATTTTATTGTACAACTAATTACATTTGTATATATAATGTGTTATGCTATTCCATGTATAATATACTTTTATCACATTCACCCCATTACCTTCTCTTATTCCCCTCATCCTCTACTTTAGCATGACCCTAAACTATGAAAGCATATGATCATTTTTTCACTTATAACATACACTTTTCTAGATCCAATTCATACTCTAAGTCCTGTCAGACACAACACAGAAATTGTGCTACAAATGGAGTAGCAGTGATTGGACCACCTGTGAAAATCATGAAATCCTTATTGAGCATGCAGAATGAATCCAAGTGCAATTTTTGTTTACAAGCACACACACACAGACACACACAGATACACACAGATACACACAGACACACACAGACACACAGACACACACACACAGACACACACACACAGACACACACACACACACACACACACACACACACACACACACACACACACACACACCTTATTCCAAAGTTAACTTCGTAATAGACAGGAGGTAAAAACAATGTATGAAAACCTGAGACTCCCCTAGAACAAATTTTTCAGTCATTTCAGATTAAGATAATCAGATTAAGAAATCTTTCAGATTGCGGAAATCTTGTCTCCCTGGTGACAGTTCACCCAGAGGCTTCACTTTTTTAGTTTCCATATTTCTGATATCCAGTTAATTGGCCTCTCTAATACTGAATCTTTCTTTTTTTTTTTTGTCTTTTCTTTTTTGGTACTGGGGATCGAACCCAGGACGTTGCACTTGCTAGGCAAGCACTTTGCCACTGTGCTACATCCCAGCCCAATCTTTCTTATTTCAATTTAAACTTCCTAACATAATTAGAAAAGAGATATCTCACTTAGTTATAAAGATGTCAAATTTTCCAGAAAAGAGGTATCTCTGTCCTCATAGAACTAGCATTTTTCTTTTCTTTGTTCTAGTTACTTTTTCTTGCTTAGTTACTTTTGAGATATGTTCTTTTTGTTGTTGTTGTTTAAGTAGACCTATTTTTTATTTTTCTTAGAGTATATTGTACATTGGGAGGGATTTTATTATGACATTTTTCACCTATACATATATATGAAAAATATGATCATTAATGTTATCCATCTTATATTTCTATTTTGAAGACATATCTTCTTTAAAATTTGATTATCTTTATGTAGCTGTACAAAAGAATTGCCTTTTAACAAAGCAGTTTATGAATATAATGTATCTTGATCACTGTCAACCCTTTCAATATTCTTACTCATTCCTCGCTTTCCTTTCCCTCCTTCCTTCTTCTTAAATTTGTAGGATCTAGGGGCTGGGAAGTTGGCTCAGTAGTAGAGTGCTTGCCTCACATGTCTGAGGCCCTGGGTAGGATTCCTCAGTACCACATAAGCAGAAAAAAAGCTGAAGTGGTGCTGTGGCTCAAGTGGTAAGATACTAGCCTTGAGCTGAAAAGCTGAGGGACAGCACCCAGGCCCAGAGTTCAGGCCCCAAATTCTTGATAAGAAATGTACTCATTACCTTGCTCATGTAATTGTAATCCCTCTGTACGGTATTTTCACAATTAAAAAACTTACTAATAAAAATATGTAGGATTTACATTAGACTCTTGACTGCATTCTCCGCCTTCTCTTCACTTGCCCCCCCCTTTACTTTTGACCCCACCCCTCCCCTTTTGAGTACCTGCTTCCTACTTTTTGTTTTTGTTTTTAATTTGCCTTTCTAAGGAGCAACACTATTTTTTTTTTTTGCTTTGCCTGTCTAAGGAATAACACTATTTGTTTTCTTCTGTGAATCTGTCAGTATATTTGTATACACTTGCACACTAGTCAATGTATTTACTTATAAATTTATAAGCTAAATTTGGCTTCCATATATAAGGAAAAGTATGCATCCTTTGTCTCTCTGAGCCTGACTTACTTCACTTTGCCCAGGATGTCCTAGACAAAAACCCTCCAATTTTATTTTTCCTGTTATAGCTGGGATGAAAGGTATGTGTCTCATCACTTAATTTTTGTTGATGATGGTAAGATGGGGTATCAAGAATCATGTTGTTTGGGATGGCCTGGAATCTCATTCCTCCCATTTTCTGTTTCCTAAATTATTGGGCTCCAGGAAAAAGACTATTAAAATTTCTTCTTTATAGTCCTTGATAGATAATTTTTTGTATCTCATAGAAAACACTGCTGATTTCTTTCACTTGTATTTAGAAAATGCAGGACTTTTTGGAGATACTCAACTACCCCTCCTTAACTTTTGTTTGATGCTTCTTATTCTTATTTCCTGGTATGTCTGGCATTTTTATCTGTCCTTAAGATTTCAATGTGTATTTAGGGATTAAGTCCTTTCAGGTACTACGTGGAAACTGTGCTAGAAATAGTGGCAGTGATTGAACCACCTGTGAAAACCATGGCTTCCTTATTGGGCATGCAGAATACGTCCAAGGGACATTTGTGTAGTTGTCCTGTAGTGTAGACTTACCGTGCTTCAGGATGCCACTGCTGACTTTTCTAAACTCATCTTTTTGTGTAGGCAACTTGTTCTCTCTGTCTTATTTAAGCTTCTGGTGGTAATTATCTGGGAAATCAAGGCCTCAACACATACTTCTTTCAATACTGGAAGGGTTTAGTGTGCTCAGTTATGGCCCTGTTTCTCTATATGCCATTCTTCTGCTTCAAACACAGCCTCCTATTTCTCAGATTGGTCTCACTGCATCATTTGTCCCACTGCTACATTTATTAAATTGTTCTGCCAGGTATCAATTGACACTGAGTACAATAAAAAACTGTAAAGAGGTGTTGTTTTGGGGAAGCCAAGAAAGGGCTAAAGAGTCTAGAGGGGGCTGGCCCTGTAGCTGGAACGGAATATTGGTGAAAGGGCCTGAATGCAAAGCAGAAAATAAACTCAGACCTTGTTGGGCACATAAGAACAGCTTTAGAGTTCATGTAAAGAGGAGGGTCTGTGAGAGAAAGTCAGGAGAGGACTGACTTGTAATAATAGACTTTGAATAGTAATAGTGTAGCTGAAAGTCTTAATCAACTGACAAAGTCATAACATGGAAGAGCTAACGTCAAAAATAAATTCATAATCTCTCTAAATGAACAAAATCCTAAGCATGGCAATTGTTTCAACTAACTTTCAAAGATGAATACTTTCCCAGGCCTTTAAAATTGTCTGCCTTAGAAGAGGGGCTGACAGGAGAAATGTAACAGGAAAGGATCTTATCAAAAAGACAGGAGATAACAAGTGCTGACAAGGACATGGAGGACAAATAATTCATAAACCATTGGTGGCAATGTAAACTGGGATAGCCATTGTGGATGACAGCTTGGAAGATTCTAGTTAATCAAACCAGTATCACAAAGAGATAGTGGCACTCTCACTTGGTTGTAGCATTATTCACAATAGCCAAGGTATGAGGTTAACTTAGGTGTCTATAGACAGATGAATGAAAAACATGGAATATATATATATATGAGTATGTAATATAATTTTATCATATATGTACATATAGTGAATATTCAGTTTCGGAAAGTAAAAAGTCCTGTCATTTAAAAAAAAAATAAATGGGTAAAACTGGAGAGGATTATGGTAAATGAAATGAGCTGCATACAGAAAGACCAAAACTTCACAATCTCATGTAGAACACAATCTAAAAATGTTCAACTCCTAGAAAAAACATGGAAGGATCATTTCTAGGGATTGACAAATGGAAAAATGGTGACATGTAAGCCAAAGAATACTGAGCTGAAAAAAAATAGAGATGAGAAAATATAGAAATAGGCAGAATTAGCGATGTTTCCCTTCATCAATCCCACAGATGGTCTTGCACATTCACACGAGGACGGCTCTGAGCTAAGGGATGCAGGTGTCCCATGAGTCATGATGAAAATAACGATTGCCAGATGGAATGACTACTGTTTTCTGTGCCACCAGAGTGTCTCCTGACTAATTCTCAAGATAATCTAACCCACGTAAATGTCCAGCTTATTTAGGTCTAGAATAAACTGTATTAAAGGTTGGGTGGAGTAGAGAGCCACTCCACATCAATCATTCCTCATCTGGACTTTGTGTTGTGAATGCCCCCAGTAAAGTAGATGAATTTAAGAGCTTAAGGGCTATAGGTACACCTGTAGTATGGAGCATTCCTTCATGTTTTATTTTTCTAGAAATGTGTGTGTGTGTGTGTGTGTGTGTGTGTGTGTGTGTGTATGTGTGTGTGTGTGTGTGTACCAGTCTTGGAGTTTAAACTCAGGGTCTGGGCACTGTTCCTGAGCAGTTTTTTGCTCAAGGTTAATGGTCTACCACATTAAGCCACAGTTCCAATACCAACCTTTTGGTAGTTAATTGGAGATCAGAGTCTCATGGACTTTCCAGGCTGATTTGAACTCAGATCTTAGCTTCCTGAGTAGGTAGGATTACAGATGAGAGCCCTTTCCTTTATTGTTGGTGGCACTTTTAAACTGACAACACGAGTGTCTATAGGCATATGTGACACACATTTCAACCCATGAAATCAAAACTATTTTTGTTGCAATTCTAAGATATCTTCTGTCTATTTCATTCTGATTTAGTCACAGGGTTACAGTTATTTTTTTCAGAATCTAAACCAGCTAAGTGCAATGTCAGCTTGTATCATTATCTTTAAATTTTTTCTCAGTTTTGCTGTTTATTATGATGAACGTAAATAGCTATAACTAATATAAATAAAAGTTCTTTCAAATTCCCAGTTGTATTTAGGGTTATAAAGGGGTCTGATCATCAAACGTTTTAGAGCCACTATTTGAATTAAAATTAGACCAAATGAAGGCAAATAGATGATAAATTAAACTTTCTTAGAAATGCTTTTCTTAGTACCAGAATTTGAAAATCAGAGGTAGGTTCATTAAGGAGAAGGGATAGTATCCAGATTTTGTGAAAAACAGATTTTTTTTTGGCCAGTCCTGGAGCTTGAACTCAGAGCCTGGGTACTCTCCCTGAGCTTCTTTCAATCAAGGCTAGCACTCTACCACTTGAGCCACAGCGCTACTGAGGAATTGAACCTAGGGCTTCATGCATGCTAGGCAAGTACTCTTCCAGCCCCATAGTTGTTTTTTCCCCCTAAACACTATTAAGAGGCTGATATGGGAGGTATAAATCTTTTATAATTTTTCTAAGTTTCTTATAGTTTTGCTAAACACTTCAAAGTTTTCACCTTTTATTGCATTCAGGATAACCTTTTAAAATTAAAATTTAGGAAATTTTGAACAGATAGATGTTTCCTTGTAGATAGATTCATACTTCTAGGAAAATATGGGTATTTGTGAATAACAAATTATATATATATTTTTCCTGTATAGTATACAGTAAAAACTAACAATGCTGGGGTCACTTTCCAATACAGACTAATATATAGCCTGGAACAAATGCAACTACTTTTAACACACACAATAAGCTTCCATATTTTACCAGTGTAAGGTCATTTCTGTTGTGTTTACATCCAGAATATAAAATTTTGTGGGCCTTTCTTCTCAATATCATCAACTCTGAGAACTTCTGATACATGTCAAAGAATTTGTGTATGAATTCACTTTAGTTAGAAAGTATTGAAAGTTCCCTGAAACATTTTGGTGTTTGAAAGATTCAGGTGAAGGTGCAATGTTGATTATCATACTTTTTTTTTTTAGCTTATCTGAATTTTTTTTTTTTTTTTTGGGTCGGCTGTGGGGCTTGAACTCTGGGCCTGGGCGCTGTCCCTGAGCTTGTTAGCTCAAGGTGAGCACTCTACTGCTTGAACCACTTCCGGTTTTCTAGTGTTTTTTTTTTTTTTTTTTTTTTTAATTGGAGGTAAGAGTCTCATGGACTTTCCTGCCCCAGCTGGCTTTGAACCGCAATCCTCAGATCTCAGGCTCCTGAGTAGCTAGGATTACAGGCGTGAGCCACTGGCACCCAGCAGCTTATCTGAATTCTACGTTGAGATAGAACATCTATGACTAAAATTTTATAGGCACACTGAAATGTTTTTAAATGGCTTTGATTCCACAAACATTTTTGGTTATATGATCCAAAACATTTTGGTGAATAATTCCTTCTAGAACTTGGTCAACACTTGCCATTTTTCCTGATTGATAGGTACACTTCAAACACTGTCACAATTCTGATTAGAAAAAATTCAGTCTTAAATCTAATGTTTAGATAAAGCTAATAAATTTAGTAAGCACTATTTTCTCATCTGAAAATTTTATCTTGGATAGTTTATATTTTCTTCATTAGTTTATCTATGTTTTTATATGATAAATTGTCTTTTGTGGATCAGAGAGTGATATAGATCAAATAAACAAATATTCATATTAATGGATTAACATCTAATTTCTATAGTAGAAATCAGGGCATTCAATATTTGGATTTACAATTTCAGTAACAGTTATATTTTGAATAAAATGACTTCTGAAGTTCTTGGGAATTTACTTTTTATAGTCAATGTAATTTTTCCCAGAATTAAGTGTTTTTAGCTTTTTTATTCTATTACAAACCACTGGAGAATACAGGTTTTCTCTGATTTCTAAGAGTAGGTCACTGTGGCCAAACTATCAATCATTAATGTTGATAATTGTTAAAACTAATTATATAAAAACATGTATGAAAAGATTTTGGAAATCACACCTGCATAATTTTGTCATCTTCCTTTTATTTGATTTCTTCCTTTAATTTGATCTTTGCTAATCAGAGGACTCAAAAGATGAGAGCAAAAGAACTGTAAAAATAAGATAAATCAATTGTGGACAAAGGTAAGCTAAGCATAGAAGCTATTTCAACTGGACAGAAAAGTTAAGACATAGTTGAACACTGAATTTTCACAGACATGGGACAAAGTACAGCTAGCTAGGCAAGGAAACACCCAGAGTAGTAGCACAGAGGTGGAAACATTCAGTGATTGAATTACTGATGAATTTAGAGGGTAAGGGTTTAAAGCTAACCCATTGTTCCTGCCTGCAACTGCTGTGATTCCCTACTCTCAGCCAACTAGAGTAAGTTCCAGCTTAAATATTTCCCATGGACACACCCAAGGGAGCAATGCGAACTTCATGTGGCAGAAGATAGAAAGCTATTGTAAGTTTTTTGAGCAAGTGTTGGGATATTAGTTATGTATTGCTTGTGCAAGAAGAACATGTAGAATTGGAGTGTGAAGGGAACTGGAAACAAAGGTAGTGCAGAGCTAGGCATCACATCTCAAAATTATCTCTGCCCTCAGACTGCGTGACTGAAATCTCCAAGTTTCACTTTCATCTCTGATTAATCAACAAATGACATTGTAGGAGAGTTCGGATGAGACACTAGAGGTATAAGAAGACTATGGGTTCTATAAACTTCAAACAGTAAATTTCATGTTCATTGAGTGGTGAAATTCTATAACAGTGTAGCAAAGAGCTGAGTTGTGAATAGCTATTACGATACCATGTGCTTTTTAAGTGCCATTATAAATCATCGATTTCATGATCTCTTCGTTTGATGGGTGTAGTAGGCTAATAGAATGAGAAAATGCAATAGATACCATGGGTTAAACTGTGGTGGCACTTTACAATTTGGATAAGATAGAACAATTTAGGCTGAATAGGAAGAGAATCTTACAGTACATTATTCCAAATTTAGCTCTTTAAAGTTCCAGCAAAATAGATTGATAGCTTCTTATTCTAAAATAATAATATATCATCCCTATAATCCTACAAAATGCATCTACTTTAAATAATTTATTTTCATAAAGCATATGGCAAAAGAGAAAGTTGGACTAACTACTCTCTCTGGAAACCAAAAATCCTTCAATTCATTATAACTAATTCTATATGATCTAGTTGAACTGCTGGCAAATGTTGATTGGAAAATCTCTCAATTGAAGTAGTATTTTAAAAATAATGTAGCTCTTCAAAAATAGCCAAAAGCTAGGTTCCTGTGGCTCATGACTGTAATTTATCCTATCTACTCAGAAGAATGAAATTTGAGGATTGTGGTTTGAAGCCAGCCTAGGGGGAAAAGTCCATGGAACATTTATTTCCAGTTAACCAGCCCAAACCTGGAAGTGGAGATGTGGTTCAAGTTGTAGAACACCATTTTTGAATAGAAATGCTAGGAAAGATCATCCAGGCCCTGAGTTCCAGCTGGTGGCTCATGCCTGTAATCCTAGCTATTTAGGACACTGAGATCCACAGACTGGGATTCAAAGCCAGCCAAGGCAGAAAAGTCCATGAGACTCTGATCTCCAATAAAGTCCTCAGAAAAAGCCAGAAGTAGCATTATGGCTCAAGTGGTAGAGTGCTAGCCTTGAGCACAAAGAGGCTCAGGGATAGCATCAAGGCCCTGAGTTCAAGCCCCAGGACTAGCAAATAAATGGAGGTTAGATTCTTTGGGAACTAGCTTTCATTAGTATAATGGATAAAACGTGAACGAATTTTGCTCCGTTGCTTTTAAGGAAAAACATTAAAATAAAGTTAATTTTAATTGACACATAGAGTATTAAACTCATATATGCTGATGGATACCATGGACTACACTGACACAAGTATGCACAGTGTGATATTTGAAACATGTTTTGCTTATTTAAATCTTCAGTCATTTATCAGTTCTTTATTACAACAACTTTTCAAATCTTTCTTCTAGCTTTCTGAAATATACAATGTACTATTGTTATCTATAATTACCCTTCTGTGAAATAGCACCACAGAACTTGTAGCTCCTGTCTGACTCTAATGGGTGTGTGTGTGTGTGTGTGTGTGAGTGAGTGAGAGAGAGAGAGAGAGAGAGAGAGAGAGAGAGAGAGAGAGAGAGAGAGAGAGAGAGAGAGAGAGAGAGAGAGCGCATTGATCAATTTATCTTTTCTTCTCTTCTGTGCCCCCAACTTTGGATATACTCTCAATTCTATTCTCAGTTCTTACAAGATCAAAATTTTAAGCACAGAAAGAAAATACTTCATGGTCTCACCCATATGTGGAATCTAATTTAGAGAAGATTAATGGAACAACTTTACAGCCACAAATTTAGTTTAGTTTCCTTTAAGGATAAAAATCCCACCCCTGCAGTGGTGCTGAGAGATGGCATCTGGATTGTTCAGTCCATTAGCACTAAGGGAAAGAATTCATTTATTTCAGTATTGATTGACCGAGGATTTATTTTAACTTGTTTATAAGTATTAAGGCTACATCAACAAGGTAGAATTTCTGAACATAATGTTTTAGCAATATCCTAGGTTTGTTGACCATCTCAGCATTCATGTTGTTTTAAACAATATGCATTTGTCACTTATGTTCCTGTAGGTGAGAAAGTTGGTCACAGATTAACAAAGATGCCTGTGGCTATAGGTATCTCATGAGGTTGCATTCAGGCTATTGGCCAGTCTGGAAAGCTTCAGCTTCCTCTAAGGACTAAGCCGGGGTCAGGGATTTGTGTCTAAGCTCATTCACATGTGCTTGGCAAGTCTCAGTTTCTTGTCAGGTTGTAGGCATTTCTCTGGAGCTGCATCACAGGAGAGTTGACTATTCTTAAAACTAAAGAGAGAATAACCAAGAAAGAACTGATAATCTTTGTTATAGCTTATTGTCAAGAGTATTAGCCTGTCATGTCTACTATAGTCTAATTTTTAGAAGTCATTCGTTAAGTCCAGTTCACATTTCAGGTTGGACTAAGGCAGGATTCCACAGGACATAAAGCCTGGGAGGTCTGGATCCTTGGAGAGCTATCTTTAAGATTGTTTATTACTAAATGCCTAAAGCCCGATGGAGTCTAATTTCATTGAGATAAAATCTATAAGAGAAAATTCAAAGATGACTAGGCAAATTTGAATATGAATTTATACTAATAGTAGGGGATGCCATTAATAAGTCTCAATGAGGTTGTGATTATATATTCTTTGGGAGACACAGGTTTGAATATTTTATTCAAAGTACTATACTATCTCTAACTTATTTCCTTAGTCCGTGATCAAACATATACACAAAATAGAAACCATAAGTGGAATAGATGCAATTGCTAAATCTGTGCAGTTAGTTTGTGGACATTCATTGACCTATTCTTTCAACTTTTGAGAATTCAGCTCTCAAAAAGTCTGTTGGGAGGCTTTTCTAATAAAATAGTGGGTAAAATGATGGGTTAGGTCAGTGTTACTCCTATCTTATTCCAGCAACTCTAGGAAAGCAATTTGCGCAGAGCTACCGAATCTCTCAAACCTGCAAGGGCTGCTCAGGATGCTCTGTAAATAAATCTAGAATATTCAAGAACCCAGTTTCCCCATTATCCAATTCCATTAGTGCAGTATGCACCATATGCCATACCACTTACATTTATAGGGAAGTAGAAGGGAGGGAACAATATGATATTAAGCATCTGGAGATGTTTAGTGCATTCAATTTGTTGATGTTTATACTCTGTTAGACTGTGGTTTCCACTATAGTCTCATGTTTCAATTTTTATATTTTCCTTTAGGGCTTGTTTTTAACTTTCTAAGGTTCTACTTCTACCTAAATCTTTCTTTACCCCTTGATTTTAAACCTTATTTTCACACTAAGGTAGTAAAGCTTTAGTGTGCGTTAATATCTACTAATCACCAGACCCAGTTTTTGAGCCATCCTCACTTTTCTAGATTACAGTATTTTCTGAGTTGTAATGGTACTATGCTTCTCTATAATAAACACCCTATCTGTAAATTTTATCTCAGTTTATGGGTACATGTTCGCCAATGTTTGGATAAGCGGCTTATTTTTTCTTCCTAGTCCTGTTGCAATATAATTGTGATGTCTACAGAGTCATCATTTATTAAACTGCTTTCAAAGTGATCTTAAAAAGCTGTTTATAAAACAGCTAACACTTGAAACTGTGAGATCATATCCCCAGAAATAATTATTAAATCTGTGTTAAATTTTTTTCTTATCAATTCCATTAATCTCTATTACCTCTAAAAACAATGATTGAGCCGGGCGCTGGTGGCTCACGCCTGTAATCCTAGCTACTCAGGAGGCTGAGATCTGAGGATCGCGGTTCAAAGCCAGCCCTGGCAGGAGAGACCGTGAGACTCCTATCCCCAATAAATCACCAGAAAACCGGAAGTGGCGCTGTAGCTCAAGTGGTGGAGCGCTCGCCTTGAGCTGAAGAGCTGAGGGACAGCGCCCAGGCCCAGAGTTCAAGCCCCACGACCGACAAAAAAAAAAAAAAAAAAAAAACAATGATTGATTTAGGCTTTTATTAGACTAATGTATGTTCTCCCAATAATATATTGACTGCTAAAATAAACATCATTGTTAGAATTTAGTGAAGACTTTAAGATGTAATGACTTAAGTTCTTATTTCTATGTGTATATATAATTGAAATTTAGGATTTTTCCATAATTTAATCATATATCATTGGGACATGAATTTTTTCTTAGTAAAAAATTACCATATGTTCTTGAGGTAAAAAATTTAAAAATTCAAGAAAGCATAAGGGACAAAAATGGAATAATCCTTTTAATTGTAATGCACAGGAAAAATCAATTGCTAACATTTAAAAAATTATTTTAAATCCTTCTCAGAGGTGGAGATACAGCTCAAATGGTACAGCACCAGGTTTAAGTGGAAAACCTAAAGGACAGCATGCAGGCCTTGATTTCCAGTGCCAGTACCAACAACTATCCCTCCCCCCACATTTTTCTCCATTTAATGAAGTCAGGAGAAATGGTCTGCATATAGGAGCCAAATAAACATGAAAGAAGAAAAAAGTAAAGATGATTAAAATCTTTTAAGGGTTGGAAGGCAAACCAGAGCTGTTACAGAGATTCCATAAATGATTCACAGAGCCAAGTTCCAACTAGCTCATTTCTGTACCATTCATACAGTTTCCTAAAATTCTAGGGTCCTTCATCCTCATGGTCTCAGATATCTAACCTTGCTTGAATTTTGTCTTGACATTTTAGCTCTGTGAATAGAAGAGGCTTGAGTGGTGGGCCACCATTTGCTTTCAGAAGAGACGTTCTGGAAATTCCAGGTTTTTCTAGATATACCTAATTGGCCAGAATTGAGTCTCCAGGTTAATGAGTGACTCAGTAAAGGAGGAATCTTGAAAGGAGAGAGAAAATGTTAGAATAAATGGAAGGAATTTTCCAATTTTATAGATAAGAATTATCTTTAGATGGTAGGATAATGGGTGAATACGTGACAAGGATTTCTCTTCAGTTGATATGTGTGTGCATATGTGTATACACACATATATTTCACACATTTTCCCTTCATTCCTTCATTCTTTCTTTTCTTCCATCATTCCTTCCATAAGATACAAATAGTTTATTTAACAAAGTGTGAGTATAGGCTTCTCAGGAGAGCGAGAAGCTGGACCTGGAATTTGGTGGTCCTTTTTTTTAATCTTCTAAATTTTATGTAATAAGCTTACAAAGTAGAACTTTTCAGTTGTAAAATAATTTAACTTTTTTTTTTTTTTTGTCGGTCGTGGGGCTTGAACTCTGGGCCTCGGCGCTGTCCCTCAGCTCTTCAGCTCAAGGTGAGCGCTCTACCACTTGAGCTACAGCGCCACTTCCGGTTTTCTGGTGGTTTATTGGAGATAGGAGTCTCACGGTCTCTCCTGCCCGGGCTGGCTTTGAACCGCGATCCTCAGATCTCAGCCTCCTGACTAGCTAGGATTACAGGCCTGAGCCACCAGCGCCCAGCTTAATTTAACAATTTTTTAGATAACCTGTATTTTTAAAAATAGCATTGATGTTTCAGTTTGAAGAACGTGAACAGATTCTCCTGAGAAGATAAGAAATTTTCCACTGCCACAAGGTTTTTTCAAAATGCAAACTGTCAAGTATTGTGGGTCATCTTGTTTAGATCAGTGCTTGTTGCAGCCACAGTTGGCATCTCAAAGGTGGAGAACTGAGGTTAAGGAAACACTTACTAGTGCTATGTGAATTCAGCTTACATGGAAGATTTACAATCTACTTAATCACCTAAACATAGGTCAACAAACTTCTTTGTTAAGGAATAAAGTCAAGAATATATTAAGATGCATTGATGCACAATCATAAGTATATTTACATAATTGTATCCAAAACGAAATCCAATGTCTTTTCTTTTGACCATGTATGATCTGGAGGTACCAACAATTCTCTGCTCAAGGGCAGTGCATGATGATCTGGTGGCAGACACCAGTGAGCAAACCTCAGATGTAAACAGCACAGAAAAATACATAGACAGTGGTTTGTTCATTTTGCAGATGAGTAAATAGTGACTTAGAATGCTTGCTATGCTCACAAGCAAATAGCACAGCCAGGATTGCATTCATATTTATCTGCCTTTAAAGCCTATGACCTTTCCATTTGGCCAAACCATGGAGCAATAAAACCATATTTTAAGATGAAACAAACTTGAGTTTCAAGTGGAAAACATCATGTAAAGAGAAAAGTTCTTCTAGGCTTTGACAGGAAGATGTGATTTGAAGTCAGGTACTTCCTCCTTTTCTGATGCTGCAATGCACTTTCAGTTCATTGAGGTCTCATTTAGGATACCGTAAATAAGCTCTTGAAACCATGAGGCTATGTTTAGTTACAGAGTTTAGTCCACTTCAAATAAAACTGCCCCTGCCCTTATAGCTTTAGGAAAGCTGAAATTTTGGGTGTTTAAAGGGAACAAGAAAAATGGTAATCAATGTTTTCATATCATTTGGAAATAGACACTTTAAGAGGTTGTAAATAGCATTTCTGTTCTCTGTTCAATTTGAAATGATGTGGTGATTGTTTCTATAAAGAAAAGGCTCAAAGGCTGGGTTTCCATCCCAAGGATAAAAATCAAATGCAGTGTGTTAGTCATGAATAGCGACATATCTGGCCCTAAAAGAGGGATGTGCTCAATCCTGGGCTCACAAACAAGAAATGGATCCTAATTGGAGCTGACAAAGAGGAGCCTTTGGGGAAGATTTGTTTTTTGTTTGTTTGTTTGTTTTATTTTAACTGAGTGTTACTAGTAGGTTTCTGCGTTTATTGATTCGCAGTGGCTAAGAGTTTGGAGAGCCTTAATGTGGGTAGAGCCATGTAATTTATACTGATGCTAGTTTTACTCTGTGAATTATCAAGGCTCGTCATGTTTATTACATAGCTAGCTGTGAAATTCTAACTTTTGGAGTCTAGCTGGTAGGAATGCGTGTTCTAACTTACTTGATGATAAAAATTGAGCCTTAGTGAGAAGTAAGTTTTCAAGGCCACATATTTATGGATAATAGAGCTGTTATTTAAGCACAGGTTTTTTACATTGTTAATTATTTTCATCTACACTTGGTTGTGCAAAGAGGTAACGTAAAATTACCATGTCCATATATAAAGTACACTGCATCTTGATCACAATCCTCCCTTCTGTCACTCTCCCTCCTCCTCTCAATCACATCAAGTTTCCTACTTCCGCTTTTATAAATGCACATTGAATATTGGGACTCTATCATTTCTTTTTCCATTCATTGTCCGTCTCCCACTAAGCCCCTGCCTCCGATTTTCATTTCCCTGATAATTCATCTGGTTAAACTGTTGTTCAAAGGATTTACTCCATGGAATTTCACTTCTACATGTACTATACTTTTGAAAGTTTGGTCATGTATATATGCATATATCCCCATGTGTGTTTACCAGGAAGGTCGTAGTTTGAGTCTACGATCCACATATGAGAAAGAATATGCACCTTTTACTTTCTTGGGCTGACTTACTTCTCTCAGGATAATAGTTTCCAGAGCCATCCATTTCTCTGCAAATGACATTCATTCTTCTTGATGGCTGAATGCAATTTATATATTCAGATAGATTGATCAATTGATTGCTTGATTGATAGATAACATTTCTTGATCCACTCATGTAATACAGCATCTGGGCTTGCTTCCATCGCTTAATGAACATGAGTGTACAGATATCTTTGTTGTATCCTATGTTGCAATCTAAGCACAGGTTTTTAAATTCTAATTTCATGCCTTTTCCACTGTACTGCATTGCTGCTTGTACTATTTAACACCAGTCCACAGCATTGTCTAAAGTGCTCAGAACTTTTACTTGACTGTATTAGCAACATTTTTCACTTCTTGTTATACTGGTCAGACAATTACAGGTATTTATTATATATACATATATACATACACCTATATATATAAACTATATATGCATGTGTATAAATTTGAAGGTCAGATGTTAAACTATACATACACACACATACACAGACATATATAGTTTATATATATATATATAATTTATATATGTATGTATGAATTTGAAGTCAGATGTTAAACTACTGGAAAAACAATGAGAAAATAGGATTTTTTTCATTCTTTACTGTTGAGATTTGATGCTAACCTGTGTTGAAATAAAAAAAGTTAGTTGATTCCCCAGCTAACATGATTAAATAACATTATTCAAATACAAAGTTTGTCAAAGTACAGTTTTCACATATGATTTATTGTGATGGCAAAACTGTACTTTGAGATGAAAGTTAACAGGTTTCCTAAAGTTCTTCTAAATACACATTTAGAATAGACTTATTAAGTCTTTGGAATATGGTAGTTAAAAGGATTCACTACGGGGCTGGGAAGGTGGCTCAGTGGTAGAGCGCTCGCCTTGCATGCATGAGACCCTGGGTTCGATTCCTCAGCACCACATAAGCAAAAAGAAAAAAGCCAGAAGTGGCGCTGTAGCTCAAGTGGTAGAGCGCTAGCCTTGAGCTGAAGAGCTGAGGGACAGTGCCCAGGCCCAGAGTTCAGGCCCCACGACCGGACCAAAAAAAAAAAAAAAAAAAGGATTCACTAGCATGCTTTGTTAAGTATATAAAGGAATAGGAGGAGGACTATGAACAACATTATTAGTTCAAGGCATTTTATGTTTGAACAATGTTTACTTTCCAAGTCTAATTTTTTGCCTTTTTTCTACCGTAGACCTTCCTTATTCCTTCCCTAGACCTTATTTCCTTATGTTGACAGCTTCTTTTTTCCTCCCTGCCCTTGTCTTGCTCTTCTAATTATTAATAGAACCATATGTCCTCTTTGCAAAGTGAAAATCTCTGATTCTTCATTTTCTCTGTGAATCCCTCATGATCTAATAACTTGTTGGGGTTTTCTTTTCAGTAGCATTTACTATACTGTGTGATGCTTGCTCTCTGATTTTCTCTCTAGGCTGTGAGTTCTTTAAGAGAGAGCTATGTCTTTTCTTTCTAATAAATCTTTGTCTTGGCTTTGCTTCTCTCTTAGCACATGCTATTTAGTTAATTGAATGAATTAAGGTTTATTTGATTTGCTTAATAATGCATGTTTACTTCTAATTCACTCAACTTTTTGCTTCTAGAGAAACTTTCATTGCTGAAGGAAATTTGCTACACTAATAGTTCATACTTTATTGCATGTTATTTTTTGCATATTTCTTTTCAAATGCCTGAAGAAAAGTTTAATTAATTTTCAACACCTCTTTGTGGTCAACATCAATGTAATAAACAAATATAGAAGTTCAAAATATTTATTGATAAAAATTAGATCCAAAATCATGGAATAGGTAGGTAAAGATAGGGGATTTTAGGAACATGGAACTAATACCAGAGGAGAGCTTAATTTTAAATGTGAATGACCTTAAAGGTTTTTTGGCCCCAAAGTTTTTTTTTGTTTTTATTTTGTCTTATCCAAACTAATATGACAACTAAGTAGATTCTGACATATAATATTATCTCTTCTCTCATGTTTGTATTAGTAATCAGAAAAATGGTAAAGTCCATATAGAAAGATGAATTTAAAAGTAATGATACCTCATTCAGATTTTGGACAGTTGGCACAGAGTTTTAAAATACATCTAAAAGACTACTAGATCTCCTGTACTCATCTCTAAATGGAGCCTTTTCTTTAAACTAGAGATATAAATAAATTCGTTTGCAGGATTTCTGTGGCTAAACCAGCACCCTAACGTTTTGGGATCTTGATGCTTTAAGCCATCTTCCCTTTGTGTTTGTTGTCTCTAAGAATGAAAGTACAAGGTATTTGGGGAATTATTTTCTCTCCTCATATCCTTAGAAATTCCATATCCAAAAGCAGGCAGGATTAGATTTCCAAATTAATGAAATTAATAATAACATTTCTAGGGCTATTTAAGCCAAACAAAAAATCATGGGAAATAGGGCAATCAAGTTAGCTATGAACTGCATACACTTTTAAGCATCGGGATATCTCCACCTACACAATCACAACAAGGGCTCATTAGTGGCACTGAGTTATTGGTGTTGATGGTTCTCAAGGAGATGCAAGAACCTGATCATAGAAGCAAGCTTAGTCACATTAAGAATGTCTGCTAGAGCATAAATGGGTTTCTCAACAGGAATGTCTGAGACCTGCAAACATTGACATTTCAGAACTGTCTGCACCTTCAACCACTGACATTGGAAGTTTTGCTTTTTAATTTTATTTATTTTTATTTCTCATTTTATTTTATTTTACTGTTAGGTGAGCAGATATTTCAGCATTGCAATGATTTCTGAAATACAGAGACATACATGGATTTTTTTTATTAGGTGAGCATTTATTATGGACCTCCTCAGCTCATTTCTCTAAATGTTTAATTTCTTGTTACTGTAGTTTTCAGAGTTTCATATCTAATGTGATATAATTTAGTAAAGAAACCAACAAATAAATTCATCTTCACATTCCCATCATACGTGCACCATCATCTACATGTTTGGCATGTAATTCAGCAATCTGTACAGGGAACGATTTCAGGGTCTGTATTTAAAATAACTAAGTGACTGAAAAGGGAATGGTGTGGTCAGTAGATAATTTTGACACACTGATTTTAGTACAGGTAATATTTATGAAAAATCATGCATCTCTTTGGAGGTGTATAAAACTGACAAAATACATGCTAAAAGCCAGGTGAACAGCCATGATAAACAGACACTTGGCTTTGATTGGGAAATCTAGGACTCTCATTTATCCTCCTGGTTTAGTAACAAGCAGCCTGAAGGGAAGAATTACTCTTTACTGATGTGGTAGGTATGTAGAAGCATGCTTTACTGTGGAGGTCATACTACCAGGGTCTTCAGATGAACTGCTGGGTTGTCATGATTGTTTCTCCCTGACCTAATCCTGTGAAGGGATGCCCTGATGTAGCTGGGGAATTTTTACCCAACAGTCATGACTAGCTTCTTGAATGCAATTCATACCAACCTATGGAAATAACTTCTATCCAAAAGTATTTCATTTTAATCTGCAGTTAAGAGATACAGTACCTAAACTTAGTCTTTAATTCTTGAAGATGTCATTTTAACAAATACAGTTAAGTAAGTGACAGCCCTGTATTTCTCCCAGGCATTTCAAAATCTAGTTTTAATTTAGATCAGCAGTTCAGGAACAAATTATTTGCCAAATGCAGGTGGCAGATTGTCGTTTTTCTCCCTTATGTCCATCTGTGGAGTACTTTGAGACTTAGCTAACATGATGAATTGGTATGTCTGGTGGGAAACAGCTTGTTACCAGGAACAGTGGTGTTCATAAATGGGAAGCCTACACTGCAACAGAGACCGCAGGTGGTGGCTGGTAATAAGGCATCTGTGGATCTTAAGGGTTTGATGACTTTGCTTTGCATTTTCCTCCATTTGACTAACAGTTTTCTTGTTAAGCTAGTATTTCATTTCTTAGAAGATATTATATATTAGGGCTGGGAATGTGGTGTACTGGTAGAGTGCTTGCCTAGCATACATGAAGCCCTGGGCTCAATTACTTGGTACCACATAAGCAGAAAAAGCCAGAAGTGCCACTGTGGCTCAAGTGGTAGAGTGCTAGCCTTGAGCAAAAGACGCTCAGGGACAGTGTCCAGGCCCTGAGTTCAAGCCCCAGGACTGACAAAAAAGAAAAAAGAAAAAGATATTATACATTAAAAGATTATATTATATGTATTTCTTAAATGGTTATATTATTATTAATATTATTATTAGAGGTAAAGCATTTGCATTTCAAATGGATCCATGAATTCCTCTTATTCTTATACTTTCTATGATCATGAGTTAGCAAATAATTGATATGGTGTATACAGTTCCTCAGGAGGGTCTGACCACAGATTTTTTTAAAAAAAAATCTCATCTATAGTATTTATTAAACCTATTGTTTTAAAGAAAAATCTATATGATTGATGCAGTGCTTATAACATCTACCAGGAAACACATCTTAAATGTTAGTCAATAATCAATATAATTCAAATATAAAGAATAGGAGGGCTTTGATTACAAATCTCAGGTTTTCGGAGTTGAAAGAATTTTAGTTCATCCCTTTCAGGTCACTGTTTGATGAGTAATTTGGTTTTCTTCAAATAAACATTTTGCCCTTGCCTAAAATTCACCCGCTGATACAGAAATCATTTCCTCTCAAAGAACCTCATTGCAATTTTAGAATGTCTCTTTTAATCTAATTTCAGGGTGCCAATGTCTTCATTACTTCAAGGTGATTACTGTATGATTCAGTTCAAATATTCATTAAATATGGATTCTGAATAATGTTAAGTGGGAAACAGAGTACTTTTCCTGAAAATATTTATAACTAAGGGACAGCGGAAAAGGAAAACAGATTGCAGTACAGTGTGTGAAATAACATGATTGGTGTGCCTATAAAGCATGACGTGATACATGAACAAATTAAGAAAGCACACTGGATGAATGGGCAAATGAAGAGGAAGATGTAAAATTCGAGGACAGTTGAGAGAATGAACAATGATTTAGATTAAGATTGTATACAATTTTTGGAGGGATGTTTTCTGTTTTAGGGAAAAGTCTATATCCTTGCTTTGCATACAGTCTTTGATTTGATCCTTATAGCAGAGCTCTGAGTGAGGAAATGGAATCAGCATTGCATGTCATGGTTCTTCTGAGGATAACAGCTGCAAAAAAGTGAAAATGTGAATTGGGGATTACTAGCGGTGGTGTTGCATGATTTGTGTTATATGGTCATACCCGCAATGGGTGACTCTAGGCTACAAAGGACATGTGTTCCCTGGGACATTTTTCTAACTTTCTTGAATTAATGGAAGCAGTCCATTTGCCATGCTAGAAAATAACTGAATGGTGGCAGAATGTCCCTCTCATATAGACTTCTTTTTCTGACCTTTATGTCAGGTGTTGGTGGCTTTAGTCCAGAGTTCACAAACATGTCTCATGGCACTGAGGTTTGTACTTGTCTGTGCTATAAAAAAAACTAAGGTCTATGCTTTGTATTTAAGTGGTTTTGGTGCGACTTGGGACTGCTTGTAGAATTTATTGTTAGATTACAAGTTCAAGAGTGTGTGTGTGTGTGTGTGTGTGTGTGTGTGTGTGTGTGTGTGTGTTTATCTGTGAAGCCTTTTAAAATGTTCATTTTCTGTGCATATATTTATGCCAAAATTTATTTATCTATTTCATAGAAAGTGTTTAAAAATATAGCATGCCATTTATAAAATAATGTAATATTTTTAAATGAATCTCACCTGCCATTTAAGGTATTTCCAGCCTAATGTTTTACTTTAAGAAATATAGAATACTTCATGTTTTCAATGAAAAATTAGAATATATACAGAACTTTGTTTATAGCATTGGTGTATTTTGAGATCAAGTAATCATTGGGAATTCAACTTTAGTGCAGACTGTAACTAAGTAATCTATAGATATAATATTTCAATGTATTTAAATTAAAAGAAACTATTGTTAATTTAATTTAAATACATATTTTATAAGAATAAATACATATTTTATAAGAATAATTCTATGCATTAAAAAGATTTAAGGAGGGCTGGGAAGGTGGCTCAGTGGTAGAGCGCATGCCTTGCATTCCAGAGGCCCTGGGTTCGATTCCTCAGCACCACATAAGCAAAAAGAAAAAAAAAAGCCGGAAATGGTGCTATGGCTCAAGTGGTAGAGTGCTAGCCTTGAGCTGAAGATCTGAGGGACAGTGCCCAGGCCCAGAGTTCAGGCCCCATAACCGGACCCCCCCAAAAAAAAGATTTAAGGACTCTGGTTTCTCTGAGAAAGCCAATTAACTTTGGGTTATCATCTAGAATGTGTCAGGATGGTCAAAACATTGGCGTCCATGTAGACCAAGTAATACATTAGCAAATTTGTTGCCATAGTGACCATTTTGAATCTGGTTTAATAGGCTAGGTAGGCAGCTTATCATCAAAGGGTTGTTTTCAACATTGTATCCTCAAACCAGGGTAGTGAGCAATTTAAATGAACTTTTAGAAGGAATAAAAATAGGTCAACTCCTAAATAATAGAGCCAATATGGTGTTCAGCCTGAAAGTCACCCATCTCCTATCTGACATACTGAAGTATTAGTTATGCTCACTGCTGGGCAGGCAGAAGAGCATGTGGTGTTGCCTGGCTTTGAATAAAGAATTCCAAGCCCTAATTCTTTAATACTATCTTTTAATTTATAATCCAACTTGCATTTTGAGTGCACACCAAATTCTTTCTTTTCACACAGAAATATTCACTTGAAATAGGACTATTAATAGACTGCTTAATAAATGTGCCCAATGGAAAGTACTTGGTTTAGATTTTACCTTTGTATAGTTCTACTTAATGTGCATTCTTACTTCATTTGAGAAAATTAAGGAGCAAGCAAAGGACTCATTCTGAGAATAGTGTCTTTCTATATATATATATATATATATATATCCTTTATGAATAAATATACTTCAATAATTTTAAACTATATTCAGAAATAGTTATTTTTTGCTCCCGTTGTTTACTGCTTTTTGGAAAAAATGAACTATTTGGAAAAAAAAGAAAGTACGGGTGACATATTTCCAAGTTTCTGTGACAATGCTGATGAGCTGTCATTGAATGACAGATATGGAAAAGAAAAGAAGATAATATTAAATGTACCTAGAGAATGTAAGGCAACTTCTAATTACAGAAATGTCAAAATGTGAATGAAGCATTGAAAAAAAATGGAAGCTGAGAATCAGAGTATTAGTATTATGGAAGTTGAAAGGTTAGAAAGAAATTGAGAATATAATGTAGGTCATACAATGTTGCTATTGCTAAAATTTTGTCTTAATGATAACATACATTGTTTTTAAAATATCCTCATGGACTCACAGCTATTACAACTTTGAGAGACTGTTTATTAATTTTGAATCACATTAGTTATTTCCTTTAAAATAAAATTTGTATTTACAATTTAAATATATTTATAAAAATGATTTGTCATAGATTCTTACTTTCCTCAGCTTTTGGCAGCAAGGAGAGAGGTATTTTATTCACAAGAATGATGAAAGAATATCAATTTTTTTACACAAATTTGGAGCAAATTTCTGGAGGGGTAACAACTGGACAGGTCAGTAAATCACCAAGCAATTAAGTTCAAAGTCAAGTCTGTTGGGAGCCAGAGGGAAGAGACATCATATTAAAGTCAAGAAGGGATTCATATGTGGTCCAACCATGAATAAGTCACCTTGTAAGTGTTTACTGGATATGATAAAATATAGGATAATGGTTATTAAGAATGTCAAACAAATTATTCCTTTGATCAAATTGGGTCACATTTCAGTTATACTATCATATAATTTTTTCTTAGTTTTCTGTGTTTGCCATGATTCATCTCCTTTTAAGTAGATATGAGGACAAATGATTCTCTATTTTTTTTATTTAGAAGTTTGGTTATGTGGTCCAATGACCACATCTGTCATACATTGTACCACAACTCCAGCCTCGAAATATACTCATGGCTTCTTACTGTGTTCTTTTTGCTGAGCTGTCATTCAAATATGGCAAAAGACTAGTTCTCCAAAGCCAGTGAACAGTTTCCCACACCCAAGCTTTTCAGATTCCAGGTTAACCTTTTGCATTTTACCTTTCTGTGTGATTTTTTGCAAATATAAATTAAAGTGATTATTGTAATTCTGAACATCATCCAAGATGCCAAGGACATCATCCAAAGGAGTTTCCTTTCCACATAAAGATGTTAAGATTCTAAAGATGTCAAAGGGTAAAGGTTGTCTATTATTATTATCACTCAGTAGTCAATAGAGATAACCATGCCTGGTTCATATGGGTTCACAGCCTTAGTCTTTTACTGGATCAACCCTTTTCCGTGGTGAACAAAATGGAGAAACCACTATTTCCTTCCATTCCTGCTCTCCTGATAAAGCACTAATAGCAAAGCAACCAAAAAGCAAAAGAAAAATGGAAAAGGTTTTTTGAATAAATGACTTAACTTTTCTGGAGTTTAACATCCAATTGTTGACAAAACTCAATTGCTGTGTTGTCCATCATCAAAACAATGTTCGACAAGAAATGTAAACTCATTACCTTGCTTATATAACTGCAACCCTTCTAACATCACCCTTACAATAAAATAAAATTCAAATTAAAAAAGCATTTAAAAAGTGGAAGTAGAATTGCAATATGTCCTTGATGAAATTTCTTTGGAAATCTAATGTAGCAGTTTCTCTAGCTCAATTTCAATTTCTTGAAATGATTAGGGGCTTCAAATTGCCTTTTTCTGCCACTATGTTAACATAGGTTATGTAGCTCTTGTGTTTTCATTTTCTTTACACAAAATCTACCTAACAATGCATTTACCAGAAATTCTGGAGGTAGCCTGAAAATTTCAAATCTGTTTCTTATAGTTATTGATTTTGGATGGTCCTGGCCTTGGTTTCCTCTTTGTTGAAATGGGTTTATGAGAGATCCCTCTCTATAAGATTTTTATTCTCTCATTTTGGTAATTAGTGATACAATGCTCTCAAAACCTATGATAAGAATATTTAGGACACTGGGTATTCCAAGTAAATTGATGCTACTGATTAGTTACATTAGAAAAAATAAATCCTAATTAGTATTTTTCTATTTTCATTATCTTAATTAATATACTAAAATAAATGACTCTACAATTGTCTACTTGAAAGAATTTTACAATAAAATCTAGGTCTTGGCTGTTGCTGAACCATATTATAACTAGTAACTACTAAAAGCTGTAGTATGTTCTTTTGTTCCAGCAGTTTTCTTTTCCCTGCAGCACTGTCACAAATTGTTTGAAGATTTTTGATGATACCAGTTCAAATGAAGAATATTTAAGTAGGATTGTTGAACAATATTCACTTTGCAAATGAACAGATTTAGTGTTCAAAGACAAATATTCATCTTGAAGTTGGATCATAAATAAATTAGCAATCATTTACCTGAGGGAACATGAAAGTATACACAACTAAGGTTGCCAAATCAGTAATATGTATCATTCTGACTTTGGGGACTTTTTTGTTTAAAGATAAAATAAAATAAATTGGGGAGGCAGACGCTGGTGGCTGTAATCTTAGCTGATACTCAGAGCCTGGGTTCTGAGGATTGTGGTTCGAAGTCAGCCCTGGAAGAACAGTCCATGAGATTTATCAGCAATAAAATGCTCTGAAAAACCCAGATGTGGCATGGTGGCTCAAATGGTAGAGTGCTATCCTTGAAAACCAAAGAGGCTCATGAACAGACCCCAGGCCCTGAGTTCAAGACCCATGACCAACAATAAATAAATTAAAAAAACAAATAAATATAAATAAAGTAAGGAACAGGATGGAGGAAAGCAAGTGAAGCAAAGGCCTGGTGCTAATAGCCACACATCTAACCACTAATACCAAGCAATAGCATTATATACCTTGTATTTTATATTTATTAAAATACCTTGTATTTTTACACAAGATCTACCTAACAATGCATTTACCAGAAACTCTGGAGGTAGCCTGAAAATTTCAAATCTCTTTCTTATAGTTATTGATTTTGGATGGTCCTGGCCTTGGTTTCCTCTTTGTTGCGTTTATGAGAGATCCATCTCTATAAGATTTTTATTCTCTCATTTTGGTAATTAGTGATACAATGCTCTCAAAACCTATGATAAGACTATTTAGGTATAGCATTATATACCTGTATTTTAGCTTTTGGATATTTTAATGGAGCCAGAGGCTGATGAACTAGGATGTGTCATCTACCTCTGATATTCTGTACTTCTAATTCTTAAAGAGATCTAGTCAATTTAGAAATTTATCAAAAATTAGCATTATGAATTAAACAATGTTAGATGTCAATCAGAACCACAAATGCAAAAGGTAAGTGAATCTGAAAGCAGATACATCTATGGTCTTTCAAAATAGAAGTTCTTTCTTCTTTCCTTTTTTGAGACAAAGTCTTGATATATATATATATATATATATATATATATATATATGCATATATACAGATGTATATGTATATACACAGATGTGTATATATAAACCTGGAGCTCAGTAAGTGATGAGCACCTGATGCAAAAGTGAAAGTCAATTTTATCTGGAAGCCATTCCTCATGATTTATCCTATACCTACAAACACAAATCAGAATATTTGATATAAATACAGTACAAATTAAAAATTATCAATTTTCTAAATTGTGAGAGAAGTAAGAACAACTACTTCAAACCTTGATATTGAGTTCATAGTTATAAAATTTAGATGTCTAGGAATTTGAGTAATTCTGATTTTCATGTGCTCCTAGATATTTTAATAAAAAAATGCATCTTAGTACAAAAATGGAAGCACTTTTTTCTTCCTTGAGTTGTTATAAAAATAGTTTATGGTTTCTCCAGTTGCTCTAAGACCCACATTTTATCTTTTAAAGTCTTTGGTGTTTTGGAACTAAAAGGAGATGCAGAGATAATCCTGGCTTCCCTTTCTAGACACTATTATAACCACACAGTAATATATTTGCATGTTATAGATGATGGATGTATTAAAGGCTAGGGTGTAAGAGAACTTGTTCCATATCATACTGTCCATTCATAACAGAAAATGAAGCCATCCAAATCTTTGTCGCACTCTATGTGTTTCTTTTTTCTTCTTCTTCTTCTTCTTCTTCTTTTTATTGTGAAAATATTGCACAGAGGGGTTACAATTACATGAGCAAGAAAATGAGTACATTTCTTATCATTGTAGCCTCCTCCTTTGTTTCCCCTTCCCAACCCATCCTCTCCCCGCCCCACCACCTAACCTCCCCCCCCACCAAAATTGTAAAGTTCGTTTTCGACATACTACTTGTACGTCTCATTGTTGCAATGGGTCCACCTGTATCCCTATTTAAACGATTTGTTTTTACCCTTCCCCTCCACAAATTATAACATCAAATACAGTGAAAGCAGGGGTTATACCGTGGGGGAGGGACATACAAAGCAACAAAGAAATAATCTTATAAATGTGTTAGAAACAATAGCATGAACGAAAAAAACATTTGTTCACAAACAAGACCACACTAAAGCTACCAGCACGACTATGTTTATTGCAGCTTTATTTACCATAGCTAAGATATGGAACCAACCCAGATGCCCCTCAGTAGATGAATGGATCAAGAAAATGTGGTATATATACACAATGGAATTCTATGCCTCCATCAGAAAGAATGACATTGCCCTATTTGTTAGGAAATGGAAAGGTTTGGAAAAAATTATATGAAGTGAAGTAAGCCAGGTCCAAAGAAACATAGGTCCCATGGTTTCCCTTATTTGCAATATCTAGTATATGTCTGAGTCTATGTGTTTCATTAGAGAACAGACTTCCATAATTGAGTAATGATTTCTGAAGCACCTACTCTGTGCCAGAGATGATTTCAAGTTGTGTGCCATGGATTGTAAATAAATGTTGTACAAACATTTTATGATTATTGTATGTCTAAACCTCAAGAAGGAGGCAAAATGACAAAGCAGTTCCCAAGTCCCAAGCTGAAAATCGTTGTCTGGCATCTGCTGTGCAGTTAAGCTTCACAAACACATTTACATAAAGTGAAGCACCTGCAGAAGAAGTTAATGATAAGAAAAACTAAAATGCATAAAATTGCTATGTGCATTGCACAAGCAGGCAAGCATATTGCACTCCATTCACCACTGTGTATTAGAAATTGTCTACCTTAACATCTTTGGGAGACTTTTCCTGAACTGATAAACCTTTGGCAAACAGCAGTGACTTCATAAATCTTACCAGTAGGTGCCTTTATAAACCTGTTGGTGAAGAAAATATGAATAACTCTACACTCTCAAAATACGAAATAACTATACACTACTTCATGGGATGTGACATTTTATATCTGTGTTCTGCAGGCAGGTATCATATCTATTTATTGCCAATGTGTGATCTGGGCATTGTAAAAACCTGGAGGAGAAGGTCTATGTACAAGAGAAGAGGCCTGTACTGTATGCAGGCTCTGCCATAGCTGGTTATCTAATCACATGCTGTACTTTTATGGTCTTTTGCGGGGTGCTTGTAAGTTTGCTATCTTAAGCCTTTGTTTCTTTTTCCAAGTGATTTTTTTTATTGTTCTGTCAGCAAGTAGTAAAATGCAGGCTTGCAAAATTGTTTCCATTTCTGAAGGAGCAATCGCTTTATTAAATTTCTCCATGTACAGTTTTTTAGAAGTTAAGTGTCAACCCCTCCTGACCCTTTCAGATAAAATTTTGAGGATATGTTATATAACAGATTTGGAAAGCAAGTTTGGAAGGAAAGTTGGCTTTAAATGTGATTCATCAATTGGTCATTTAGTACTTGGCCCACAGGCATTATTAACATTTCTTTAGGTGCCAGGAGGGATCCTAAGTAGACTAATTCGATACTCTTCTATTTACTCATTTCTTTTTAGTGGTGCTGGAGTTCAATGAATTTAGGGCCTTCTATTTGATAGGCACTTCAGCCATTCCACAAGCCATTTTTGCTTTAATTATTTTTCAAATAAGGTCTTACATTTATGCTTGTGTCAGAGTAGACTGCAAACCTCCTCTTTAAGTAGAAGGTTGGTACACACCAAAAGATCTTGAGAACTTTTGCCTGGGCTGGGTTCAAAGCATGTCTTTCTGATTACCACCTCTTGAATAGCTAATTCTCTTATTGATTTGACATACTACAATTTGCTAAAGTAAAAACAAAGACAAAAATGCCTTAGGTAGACCCAGCCTACTGAGAAAACATGCCAAATAAGGAAATCTGATGGTATCAATATCTCTGTGTAGTGATAAGAGGAGCATTATTTGTCTGTTGACCCAAGAACTCAGTATGTACTCATGTAAGCATTATTGTATTGGAAGAAAATGAGGGCAGGGGTGACACTGTTCAAAAATATGTACTTAATACTTGCCTTATGTAACTGTAACTGCTCTGCACATCACCTTTACAATAAAAATAAAAAAATATTCTAGAGAATCTATTCAGTTAGCTATATAAGTTGGAAGTTGGAAATAACTTCCAGTATAGACAATGGGAAATAAAATACTACCATCAAAAATCACAAGGCTGATCTCTATGCACTTGAATGAAGACAACCTGTTATAGTTAAGTGGGGAAAAAAATAAAAGAGAAGTGGAGTCAAGAAACACAGAAACAAAACCAGAACTGATTAATTTTTCCCTTCCCATCCCCTTTCCCACAAACTGCTGTTCACTTGAAAGGCAAAAGGTCTACTAATTAGAAGCCTATTTCTTACACTGTGCAATCCTTCCTAGTAGGTGATCTATTTACTCCACAGCTCACCCAACAACATGGGCCAGAATTAGAGAACAGGAGATCCCTATGGGAATTGGGCATATTTGCAACATAGTTTAGTGTGTGTGTGTGTGTGTGTGTGTGTGTGTGTGTGTGTGTGTGTGTGTGTGTGTGTGTGTGTGTGTGTGTGTGTGTGTGTGTGTGTGTGTGTAGGGTAGAAGGTAGGGGTTACACTGAATCCTTGTCTCCCTGATTGATTATACCCTACTATTTGAGCCATTGAACTTTTATGTTGTTTTATGTTGTCTCACTTTGTCTGCATTGGATTTGCAATCATTTTGCTTGCATAGTTGGGATTATAGGCATTCACCACCACACCTGGCTTCAGATATTATCATTTCTTAATTTTCACATTTCAATTTATCATGTGGGAAGCAGCAAAATGGTTTGTGTCTTTGAAGGTTTTCTCTTTGGTGTTAAAATGAAACAGAGGAGCAAAACCTGTAAAAATGGCATAACCCAGAATCACCTTTGTTATGGTTGATTGCCCTATTTAGGAAAGAGCCACCCTACCGTAAAAGTATAACACATTTAGTTGAAGACAACTAATACCAGTAATAATGTTCACTTATATACTGAGTTACTATTCTCAAAGCCTTTATTGATTATCTCATGTGACACCTGTGTAGATGCCTGCATTATAAATCACTCCAGGACCTTGATGATCACCTTTTCTCTGATTCTGTTCTGCCAGTGGGCAGGCCTGAGGAGTAAATGGACTGCCTACTAAGAAGGGCCTCACTTTCTAAGGAATAAGCTTCTGAGTTGTAGACTGTGATTTCTTTTTGCCTGACATGTGAACAGCAGTTGGGGATGGGGGAAGAGAAATACTCGTCAATCCTGGTTTTGTTTGTGTGCTTCTTGTCTCTATTTCTTTCCAGACACATCAGGGGAAGGGAAATAGACTGCTTTAGTAGAATGGTTACAGCTGTGCAGGAAGCCTTCCTCTTTGGAGTCAGGATTTCAAAGCTTTCTATTCTCAATATTGTTTTCATTTCTCTTCAAAGATATAAATGAATTCAGAACACATACTAGGAAGGGTGTTTATGAAACCAAGGCAAGCATTGTCCACCACCACCAAGGTCAATAGGATAATGGGAAGCAGGAAACTAACTTCTCTCTTAGTGCTGTGGAATCAGTGACATCACCTAGATTTTCTGTGTGGTTGGACTTTGGTTAGAACTGACAAGAAGCCTGTGGGTGTTTGAAAGTGGGAAACTCCAGAATGTAGAATACCTAGCCCGTCGATTTTTTAATGATAGAAAAGCTGTACAGTGTGTTATGTATATGAATTATATATAAAATTGTAGGATTTTTAATGTATGCAGACATGTGTGTATATAATTATATGCGTACATATGCATCTATATGCATATGGAGAGAGCTGGGAGGGAAGGAAGGATAAAGGGAGAAAAGAAGAAAAAGAGAAATATAGTATCTCAGTTATCATACCTGAAGAACTACATTTGAGGAATCTCTTAAGATCTAAGCAACATATTAATATGACTTGTTTAGCATTCTTCAATTCCTAGAATTTTAGTTAGGAATCTTTTCCTGAGTGTAAACAGATAAGCAAATGTACACAGGTTGGAAACACTTCATGTTCACTGTGTCCTATTTTACCTGGTAAACCCACTCTGGTGGGTTGGAGCACCTGTGTATCCATAGCAAATCTTCATCAGATGTTTTCCATGCTGCAGATGTGGCATCAGGAGAGGAAGGAGGCAAGACAGGGTTCTTATTTACAGAATGTATGCATTTAATTTAGCAAATACATGTTCGAACCCACAGGCCTTTTCCATTTTGATTTAAACATTTTTCACTGAGCCGCTATTGTAATGCATCAGCCAGTCTTGTGTGTCAGTAGGTGAGCATTTGTGTCCCTTGGCTCCACATCCAGCCTTAACAATTCCTTTATCTTCTTTACTTTTTGCTTCCATTGGAGTTTCTATTAAATGAAGTCAAACATTCTCCCCCCACCCCTGCTTCCTCCCTCAATGTGCCTGATTAGATGGAACAAAAACGTCTGCTTATTTGGGAAAATGTTGAGGATCCCAGAAAAGAATATTCCTGATATCAAATACTGAACTGGGGATATGATTGAAGTTGATTCAAATCCATAAATTCAAATCCATAAAGTGATGTTCAGTGGCATAGTTGCATAGATGTTTAGAGAAACTGAATAGAGCTTTCAGACATTCACATTCTATTTAGAATCACAGCAATTATGTACATATACTTATACCTGGGAAGATGTGTGAAATTTCCAAATGACTCCTTTGGGTTCAGTACACAAAGAGGATGAGGGCTCTTTGTGTGTGTAGTCTCCAACAAAGCCTGTAAATAAGCCTTTAGATATTTTGCTATATTAGAAGATAATGAAGTTTTGAAAATTAGGTACCAGACTTTGACTTAGTCCTTTGTGAATAAGAAAAAGAGTAGAGATATGGAAGTCAAGAATGAAATATTGCCTGGGCAAACCAATACTCTATCAATACAGATCATCTTAGGCAAATCCTCTTAGTCATTTCAACATGCTACTTTCATATGAAATGTTCTCCACACCTACTCCATAGGTAATTTCATTTTTATTGTTTCAATCTTAATTTTTTCAGGCTTTAGGCTTGAATTCAGGGCCTGGATGCTGTCCCTGAGCTTTTTTGCTCAACAGTAGTGCTCTACCACTTTGAGCCACAGTGCCACTTCTGGTTTTCTGGTGGTTAATTGGAGATGGGAGTCTCACTCAGACTTCTCTGTCCTGGCTAGCTTTGAACCAAAATCCTCAGATCTCAGCCTTTTTAGTCACTATGATTATGGGTATGAGCCTCTGCTACCAGGCTAATCTTAAATTTTAATCTTCAGTCAACATAATAGACCATCCACTATGTAATTCATTTCCCATATAAAAATGACTTTATTCCATACTCTTTTGTCTGACCATCCCTTTTTTTTATTGTGAAAATACCGTACAGAGGAGTTACAATTACATGGGCAAGGTAATGAGTGCATTTCTTATCAAGCATTGTTGCCTCCTCTTTTGTTTCCCTTTCCCATTCCTTCCCATCTCCATCTCCCCCCACCCCCCAAAGTTGTAAAGTTCGTTTTTCCACATTACATCTTGTACATCTCATTGTTGCAATGGGTCAGAGTGTATCCCTATTTAAACAATTTGTTTTTTCCCTTCCTCTCCAATTATACCAACATCAAATACAGTGAAAATGGGTTTATACTGTGGGGAAGGGACATAAAAAGCAACAAAGAAATCATCTCAAGTTCTTTTTCAAGTTTTTTTTTATTTACTCCTGCAATCATCTTGTAAGTTCCTTAACATCTGGGATGTTTGCATTTTTTTGTCTCTATTGCCTCAAGGATATACTGCATAATGTGAACTATTTATAGCTCTTTTCATATTACATATACCAACATTTTTTTTAAATTGGGTACCAGCATCAACCCTATTTTACTGGGATGAGACAATAGAGCCTGATAAAGGGAATATAAGTAACATGTCATCTAAAAAGGGAGTAAATAGCATACACACAATAAGTAAAGCAATGAAGTTAATGTTCTTTATCACAACACTTTTATTTCAGGCAAAATGGGCAAGGACAACCTGAAATCTCATGGCTTAATGTAAAAAGTCTACTTTTCATTCATGGTACATATTGATTTTGGCTCTTTGTTCCATATTGTCTTCAAACTAACACATATTTGAAAGAGCAACTGCTGTCTGGGATATTGCTACAGACTATGCCAGCAAAAAAAGTGTGGAGACTCACTTAATGATTCTTAAAATTTTTATGACTGGGTATAGTAGTACTAACCTGTAATCCCAGCACTGAAAAGCTAAGGCAGATGAATAAGTTTGAGGCTAGCCAGTGAGCCACATAGAGAAATCATGCTACCTTCCTATCCGCCCCCGCCCCAAATAAAACAACTGCTATCTTCTTCTTTTTTTGGGGGGGGGGGTCTGGCCGTGGGCCTGAACTCTGGGCCTGGGCGCTGTCCCTCAGCTCTTCAGCTCGAGGCTAGCGCTCTACCACTTGAGCCACAGCACCACTTCTGGCTTTTTTCTTTTTGCTTATGTGGTGCTGAGGAATCGAACCCAGGGTCTCATGCATGCAAGGCAAGCGCTCTACCACTGAGCCACCTTTCCAGCCCCTCTGCTATCTTCTTATCCTCTCAAAGAAACCAGAAGTATTGCACAGTATTTTTACCCACACATTTACTGGCCCATACATGACTTATGACCATACCTAGTTTCTAAACCAGAAAAGGATGTAGCTAAGTTTAACCTAAGTACATTACCTCAGAACCATACCTGTTTCAAAATGGGGCAGGGGCTGAGATGTAGCTAAGAGGTAGAGTATGTGTTTTGTATATATGAGGCCTTGGGTTTGTGCCTTACACACACACACACACACACACACACACACACACACACACACACACACACACACACACACACACACACACACACACACATAATGCAAGCAAAATTGTAGGACAGAGAAATGCAGTGTTGCTGCTTCACTTCATGTGCTAAGAGAGGCTATATTTGTGGCTTTTTTTTCTTTCAAATTTTTTTTATTGTGAAAATACCATTCGGGGGGTTACAATTACATGAGCAAGATAATGAGTACATTTCTTTTTTAAATTTTTTATTATTATGAAAATACCATACAGAGGAGTCAAAATTACATGGGCAAGATAATGAGTGCATTTCTTATCAAACATTGTTGCTTCCTCCTTTGTTTCCCCTTTCTATCCCTTCTCATAACCCCCGCCCCCCCTGCCAAAGCTGTAAAGTTCATTTTTAGACATAACAACTTGTACATCTTATTATTGCAATGGGTCCACCTGTATCCCTATTTAAACAATGTGTTTTTTCCCTTCCCTTCCACAAATTATACCAACATCAAATACAGTGAAAGCAGGGGTTATATCGTGGGGAAGGGACATACAAAGCAACAAAGAAATCATCTTATAAATATGTTAGAAACAATAGCAAGAAAGAAAAAACATTTGAATACTTATCTTGGGGTTCATTTCCCTAACATCAACTTATCTGACCTTCAGAAATAAGGACTTCAGTGAACTTAGTGAAAAGAGAAATAATAAACCAACTTATGTACATATATATACTTAGTAAAAGGAACAATAATATATACATACATTAAATGTATATATGTGAACATACATATACTTAGAAAAAATAAAAAAACAAAGGAAGCAAGACAGAACTGAGAGCATGTAAAGAGTGGGATCTGAATATTGGTTCTGTTTTGCTGATTGGAAAGCCAAAGTACAGTCCAAGTAAGCACATGATGTCTAAACCACCACAGCAAGTGAAAGAAACCTCTTAAAGCCTCTAATTTACTCATTACTCTCGTATGTGTTAGAACATGTGTCTACCATCCAACTCAGATGGCCCTCATTCTAAATCCCACATGCTCAAACAAAATATGCTGTTTGAAATCAAGTTTACTGTCTGTGGAAGAATACAGTAAGGCCAAAAGTAGAATTTTCATAAATGACAAGTCTTGGTCTACATGAGTAGACTGAATTAGGCCTCTGGTGAACAGGTATTGTGAATTTTAATTGGTTGCTACTTCTTTACTTCTAAAATGCTTTTCTCAGTACTGTGAGACAGCAGGTGTTTATAAAAACCACTGAAGTTGTTAATATTTTCATATTTACCATAAGTCCTTTTTTTTGTTAAAATTAGCTCCATGAGAGTAATTTCTTTTAATGCTTTATTTGGTAAGCAGTCTTAAATGAATCATTCTGCCCACATTTTGCTAGTTTGGAATAGTAATGATAATTAGTCACTCTATTCCTTACACATCCTTCTATATCTTTTTTTAAAAATTCTCAAATGTAGCAAATTGAACACAGAATTATAGATCATAGCATATATCATTTCTACTTTATAATGGAAAAGAAATCTTAATTGGTGAGTTGTTGATGAAGTCCACATTGATCTCTAATAACAAGTTCTGAAATTTTCACTTATGTATACATCTACACAAAAGAGATTTTATTATAAATGTAAACATGTATATTTCTGTAGCCATTTTGGGATCTGTATTGTGGTTAACACAATAAATGAGATGTATGTAAATCTGAAGTTACAGTGCCTGGTCTGTGTAAAGGGTTAAGTATGCCCAACATTATTAATATATCAGACATTATTATGTACTATTGGTATTGTGCAGTATTATATTATTATATTATTGACATTATGTTGAAAGGTGTTTAAGAGTAATGTGAGTTCCACACCTCAGATGAGGTGTTCATGACATTTTTCATTCTTCTCTTATTGTTCCCATTTCTCTAACATATGCTGCCACTATATTTACAATAATTTCCCATCGCACCAAACACAGATGCCATTATACATTAGGTTTTATCTGGATGAATATGTCTGGCTGAGTACCTCAGACTTATCCGGTAGATGGTCCTTATGTATTGTTGTCTTAGTGAACCAGCATACATCTCATGTAGTCCAGCTGGAGAGAGCCGAGGGTAGGATTCTTTAAGGAATCCTCATCCTGACAGCAGTCACATGGCCCATTTGCCAAGTCCATATTGCTTGGTCTTTGATGGATTTTGTTTCCCTTTGTTATACTGTCTGACTCTGCCTACATACAAATTTAACCTTTCCTAGCTCTCCGTGTGTTATCAGTCTCAATCTCCTTTTTAATTAGCTTCCCTTTAGCCTTTATCTTACTTTCAGTTGCGTTGTGTTCCTATCTGGCTTCAATGCTTTCTTTTATCTAAACCTGTATCTTTGCTTAGACACAAAACTCTGCACTTGTCTTCTACTTTGAAAGGGTTTGATCTGAGGTTCTGTGAGGTGAGTCATATCATCTCTAAATTCATGTCTTTTCTCCAGTGGATCCCAGAAGCAATGTCTTCTTCCTTCCCGGACTCACTGGATGAGGATTAGGGTAGCCAGCAGTCACAGTTTTCCTTGAAATAACAGTGATTCCTGGGACACAGGACTCTCAGTCTTAAAGTGACAATTCCTATGCCAACAAGACAAGTTCATCACTTCACACCAGAGACAGCATCACCAAATGGATTGAATTGATATGGGACATGACATCTCTATCTATCTATCTATCTATCTATCTATCTATCTATCTATCTATCTATCTATCTATCTATCTATCTATCGATCGATCGATCGATCTACCTATATATCTTAGTATAAAGATAGATATTGATATCTGTATAGCTCTATCTATCTATATCTGTCTATCTAATATCAATTTCAATATATGCAAAGAATGATTTACATACAGCACTATTCCTAATTTCTTCTCATTACTCTTTTCCAGAGCTCTGCATTGAGTGTGCCACTTTAGGTTATTAGTGTGATGTGTATTGAGTTTCTGGTTCTCTTGGTTTACACAATACCTGGAATAGGATTATATCTTTAAGTGGTGATTAATATAATCATATTCTACATGCTTCATGATGTTATTTACAAAGAACACAACAACAACAAAATTCCTAACTGGATGTCATAATGAAAACCTGTAGTTTGAGTTCTCAGGAGGCAGAGGCACAGGCAAGAAGATCATAAAGTGTGAGGCCAGTGTGGGCTAGATAGTTACCCTTCCTCAAAATGAATTGTGCTGGGTGCTAGTGGCTCAAGCCTTTAATCCTAGCTACACAGGAGGCTAAGATCTGAGGACCTCATGGTATGAAGCCAGCCTAGGTAGAGATGTCAGTGAGACTCTTAGCTCCAGCAAACCACTCTGAAAAAGCCAGAAGTGGCACTGTGGTAGAGTGCTAGCCTTGAACAAAATAAGCTTAGGGATAGAGCCCAGCCCCAGAGTTCAAGCCCCAGACTGGCACAAACAAACAAATGAACAAACAAAACATGTAACTGTAAAAGGAGGGGGCACCTAGGAGGAGTTGACCTGGAGGGAGAAAAGGAAACAATGGGATACTGAGGGGTAGAGAGGATCAAAGGGAGTTATACAAACATGTGAATGTATATACATGTGTGTATATTTATGTATATATATATATATCTGATTCATAATAGACCCACCAAATGTGGGTTTGGAAATGGGAAAGAAAGATATGTGGGGATATGGTAGAGGGAATATATTTATTCAAAGTACACTGAGTGTGTGAATGCAAATATCACAACAAGCGCCCTCATTTTTACAAATATATATTGACTCAAAAATAAAAAAAATCTCATATAAAACAAATCAAATAAGTAATGCTGAAAGTTTCAATGTAGTGAATTAAATAATTCCCAGGATAGCATATCCCACATAACGTAATCCACTCACTTCCATATAGTAATTGTAAGAGAATGGATTTTGTCTCAAATCTTTTAAGAATAGTCTCTATTGAAACACAAGTTTTCCCTCTACTGAACAGGTTATTGTTTTCCCAGAGTACATTCACTTAAAACATAGTACTTCTCCGGATCCTGTATAATGTAATTCTAATATCATGACTTGCTGAGGTTTGCATAGAAAGGTTATTTCTCAGCTGGCTACTGGTGGCTCATGCTTGTGATCCTAGCTGCTCAGGAGTTTGAGATTTGAGAATCATGATTTAAAGCTAGCCCGGGCAGTAAAGGCTATGAGACTTTTGTCTCCTCTAAACTACCATAAAATCTAGAAGTGGAGCTGTGGCTCAAGTGGTAGAGCTCTAGTATTGGGCAAGAGAAGTTCAGATACATTGCCTAGGCCCTGAGTTTAAGAGCCAGGATGGGCACATTATTCTTTCTCATGGACTATAAAGCATCATGTCAATTAAAATGTTATTGATAATAATCTTGAGCCAGGAGAATTATGGAATATAAATAAAAGTTGAATTTTCTTAAAGTAGGAATATTTAACACCCGCTACCTTGATGAATTATATGAGGATTTCACATTCTCAAAATTATTTATAAATAACTTTTAAGGTTTCTGCATACCAGATAATCCTTGCATTTCTTCAAAATGTGATTGCAAAGGTATATGTTCCTTTACAGATATGATTTTTCATACTTAGTCATATAATGAAAGTATCATTTGTTTTAAACTGTTATTGTTTTATGCACTGAGTAAAATAAGCTTGTGATGGAATTAATTAAATAACATGCTTAATTGTGAATTTGTTACCATTACAAAGACTCATCTAATTAAATTCAACATCAGAGAGGGATTGAGTACTAATTTTATAACTGACAACAGTATATTGATGAATCTGTGCTTGTTTATCATCTTTTCTGATGATTGAATTTTTCTTATTGTTGTGCATAATAGCCTTCTGAGTGCATTAGGCATTGTTTTCATTTTGATAAGTAGGGAGATGGTAAAAGTTTCTTCTTGCTCTTCTTTCTTGTATTATTTGGTTGCTGAATCTGCCTTGTATTAGAGAAAAGATTCTACTTGTGGAATTTCAGTTAGAAAATTGATGAAAGAGCTTTTCATTGAAGTCAATGCATATATTAGGAATGGCATTAATATTGCATTTAAAATAATATCAAATGTCTGGATTTTCCTTTTAAGAATCTCCTGCTTCTAAGTCAGGTCTTGTTTTCACCTGCCTTGGTATGACTTCTGTCAAGGGAAGTTTGATTTCTAGTAATTATATTGTTGATTGAAGTCTATCTGTAAGCCATGTGTCCCTTCTATTCTTTTCCTTATGCTAGTCCTTCATTTTAATTACATATAATTTATAATAAGAACTACTTCCTTTAAAAGTTGTTTCATAAGAATTTAGAGTACTATGTAGATATTTAATAACATTTGAGTCATCAATTTTTAGTGTTGAACCATTAACAGTATCATATTCTTAGTTGGGTGTTTTACATCTCAGCAATTTCCCTGTGTTACATCATGAATGAAGTGTAAATTACATCCTATTTTTCTCTATGAAGGACTTTGAAGATGTAAATGATCTTTGACTTTTGGGTTATGATTATATTCAAAGATCATTGGATTACTTATCCTTTTGTGATATATTAATTGAAATCTCCTAAATATACAGATTTGTATTGTCATGATTCACAAGTGTCACTATTCAGTTATAGTTGAAGTAATAATTTCAAAGTTATGATTGATGTAGTATTAGAAAGTTAAAAGTAGTCTTCCTACTTAAATAATAAAATCATAAAATTGTATATGTCTTGCATTGGATTGCACTGTAAATTTAAATATCAGTCTGTAATTTAGAAAAGCATGAGTGTTTACCACCTCTGGAATATAAGAAAGGGAATATTGCTAAACATAATTGTCTTGAACATAAACATAATTATACCCTCAGACAGTAATGAATGTTTTAAGCTACCTGCTATTAGCTTAAAGCTTTCTTTAATAGAAAGCTCAAAAGAAGCAAATCAAATGCCACAGATAATTTCTGGGTTCATTAATTGGTAGTGAGATTTCTACTGTATCAAATTCCATTGAAGAAGTCAGGGTAGATTTATGTGCTTATTAATGCTTGTGAGGCATATTAACAAAAAACATCATCACTTTGATGATTAAGAAAAGCTTAACATCTTTCTTCTGAGATATATAAAAATGGCATAAAATTTGATTTATTACCCAAATAAATTTAACCAACAGGTGTTTAAATACGTAATACATTCACTCATTTAGTATTATGGAAGTTTTTTTGTGTGTATTAGATTTTCGTCCAGTTGGATTTTTCAGGTTGCAATAAAACATAGAATTTGTCCTTATGGGATGATGTACTCTCAGCACTTTAGTCTTAGAGTAGAGTTAAACCATTATTATAAAATTTGATGATGGTGATATATAAAAAGGCTATCATGAAAGGTTGTCCAATTCATTCTAAAAATTGGATAAGGATCCGAGAAAAGATATTATATAGAGAATACTTCTTTAAAAAGACCATAGAATTGGGCACAATATTAAATTGTTAGCTTGCATAAAAAATGCAGAGATAAAGTCATTCCAGGCAGAAGAACAGAATGCAGAGTTGTTAAGATATGTTGTAATTAGAAAGTTTGGAGAACATTCAAAATGTCCAAATACTGAGACTATTGGAAGGCAGATGTTGGTAGCCTGAGGAGGAAGGTAGAGAAGTTGTGAAGGACCTGAGATCCACATTCAATGACTAGGTTTTGTCTAATAGGTGCATGGAGAGCTACCAAATAACTTAGTGGGAAAAGAACGTGAATGGGTGTGCATTTAATTTTTTAAAAAATACTCTGGAAGCCAGGGTCATGGTAGAGTGCATCACCAGTAAGTGCAAGGCTTTGAAATAATATCCTAGTAGTGCCCCCCAAAAGCCCTTTTTAAATTAGTAAAAATAAAAAAAAATATTCTGAGACAGCCCACACAATGGGGAAAATGGTTCATAACTATTCGCTGGATAAATGGTTAATATTCGCAATATATAAAAATGCTCAAAAATATGACTGTTTTATAATCTTGGGCATATATCCCATGTAATAGAGATGTCTTATCCATATTTGTTATTATTCACAATACCACATTATGGAGACAAACTAAGTGCCCCAATAACAATGAATGGATAAAGAAAATGTAGTAATATACAAATTGAGTATTATTCAATCATAAAGATGAATGAAATTATGTTGTTTGGAAGAAAATGGATGGAATGTGAGATCATCATGTTGAATAAGACAAGTCAAGAAAAATAACACATGTTCTTGTTTGCATGTATACAAATACAGAACTAAAAAATGACAATATATCATAATTTTAAAAAGTGATTTTTAAAAAAAGCTATAAAAGGGGGAAGTGAGTAAAAGAAATGGGGAAAGAGGTAAGGAGAAGGTGATGGAGAATGAATAAGTTTAAGTACATTTGATCTAGATCCAAAAATAGTCTAATGTAACCCACTAAATATTATAAATAGATAAAGGGAAAGGTGGAAGGATTAGAAAAAGCAATAGATGCATAAATTTCACTAAAGTACAACATATTTATGAGTGGGAAATAATAGCAAAACCCCTTTGAACAATTAATTTACACTAATAAAAAATCACTCTGAACTGGGTATTGATGGCTCACACCTGTAATCCTAGCTACTCAGGAGGCTGAGATCTGAGGATCGTGGTTCAAAACCAGCCCAGGCAGGAAAGTCTGTGAGACTCTTATCTCCAATAAACCACATAAAACCAGAAGTGTTAGTGTGGCTCAAGTGGTAGAGCGCTAACCTTGAGCTGAATGGCTCAGGGACAGCACCCAGGTCCAGAGTTCAAGCCCCATGATCGCCACCCCCCAAAAAAAAATCATTAAGATCTAAGATTTCTGGAATCTAAGAACATGAGAAAGAGAAATAACCTTAGAAACTACAAAACACCATTTTTTACTTACACCTTATTTTAAAGAATACTATGTGTAGTATAGTTTTATTTATTTCTTATCCTTGACTACATGGATAAATTACATTACTGTGGATAAATCTTATCACCCTTGACTACTTGTGTAAATGTCATTCAATTTTGGGATTTTTCTCATCATTGAATACCTCAAGCCTGTATATCCCACTGCCTAATGAAGGACTAGTGCGTTAGTGCCATTTATGGAAGAATTATATCTAGCATCTGACTTTTGTTAAATAGTTCTGCCATGTAAATGGTCAGAATTTAGAACTTGTTTATCCTAAAGCAGGCATGGAAGATTTATGCAAAGTTATGAGTTGATCTGTGAATATAGTGATCCCAGCTTTCCAGGAAAAGAAAACAAAAGCAAAGGCAACAACCACAGTTGCTATAGGACTATGTAGCCTGATCTAGAGTAGAGGACATGATGAGTCAGAAAGTGGAGCCAGCTAGCAGCCTGTATAGAAAAGGCCTTAGAAATCAGAGGAAATTGTTTGGTATACAGGTGATAAAAAGTATGGGAGATACAACGCTAGCTCAAATGGCTAGAGCACTAGCCTTGAGCAAAAGGAGTTCAGGGACAGCCCCCAGGCCCTGAGTTCAAGCTCCAGGACTGGCACCAGAGAAAGAAAGGAAAGAAAAGAAAGAAAGAAAGAAAGAAAGAAAGAAAGGAAGAAAGAAAGAAAGAAAGAAAGAAAGAAAGAAAGAAAGAAAGAAAGAAAGAAAGAAAGAAAGAAAGAAAAGAAAGAAAGAAAGAAAGAAGGAAGGAAGGAAGGAAGGAAGGAAAGGAAGGAAGGAAGGAAAGAAGGAAGGAAGGAAGGAAGGGAGAAAGAAAGAAAGAAAAAAAGGAAGGAAAGAAAGAGAGAAAGAGAGAGAGAGAAAGAAAGAAGAATGAAAAGAAAAGGAAAGAAAAGAGAAAAGAAAAGAAAAATAAGCATACTTTATAGCAAGGAGAGAGATTGATCAGATACAACTAAATACATATGTTGCTGTTTCCTTAAAACATCCCAGATTATTTTCTTATCACCTGTAGAATACAGTAATATCCATTTACATTGAGAAGGCATTGTTTCCCATGTTCCTTCAATCATTACTATAAAAGACTGGTCTTCACAGCTTTACAGTGTCCTGAGCAGTGCTGTTTCCTTTAAGGATTTCTCTACATGTCAACTTACTTAGAAAAAAAATGTCTCCTACTTCAAGAAATTTTATCTATCTGCTTGTGTTTATCCAGACATGTCAAACATGTTCACCCCCCTGAATAAATAGCATAAACTTGCCCGAAGATCCAAAGACCTATATTAATATTTATTAAGCTCCTGGGATGAGATTCTTAAGGTTCAAATTGTGCTGAGGATATCATAAGCTCGACTCTACATTATAATGAGTGTGTACAAGGAGGGAGTTGGTTGAGTAAGTGCAGCTAGAGCACTTGCTAAATTTGTTTTCTAATTTAAATGTGCTTAGGGCATTTTCCCAGGTTTGTTTTTCCAATGAATAATTTTATTGCTCTATTTGTATTTATAATATTTATTGGGTCTTTGTATTTTTATGGACTGATTATTTTCACATGTTTTGAAAAGAAATCTTGCCATGTGACTTCAGTCTATAAATATTCAGCTTCAGTTATAAACATTTCATTTTATTTCAGCATATCACAAATCATGATTATACCTATCTTAATGTATTTCCTTGCTATGAATTTTGACACTCAGGAGTGATTACCCTCTGAGCATCTAGAGGTAGTCTTTCTCCCAGTGTGCATCTGCAGGGGTTGCCCATTGCATTTCTAGTGTCATGTGCCACCTGGGTTTACTCTTTGCCTTTCCTGCTCATCACTCCAAGACTTTTCTCCTTCAAGTCAGCCTGTTAGTGATTGTCAGTATTGCTGTGAATACAATGTATAGCCATAACTATGAATCTTACCATTGCATGATAAGCATTTGACTGTGTGCTAGATGTGTTCTTGGTTACCACAACCTGAAATACATTGCTTACCATGGACTGGTTTTTAGTTATCATTTCCCCCATTATGCCCAGTCTATAGGCCTGTTTATTTTTAAATGGAAGCTGTATTTTTTTTTCAGATGGGGTAATAGGAGTGTCCCTCATAAAAGTAGTTCTAGTATTCTCAGCCAAGTAAATTACCTTATTTCCTAGCTATTACTTGATCTAAAATGATCTTCAACCCAAATATTACTGGTTGCAGCATGTTGGTTATTCTGGCATTGTTTTAGTGTATTTAAATAAGGAATTTAAAGGTAATATTTTTTTTTAAATTGTATTTTATTTTATTTGAGAACATACTGTACAGAGGGGCTACAGTTACATGGGCAGGATAATGCATACATTTCTTACCAAGCATTGCAGCCTACTCCTTTGTTTACCCTTCACTTCCCTTCCCCGCCTCCCCCCTCCCCCCACCCAATTTTACCCCCCTCCCCCCACCCAATTATACCCCCCTCCCCCCCCACACCGACATTGTAAAGCTGGTTTTGACATGACATTTTGTACTTCTCATTGTTGCAACAGGTCCACCTGAATCCTTAAACGACTTGTTTGTCCCCATCTCCTCCACATGTTATACTGACATCAAATATAGTGAAAGCGGGGGTTACACTGTGGGGGAGGGACATACAAAGCAACAAAGAAATAATCTTATAAATGCATTAGAAACACATGCATGAAAGAAACGAAAACATTAAAATACATATTTAAGGGTTCATTTTCCTAACATCACATTATCTGGCCTTTTCCGCTTGACTCATACTTATACTAGATATTGCAAATAAGGGAAACCATGGGACCTATGCTTCTTTGGGCCTGGCTTACTTCACTTAATATAATTTTTTCCAAACTAAAGGTAATATTTTTTGACAAGATGAGTGGGTTTTTTTTTTCAGGGGGGTTGGTTGTGCCAATACTGGGACTTGAACTCAGGGCCTCTCATTTTTTCCCTAGACTTTTTCCACTCCAGTCAGGCATTCTACCACTGGAGCTACACCCCCACTTTCAACTCTTGTCTCTCAGATTTATCTGCCCTAGCTGGCTTTGAACCTGAGTTCTCAAGTCTCAGCCTCCTGAGTAGCCAGGATTATAGTAATCCTGGAAGCTGTATTAATTTCTGACTGTTTTGTAGCCAGAAAACCATCAGCAAATTCTAAATAAGTACATTTAGGGAAGATAGCAAGTATGAAAACCAAAGAGGCAATTCTATGCCAAGGAAGAGAAAAGGGTAAATACAGCCCCTGAACTCAAAAGATCCTACCCTTCAGCCGCTCAGGTTTATCTTCATTTGTTCACTGTGACCTGTGTTCTGAGACAGTAAAAACTGGAATGGGAAACTTTTACATGAAACAAAGAATTAAACCATGTTCATGTTTATGCAGTCTGATCCTACACACAATAGTGAAGAGAGGAAGAAAATAATGTTTTATATTCTTAATAAAGATATCTATTATTTTAAATCCCACCTGACTCACCTTACTGTTGAATTTGAGTTTTCCAACAAAGATGTTGTGTTGGCTCATTTTGCTAATCTAATCAGAATGCCACCGATTAAGGCTGTGTTTGATAGTTATGTTAAATATTGCTAATTACTCTAAAAAGCAATCTTGATGTTTCATAAATCACTTTCCATGTGAAGGAATTGAAAGAAAACGGCTTTAAAAATTCTGTTATCTTATAAAGACAAAGCAATACCAAGATAATCTGTGGGTTTCAGTTTTTCTGCATACATCTTCAATCAGTTGCCCAGTGGGGGTTGGGAGGGGGGAATAATATCAGTAAACTGTTTGCAATGACTTTTGCTGCAAGATAATGACATATAGGCTGTAAATTCCTTAACTCTACTTCCATGGAGGTTTGGGTAAGCAGTAGTATTTGCATTGCTAAGAAATGAGATGCTATACTTCTAGAAAGTAAATTAATTACCACCATTTTATTGTTCTCTGAAGTCCTCTTGACCCGACATTTCCAGTGATGGTCAGGTACAAACATTACTTTGTTAGTGAGATCTTTTTCATTCTTGTGTTATCAGAACTAATAATTTGATGGCCATCTTCCTTTTATTAAATATCTTTTACTGTTATTATAAAGGTCATGCCGGGCGCTGGTGGCTCACGCCTGTAATCCTAGCTACTCAGGAGGCTGAGATCTGAGGATCGCGGTTCAAAGCCAGCCCGGGCAAGAAAGACCATGAGACTCCTATCTCCAATAAACCACCAGAAAACCGGAAGTGACGCTGTAGCTCAAGTGGTAGAGCGCTCGCCTTGAGCTGAAGAGCTGAGGGACAGCGCCCAGGCCCAGAGTTCAAGCCCCACGACCGACAAAAAAATAAAAAATAAAAAATAAAGGTCATGTATAGATAGGCTACAGTCCATGAATCAGGTAGTGCGTATGTTTCTTTTTGGACAATGTCAGTCCTTCCTTCTGTCTTTCCCAGTATATAACCACAAGTTGTATAGTTCATTTTCAGTGTAGTGTCTACTGAGTACCGCTGTTACATTGGTTCATGCTTTGTCCCTCCATTTCTGTGCTCTTTCAAAAAACCATCCCCATTTTCTAAATTTCTTCTCTTTCCCTTTTCTTCCATTTATTTGTTCTCCTCAGGGATTCCTCTTCACACTCTGTTTTCCCACTTACTTTTCCTCATGGGTAACCAATACAATTCTTTAAATTATCATCTTGAGAAGCTGATCCCTAGTTAAGTTATAATTTTGTTATGTTTGATAGTGGGATTCACTCTCCTGAACAATTGAATTCCTATTTAACCACATATCTGTAGGTGTCTGGTGGATATAAAACACACATGCTTAAAAATGAACTTATCATTTTGTGAAATTTCTCTCTCCATCTGCTCTTTTCTATTTGTGTCAGCTTAACCATGGTCTCCCAGTGTACTGGGATTTAAATCAGGAAGGTTTTTTTTTAAAAAAAATAGATTTTCTGTCCCCATTCCTATTCTCAGTTTATCAACTCTTGAATCTGTTTTCTAACTTCTTAGTCTTTCATTGGAGTATTTCATGCTCTTCATTATGTCTTTCTTTTGTCTTTAGTGATCTATTGATTTTTCCTCCGTCAACTTCCACTCCAATACCATCAATAATGTCGCTCTACCACTTGAGCCACAGCTCCACTTCTGGTTCTTTGGTGGTTAATTGAAGATAAGAGTCTTACAGACATTCCTACCTGGGCTGGCTTTGAATGAAGATACTCAGAACTCATCCTCCTGAGTAGCTAGAATTACAGACAGGAGCCACCAACAACTGATCAGCAATAGGATTTTTGACTAAAATATTTCAGTTCTTTCTGCCTTAGTCAACATGATGGTTATTGAAATTACATTTCAAACTGATAGTTTTTCCATTTTTATTACATCATTCTGTAGTTACATGGTTTTGAAAATCCATCTTTACTTAACAAAGTATATATTTCAGTAGTTGTTTATTTTTCACTTGTTAAAACTAGAACCAACTTCTATTCTGAAAAGTGAAGTAGGTTTTGTGAGATTTGTGACTGGTTATTATTAAGATTTAATTTACTTTTATCAATCTGTCTATCTAGTTGATTGTCTCTATATCCATAGCCTGAGTAATTTTTAAATGAATGAAAATAATGCAAGTTTTACAAAAACCTTCTGATATCTTAGTAGCTTTTTTAGCAAGGGAAGGGGAGTTGATAGTGGGTTCAGTAGTAAACTCAGGTCTTGGGTGCTGTCCTTGATCTAATCTATTTTGCTCAAGGCTAGAACTCTACCATTTTTAACCACAACTCCACTTCCAGTGTTTAAGTGATTAATTGGAAGTACAAATCTCACAGACTTTTCTTGCCTGTGCTGGCTTCAAACCCTGATCTTCACATCTCAGCCTGCCCTGAGCTACGGGTATGAGCTACCAGTATCAGCTTGCATAACTACTTTTTAAAACCAGTTCTCTATCATCATATTTTATTATACCACATTTGCCAATGCCTTGAGGTAAAAGTTTGCTTTCCTTAGACCATTATTATATATTCAAGTTACAGTGTGGGAAAACATGAAAATCCATAACTAGTATATGTGAATATATTTGAGCCAAATGTTATGGCAAACCCAAATCCACATGTCCTTCACTAAATCTCCGTTCCTACGCATAACTTGCAGGCTGTTATTGTAGAGATTATTGCCAATATTACTTAATCCAGGGGTATTTTTCTTTTTTAAATTAAAAAAATTACCTTTAAGTAGATGTACAAAATGATTTCAATGCCACACATCAATTTATGAGCACAAAGCATCTCAATCAACGTCAGCCTTTCCGTCATTCTCACCCCCAGTGATCCCATTAAGTTACATGCATATTGAATATTGTGACTGTATTGGTTAATCACTCCTCTCTGCATTCATCTGAATCCCTGTCACATGGGACATTTTCTTTGTTCCTATTTTGACAAACTTTCTTTTGTTAGGTTACTATTATAAACCATCACAAAATACAACTGGAGTTTCAAAACTATACAGACCACAAGGGTCTGAGTTTAGGAGAGGAGGGTGGGGCTCAGGACCTCAGGGGGTTGGGGAAAGCAGAGGGAGAATGGTGATTCACTAGCTTCCATAGGGGACCGCTGGGTCAAGGTGACAACTTGGGGTCTTGACAAGTGGACCCCTCTCTTGTGCAATGTTTGCTAGAACATGATCCGCTCTGACATGGGAGCAAGGGGAAGAATCTTCAAGAGTCAGACAGGTAAAGTCTCTTGCCCCAAATAGAAAAAAAAACACACCTCAAAATACAAAACAGTAATATACATTCCTCACACAGTCTTAGCACTAATTGTTGCTTTAAAAAATACTTCACTGGAAGGAAAAAAAAAATTTAATAGTACCTTAGAGCTGCTGCTTAAAACATAATTCTTATGGATGAAAATATATTTATCTATATTAAAAATGTTATACAAATAAAGTCATCTATTGTACCTGCGTAGAAACGAACAGACCTCAGATTCTAAGAGTTGCTTTCAAGATAAAAGAAACGGCCAGGGCAGTGGCAAGTGTTGGGTGCTACCTGGGGAGCAGCCGGGGTCTGGGATTCCTCTCCTGCTGTCAGCCCCTCCTGAGGCTCTGGGGGGTATGCAATGAACTTGGGCTGCTCTATGTGATCCTCCCCGCCCCCAGCCAAGGCGGGTAGAGATTGGCCATGGTTTCTGTTCCCCTGTACATTCTGAGCATAGGCTTCTAGGGCCCAGAGGTGGACTCCCTTTCCTCCCTTTCTCTGCCTGGTATTTGGGGGTCAGAGCTTCTCGGAGACTGCCCTGAAGAATCTCAGCAAGAAAAGCAGATACAGTTTTCAATTCACACCCCAAACAACAACAACAACAAAGAAACCTCTTTATAGAAACAAACAAAAACCATAAAACCAACCTACAGAGAACAAAAGAAACTCAAACATGCGCCAGGACACATGGACGCCAGAGGTAAGTGGCTAGCCTGGGACCCTGGAACGTGCACAGCCCGCTAGGGAGCTCCATACAGCTCCTGGAAACTAGATCAGGGGATGTACACAGACGCCCTGTGCCTGCACACAGACTCTGGCTCACAGGCAGGAGGACAGGTGTGCACACAAGCCCTGGGAAGCGGCAAGTGGAAGAGGGAGGAATACATTAGAGGAAGGTGACGGAACAAGAGGTTTCCTTTCCAAAGGGAGTAAATAAATGCCTTTTGGGGTCCTGAAGAGAATAAAATATAAGGTATGGGGCATGGCTGGCCAGAATCCTGGCTGGGTGCTACTGCCTGGGAGATCCAACCTAGGACTCTGTCTTGGTATCCCTGGGGCAAGATGTACTGAGCATCAGCTGTGCAGCCTGGCCTCAGCCCTTCCCACTCTTGGTATAAGCTCTCAAGCTCTGGTACCATCTACTGGCCCCATCACTTTACCCTTCCCAGGTAAGCCTTTTCCTGAAGTACTCAAAGCAGCCCACCCCACCCAAGAGCAAACTGTCCACATGGACATTGTTCTGAGTGCAATTCCTTCTTCTGTTGCCTTCAATCTGTGTGCTTACAAAACAGCATAAAACTGTTATCTTTTGCATTCAGACTGCTCTGTTTCATTAAATATACATGGATATTCAAAACCTTCACAGAAAATGTAGATGTTAGATAATTTGTAGCAGGGAGCAGGAAAACTCAGAAGTGGCAAGATAGATCACATCAAAATATCATAAGACTGTGAAATGATAGTTTAATACTTTTAACGTTTTTGCATGAAACCATCATCTGAAATCCCACAATGTTGTGGAAGCAAACTGTATGTTCACTTGAATTTAGAATGCTAATGCTTCAAAAAAGCAACAAGATGCCAAAACTTGTCAGGGTCTATGTAGAACTTTGCCAGTATGTTAATCTGTTTCTAACCAAAACAAATATCTGATTTAAAATAATCACTAGCTATGAAAAGTTTAAATTGTAGAAATTGTTTAAATTGTAGAAAACACATGCATAGATATGTATATGTACACATCACTATACATCATTATATATATAACACATTGTCTATCTGTCTGTCTGTCTATCTATCTATCTATCTATCTATCTATCTATCTATCTATCTATCTATCTATGTACTGGCCTCTATCATGCACCATTTGTTTGTCATTGAGAGTTGTTATGCAGTTTCGTTTAACTTCAATTTCCCTACTGTAAAATTAGAGTAATATTGTGAAATTTAGGTTCCTTTAGGGAAGATTGTGTGAAATCAGTTAACTAAATAATTAATTTGAGCTCCTACTATGTGCTAGACAAATTCTAGGTTCTGGGATTAGGGCAGGCTCAGAGACTAGCCCATAGAAAGATCAGACTTATAAGTACAATGTCTCAAAAGTGCTAATTGTTATCAAAAGTCTCCTTTTTTCCACTTTAAGTCGTAGTCTGTGGGAAGCAGATGGATTAGAAATAAACAACATGGTAGGAGAAAAACAAAGGAGGAGGAAACAATGCTTGATAAGAAATGTACTCATTACCTTGCTCATGTAATTGTAACCTCTCTGTACAGTATTTTCACAAAAAAAACTTATTATAAAAGAAATCGATACCCTTTTCCATGAAATGCAACTCTGTAATGTATTCCAACTACATTTTTAAGGAAGAGTGTTCTTTTTTTCTTGGTATGTGTCTCTGTGTCTTCCTCTCTCTGTCTCTGTCAGTATCTCCATCTCTGTGTCTTTGTATCTTGATTTTTAAAAATGTTTGGCCACTGGATGTTTCAGGAACATTCAAATATGTTTACTTTTAGAATAGTTTTAAAATATTTAGTAAAATTTGAAATAATAGGAAAAATATCCCAATTGCATGTACAAGGACATCTTACTTCACGATTCTGGCAGTAGCGTTCACTGTGTTTTTGTAAGAATGAGGTTATGCGGAGCAGTGAATCTCAGTGTGACCCTGCAGGTGTATCTAGTACAAGGTTGGCAATAGGTAAGCTTTATCCAGAGGCCTTCTCCTCTCTTTTTCTTCCTCCTTTATGTCAGAGTACAAGGGTATGAGGGAATAGATATAAAGGTTTGGCTACCTTCAAAGACAGCTGAGACTAGTGAGAAGAGGGCCAAAAGTGTCATAAACCTGTCAGATCATCATGGCAAACAGGAATATTTCAATCAGAGAGAAAATACAAATAATAATTGTTTCAATACACTCTGTGAAGGAAATGGTTCAGTCTTCCACAAACCCATTTTCTAGTACTTTGGGATTAAGTACTGTGGAGAATCAGATGTCAACCGAGACTTCAGTAAGAGCCCATAAAAGGAAACAAGATGCCTTTAAAAGTCTGGATAAGAAGATTAAAATACATCTATTGAACAGAATATCCATAAAGCACTCAAATTAAAAATGGATCACTGCCACACTTGATTCACATATGGCTTTTAAAAGTCAGATACAGAGAATTTATTGTTTAAGATTTCATTTAATTTCAAGTGATAGAAGAATTAAATGAATACTATCCTATACACAAGGACCATTAGTAAAATCAAAAAGCTATGAATACCAGAATTACCACTTCAGTGGTGGAGGAATACCATAATGACTTAAAAATGACTAATGTGGAATAGGTAAACTGTTGTTGCTAGTATGCTTTTTTATCTTTCTGAAGATATATAGATTTTAAATTTAAAAATTGTAAAGTATAGCTGGGCACTGATGCCTCATACCTATAATCCTAGCTACTGTGATCTGAGGATCACAGAAAGTCTGTGAGTTTATTTTTTTAATATTTTTTATTGTAAAGAGAGGTTACAGTTGCATGAGTAATGTGAGTTTCTTATTTCAACCACCAATAGTCAGACGTGAAGCGAAGCTATGAATCAAGTGGAAGAGAGACAGCCTTGAATTAAAAAGCTAACGGACAGTATTGAGGTCTTGAATTCAAGCCTCAGTACCAACACTCCCCCACCCCACCCCCACACTTTTTTTTTTTTTTGGTCAGTCATGGGGCTTGAACTCTGGGCCTGGGCGCTGTCCTTCAGCTCTTCAGCCCAAGGCGAGCACTCTACCGCTTGAGCCACAGCACCACTTCTGGTTTTCTAGTGGTTTATTGGAGATAAGAGTCTCACGGACTTTCCTGCCTGAGCTGGCTTTGAACCTTGATCCTCAGATCTCAGCCTCCTGAGTAGCTAGGATTACAGGCATGAGCCACCGGCACCTGGCTTTCACACACACATTTAAAAATGACACTTTCTCCATCTCTTTTTATAAAATAACTAATTAATAAGCTAATTGCCCTGAAATTACTACCATATACCCCTCATGAATATGAGCATATTTATATGCTTAAATAAATATACTTGTATTATAAATACATGCGCACAGAAATTTAAGTTTACAAAGCAGAAAATCTTAAAGAGAATCTTTGTAGATGCTCAAATATGTGATAAATACAGGAAATAATTTTGTTTATGGCAAGTTGAGCTTCAGAGGCAGCTGTTTCATTCACTTGTAGGTATTTGGTCAGCCAGCCCTTGCAGTCATAGTTTCGAAAATCTAATGGGATGGTTTATCATCTTACATGTTTCTCAATTGTTCTAGGGTATGTCTTTAGGTACTTGTGGGTTTTGCATGTTCTTATTTTAATTGCTAGACATAAGGATGCAGCAATCATTTTATTTTCCTTTCCTTGAGTACAGCTAGTTTCCTTGTGCAGCAAGTTATTCTGGTGCCACATAGATACCCTTTCATTACTGCCTCAGTTTCCCTTGCTCTAGAGCCTATACCACACCACTAAAACATGGTTTGTACCCTTATCTGGCTAGCTGGAAGTGCTCAGGACTGAATGCCTCTAAAAGCAACCTTTACCTAGAGAGACCTGTAGGAGCTTGTGTATACCCAGATCCCTTGCCCCAGGGTAGCATAACTTCAATGCATGTGTTCTACATAGCCTCTGCTGTTTCCTAGAGGAATCAAGCTCCAGTTCCCACAACAGAAATGTGCTTGCTATTGAAAATTCTCTCGGCTGATTTTCTTTTTCCGAGAGTTCTTGAATTAAGCTCACAAACAAATTACTCACACTCAAATCCTTGCCTCAGGTCTGATTCTGAGAGAAACCACATAAAATAAAACTGTGGCACAATGTCCCATTTTTTTCCTTGGAGAATTTAGATTCATCAGATTATCTTTTCTTCTCAAGGTTACTGGCATAATAATCAAACTGTTTTATGAGCTAGGTCAAATCTTACCTAAACAATTTTAAACGATCTTAAAGTGTTTTGTTTCATGATTTTTTTTGGTTATGATTCCCACACAAAGTACATGATGGTCTCTAAAGAATGCTTCCTGCTATGTTCATCATACAAACATGTGCCATTTATTGTGATGTGAGAATTGATGTCTGACTCTATATTTCATCATTTAAATCAATTTGGTTTTCAGAAGTGTATGCATCTAAATGAAATATGCATTCTTTGAAAAGCTACAAAATGCACTTCTTTAATGAGCTAACACTCAATCACTGAGATCACTGGTCCATGACCATCAGAAATCTTTCATTAATAAAATTTACAGCAAAAATGTAGAAAAGACTGAACCAGTTTTAAAGAGATTGCATGGGAAGGATTTTGCTCCTAGATGTTTTTTGGTCAGGCTTATCAAAAAATGCTTCTCCTAATAGCATCTGTTAAACTCTTTTTTTTTTCTGTTAAACTCTTAACAAGTAACATTTTCCTAAAAGATAGGCTTTTCTCCTAATCTCCAAACCTTTCAGGAGATTAGAATCAGATTAGAATTATTTTGATACATGAGGATTTCTTACCATTAAGCCAATTTAACTCACTTAGTAGATGATAGGATAGATTTTTAGAATGCATTCACCTTACAATGATTAAGAGACCAGTTAGCATTTGGAAATAAACTGTGTGTATTGATAAATTGCCCTAGAGAACATGTATGTTTTGCCATCTCAAGAAAGCATATAGTTACATTAACATAATTTGATTCTTTATTTAATATTTTACTATACTTTCAAGTATATATTGTACATTTTTAATCAGAAAGATTCTGATTAAAAATGTATATGTATACATAAAAAGAATAAAAGAAGAATAAAAAATTTATAAAGAATTTAAAAATTAAATACTTTACCCGTGTGTGTGTGTGTATATATATATATATATATATATATATATAATATGTGTGTATAAGTATAAACAAACATTTACTTACATACAATTATATTTAGTACTAGTTACCAGTGAAGTTTGGGCATACAAATGATATGTTGCAACCCTTCCCACAGGCCTTAAGTCCTGTGCAGAGCAGCAAGATGTTTGCTTTAATATGTCAATAAGAAATAATTTCTTGGCTCTGGGAAGGTGGCTCAGTGATAGAGTGCTTGCCTTGCATGCATGAGAACCTGGGTTCAATTCCTCAGCACCACATAAGCAGAAAAAGCCGGAAGTGGTGCTGTGGCTCAAGTGGTAGTGTGCTAGCCTTGAACTGAAGTGTTGAGGGACAGTGCCCAGGCCTAGAGTTCAGGCCCCACAACCGACGCTCAAAAAAATGAATATTGCCAAGAAATAATTTCTTAATATGTAAGTGGAAATCTATACCGAATAGAAAACAGCAGCCTAGAAAGGGGGTTAGAAGAAATATTCAGAATAAATTAGTTGTGCCTACCGCATATCTCTTGGGAGCTGCTGAGTGATTTTTCTTGGTGATCAACAACAAAGGTTCTTATCCTTTCCCACTGGGTATGTAGTCATTCTTTTTTGGTGGTGGGATCTGATTACAGTAGGTTCTTCTGTTTTGACTCTACCTACCATATAATTTTGTTACTCCAGTTCACCACTAGAGAGGAAATATCCAGTTTCTAATAAAGGATTTATTCCTGTCACAAGCTATTTTCTTTCTTTCACATACTGGCTGACTAGAGTTGCCGACTAGGTGAATTCCAAATGAGTTTCTGTCTAAGTGCCTGTCTTTCATAATAAGTTTTTGTCACAGAAAAAAACCTGTAGCAAAAATACCCACACCTCCACACACACACAGACACATGCACACACACAAACTTCATTACAGTTACAAAACAAAATGCTTGACTCATTTAAGAAATAGGTCTCTGCCACAGAATCATTATTGTCTATATCATGTTATGGCCAACTATCCTGAACAGAGGTAGCATTACTGATCTGTTTGTAGCTATTCAATAAGTCAAGGGCCTGAGCTTTTGTTATTTTTGTCACCAACTAAATACCCCAGCTAACACTGAAACAGAACAGGATAGAGATAGAATGAAATAATCCAGTCTCAGCATCGGTTTACAAAAATAAAATTGGTTTGGGCCTTAGTCATCTTTAAGTGAGTTTTGATGATATTTTCTAGGCTTTCTTACAAAAAACAGAAACCTGAACTGTCATATGTGTTTAAGCTTTTTATTCTTTGACTGGTTTTGTTTTGTTTATATTCATCTATGTAACTATGAAAGTGGTTCTTAGACAAAATGGGATGAATTCAAGGCTGACTCAAGAAGAATTACCGTGAGTCACTCTGGGATGAAGAAGACATCACTGGCCTCAAGTATCCTACCATCTCTTGAGAAACCAACAGAAACACACCATGATTCATGTCCATTTGTGAGAAGTTGTAGACTGAAGTATAAAGATCTATAAGAGCCTAAGGCAGGGAGAAATGTCTATAGATAAGAAAAACTACTATGAGTCACTTTCTCTAAGGATTTTCTTTACTCAAGGTTCATATGTTTACATCCTTTACAGCACAAAAACCCACTGAGCTGTTGGAGCTCTGCATTCTTGACTTTAAATGTGCCTCCTTTGAGAGGAACAAAACTCCTGTAGATAGAAACAATATATAAAAACAATATATTGCTTTCTACTGCAACGAGACTTCCTCTTCCACAGTGAATCAGTCTTTCTTTATGCTCACTTGACAGTAGGTCCCTGAAGGCAACTGTGTATGTCAGTAAAGTTGAATTCCACTTGTGTGCATCTGGGTTCTGATATTAGGATTTCTCATATGTATGCCATCTAAATCTCACAAAGGGACACAAGGTGAATAAGGAAGTGTAGCCAATATATTAAACCTCTTTGTCTCAAGGCTGTGACCTGCATATTAGCCAGCATCCTTTACATGGAAGAAACAGTCAATGCCACTTCTCCAGTAGTAACTGACAGTCCCCTTACACCAGACCTCATGTTCATTCATAGGGAACTTGCTTTGTGGAGCCTGCATCTTTTACATCAGAAGAAGATGCTTCTTTTGTACAACAAGTAATCTTGATTATTCTTGATTTTTAAATTTTTGGTTAGCATAACTTCTTTGCTCAAAGGGTTTCATTATGATATGAACAGCTTACATACAATATACTTGGATCAAATTCATTTCATCTACATTACCCTTCTTAACTACTCTCCCTCCTGCCCCCTTCTTCATAACACATTCGAATGTATTCCATTCTGCTATATATATCCATATATTTATATTATAGACTATATATAATATAGTATATATAATGTAGTTATATGATACTCATCCCCAAATCAACCTGATTCCCATGAAAATAATTTTCTTAAAATTAGGATTATAATAATTACACACACACACACACACACACACACACACACACACACACACACACACACATATGTAAAGCCTGAGTGCTCCTGTTTAGAAAATCTCTTGTTGATCTACTCCTTGATGTAGTTCAGAAAATTAATCATTACTAATTTATGAACAAGGGCATTCATTAGCCTCAACTAGTTAGCCCCATTTTTATAAGCTGAGATTCTCAATGTTTTACCAGCAAAATGAGGGGAAAGTACTGGTGATAGTTGAGGGTTTTCCTCTGTTTACTTCTCACAGCCTCACAGACATATCTCAAGTGACTTCATAAAAGTCTTCTTGTTGTCTGTCTCCTTATGTTCAAAATTTTCATTCTCCAGCAATTTTTCCTTTAATCTTTTTTTTTGTCAGTTGTGAGGCTTGAACTCAAGGCCTGGCACTGTCCCTGAGCCTCTTTGTGCTCAAGGCTAGTGCTCTACCACTTGAGTCACAGAGACAGTTCTGGTTTTTGAATGGTTCATTGGAGACAAGTGTCTCAAGGGGACTTTTCTGCCTAGGCTGGCTTCAAACCATGATCCTCACATCTCAGACTCCTGAGTAGCTAGGATTATAGGCATGAGCCACTGGCACCCAAACTTCTCCCATACTTTTTAGAGAGATTTCCTTCCCGTTGTTCTCCTACTGCCTCTGAAGTCTCATTGTGGATGAGCTACTGAAATGGGGGAGATTGCCTAACTGTATTTGAGATACTATTTCTTGTTCTGCCTGTGCTGACAGTTGTAAGAGCTATAATGGAAATATAGAAGTCCCATAGAGGACCAGCTCCTCCTTCCTAGGACAAATGTGAATAGCAGATACCATAAGTTTTTCTTTCCCTCTGTTGATTTGGCTTTGACATTAATGTGAGCTTTTCTGTTCCCATAACTAAGGATAGATTTTTTCTCCCAGTAGAGGTCTGGGAGCTACCCTAATTGTCTTCTGGACACAGTTGTATGTGTATGTATTTGTGTATGTGTGTTGTATAGCTACAATATATTTTCTAATGGAACTGGTGTTCTCAACAGATAATCATCATATATAATGGTTAATTTTGCATGTCAACGTGGCTGAACTGTCATCCATATTTAACATTATTCCTTGGAAAGAACCATTTTTTTTCTCTCTCTCTATCTCACCCTTTCTCTCCCCTGGAGAATCTTCACTAATAACTGTCAACCACATTTTCTGCAGAATTCAAAGAAATTCAATGCTCCAATATTATGTGATTTTACTGCAAAATTGATATGATTATGAGTCACTCATACACTAAAAGAAGATAGTTCTACTTGAAGAAAGAAAGAAGGAAGGAAGGAAGGAAGGAAAGGAGGGAGGGAGAAAGAAATGGGCAAATGGGCAAGGCTACATCTATACTATTAAGTGACCATTTACTAGATTAACATTCTTATTTCTGAGTTGTTTAGTGTTTTTAAAGAAACAGTTGTCTTCTCTGAAGGAAAATTATTAGTATCTTTCTACAGACAAGTCTATATGTTAAACCAGAAGTGGGGGAGATAATAAATGTGCTCTGAAAAGAGCCTGTTGTGTTTATATAAGATTTTACTTATAAGTATAACTATCTCCAGGCCCACAGTGTCCTTGTTATTAGACCATTTGACCTTCCAGGTGGTAAAGTGCCTTAAGATTGTGAGAGGAAATAACACAGGTAAGGAATTAAGTTTTCCACTTAAGAAACTTCGTTGATGAAAATCCATTTGAAAAGAAAAAATGTTTCTTTGAAATTGAATTTTCTGAAGCTCAAGTGCTCTTTTAGTTTTTAACAAAGAAGACAGCTTTTGCTACTTCCAAATACCATTCGAGTAAATAGTAAGAACAAGGATGCTATGCAGAAAACAGGATGAAGGCAATGATAGTTTTGTTTGGATGAGTCAGAGATTAATTAAAACAAAAATTTAGCTTTAGAGGAGACAAATGCACACACTTACACAGAGGTTGTTTCTCAACCTTAAACCCTCCAAAATGAGTGACTTAAAGTAATATGGTTTGTTATTTATCATTATTCCCTAGAAGACAGTACTCTTCTCCAAATGTATTCGTTGAGGTCAAGTATATATGTTATCACACAGAAAAAAATAGACATCCTTGTGTCTATTTTCCAAAAGATTCTGGAATCTCTTGAGCTTTTCTTTCCAAGTCTCTCTCTCTCTCTGAACTACCCAACATCAGTAGACTCAGATGAACTTATTCACAGCTTGGTGACTGGCTTTGAAAAGCCCAGATTAGAAGCCAAGTCTTTGTTAAGGCTTTGACGCAACACTGTCATTCCTTTGACCTCTTGGTCAAATCATCAGTCTATCCCAGATTCAAGAAAAAAGGAACTAGCTACTACCTGTTGTTGTGAGATGTGGAAAGGTATTGTGAAGCCAACTTTAATTCATCACAGGAGTATCTACACATTCATTCATTTAAACTGTTTCTATTATGGGTCCAACAGTATTCTCAGTGCTATAAGGAAGAGATGCTTGGGCAATTCTCATTTCCTTTCAGCCCTGTTAATGACAAGTTTTGAAATCTTAGCCCAGTTCATTTTCATTTCCATGACTTACTCTTCTCATCTGCAAAATGGACATGATGCTGATGGTTGCTTGCCATATAACTTAACCCATTTAATTTTCATAATTGTGATATTACTATATGTCACCCACTCTGGGTTAATATTATATATGAAGCGCAGAGAACAGGGCCAGGCACATAAGTGCTCTCCAGTTAGTTGTAATTACTTTCATTACTGGAAAGAAAAATGATGCCAAGAAACTTGCTACTTGCCTGTTCAGCTATTTAATGACAAATTCTGTTTTAACAACAAGTTGCCTTATAATATGTTTTAAGAAACTTGGAAAGAGTTCTTACAAAACACAATAGACTTACTTTTCCTTTTTGGTTTTGTCAGACAAGGAATCTCTGTGAACCCCATTTTGCATGCAAGTTACAGGATGTATTTTCTTTCTTCTGTTTTTCTAGATCCCATTCAGTCATTATCATAGTGCTTCCTAATTCAATAGATACTAAATTTTCTAGGTCACCTTTTATTTTCCCTTGTGCTATTCCATATATCTGAGCCTTTATGTACCCAATTCCCTGTTCTGAAATGCCTATTAGTTTAAAGCCCACACATTATCTATTCTTTCTTCTTCCTTATCTTAGATTTTTTTTTTTAAATTCCTGACATCAACTCCCATGCTGAACCTCTTTGGGTACTTTTTTTTTGTGATTTCTCTTTCAAGTGCATGGTCATTTCTTCCAGAAAGCTTGATTGTATGATTATTTATTATCTACTTATACAGCTTCTCTAAACTGGACAAGAAATGAATATTTATTCTCTTCTCAAGTCTCATAACCTACAATATTGCCTTGCCTCCTCCATCGTATGTGTAGATAGCTGCCTGTATAAGATTTCCTCTTATATATTTTATAGCCACAATTCTTCACCACAATAACCAAAAATTAAGTATTTTCTGACACCATATTTATGTGTGTTGTATATCTGCCAGGTTTAAAATTAAAATTAAACTTTTCAATCTTTGGCACTTAACCAAAACCATTTTGAATTGACCAGATAGTATAATTAGAATTTACACATGTAATTTTCTCAAAGATTAAAAAATTAAACAGATGGTTACAGCCATTTCTAATACTTTTCCTACTATATGTCTTGGGGATCTCTGGTTTTCATGCTAATCTCAGAGCATGACATTCACTGGAGGTACAAGCTGAGCTTCGAGTCTCAGTTCAAGGTATTCTCTACTTCTGTGAAAGTGACAATTTCAAGTATTCACAAGTGGATCCTACAGTATTTATCCTTCTGCAATTGGCTTGTTTCATTGAGTATCACATCTTATGGGTTCATAGTTAAAGCTGGATAATGTATAAATGGAAATTTAAAATGTTTTCATGTCTTGGCTATTGTGAATAATTTGGCAGTGAGCACAAAGAAGCAGATAGAACACAATGAAGCATATATTTTTTTTAATGTACTGATCTCAAATCGTTTGAAAGAATTGTCAATTGAGAATGCTGGTTCATATGGCCTTTCTACATTTTGATATTTATACTCCTGTGGGTTAGGTTCTTTTGCCTATTTTGTGTCAATTTATTTCTTTTCTTGGAACAAATGTCTATTCAAGTCATTTGTACCTTTTTTAAATGAACTTATTTGTTTGCTATTGAGTTGTAGGATACTCATATGAATATCCCCTTAACAAGTAATTGTTTTCCAGGAGTTAGATGGAAGAGGAAATTGAGAACATTTTTAATAATATAATTTTCCTGTTATTTAAGATCAATAACTTGTAGAAGTTTGTTGTACAATATCATCTAACCAACAGATAATGATATTGTGAAATTTACAATATATTAAGAGCATATATCTTGTGTTTTTATTACAAGCAATACAATGTTTACAAATTAGTAGAGTGAAAGTTTTGGTGATATTAATTTATTTTGGTAGAAGGTAAATTGTTCTAAATGACTAAATGAAATGACATAAAGAAGTTAACAATCATGAGGCCTTGTCTCTAATTAATTAATTAAACAATTGATTTAAATACAAGTAAAATAAATTATTTTCCAAAGGCTAAAAAGAAGCTTCATATTTGAAAGATTAAAATGTTTTTGAAGAGGAAAACATTTATATCAATAATTAATATCTAAAAGATTTGTATACAGTAAACTTGAATCCTATGTTATCTTTATTTCTAGAGTAGAGTTATTATTTATTCAGGATTAACTTTGTTTGGACCTCTATTTCCAAGTTAACACACAAAAAAAGAAAAAAATATTATTAAGAAAACTTTTGAGTATGTGGCCTGAGTTGAATATTCTATCTTAGTCCTCATATTTTCTTAAAGTACTTACCTAAAGACATTCTTGATTGATTTTGAAAGGTGAAACAGTTTGAAAGGTAAAATGTGGAACATCTGCCATTTGCTATATAAACAGCAGAAAGAGATAATACTGTATAATAATAGACTAGGGCAAAAGTTGACATCTGGAAAGATGGACCAAGTAAATTAGGCATGCTTGTCATACTACCTCTATTGCATCTTCTCAATTCTGCCAGTGTCTCATGAAAAATTATTTTATAGCACAGTATGTATTAACTGCATTCTGTACTGTTTGATTTATAAAAGTAGGCAGTGGGCCAGTGCACAGTAGTTCACTGAACTAAGAGGAAGTAATTAAATAAACTGACATAATATAATAATTGCTATGACAGAAGTAGACACAGGGCACATCAGGAATACCAACTCAGGGCATTTAGACTCTCTTCTGCAGTGGAAATTTTGACTTAAGTTCACTTAAAAATAGGGAGCAAACCACAGAAATACCCATGCTAAAAGGTACCCCATGTGAAGAATAGAGTCAGCTATGGAGTGTCTCATGCTTGTTAACCTAGCTATATTAGGAGGTTGAGATCTGAGAATCATGGCTCCATAACAGCCTGAGCACACAAATCTGAAACTCTTATCTCTAATTAACCAGCAAAAATTCAGAAATGAAGAGGTAGCTCAACCTTTGGTTTCCCTTATTTGCAATATCTAGTGTATGTCTGAATCAAGCAGAAAAGGTCAGATAAGGTGATGTTAGGGAAATGAACCCTAAGATATGTATTCAAATGTTTTTTTTTCTTTCATTCGATTGTTTCTAACACATTTATAAGATTATTTCTTTGTTGCTTTGTATGTCCCTCCCCCACAGTATAACCCCTGTTTTCACTGTATTTGATGTGGGTATAATTTGTGGAGGGGAAGGGGAAAAACAAATCGTTTAATAGGGATACAGGTGGACCCATTGCAACAATGAGAAGTACAAGTCGTTATGTTGAAAAGGAACTTTACAACTTTGGTGGGGGTGGGGGGGCCGCTGGGAGGATTGGGTGGGGGGATGGTGGGGGGTGGGGGAGGGTGGGAAGGGATGGGAAAGGGAAACAAAGGAGGAGGCTACAATGCTTGATAAGAAATGTACTCATTATCTTGCCCATGTAATTGTAACCCCTCTGTACAGTATTTTAACAATAAAAAAAAAAGAGGTAGCTCAAGCGGTAGAGTGTTATCCTTGAGTGAAAAAGCCAAGCAAGAGCTTTGAGGCCCTGAGTTCAAGCCCCAAGCTCAGTCCCACCACCCTCCAAGGAATAAAAAAAAGAGGAAGAAAAATAAAAAAGAATAGAGGTTATTTCAAATCTTTTTTTTTATTGTGAAAATACTGTACAGAGGGGTTACAACTACATGAGCAAGGTAATGAGTGTATTTCTTTTTTTTTTTTTTTTCAGGTAAGGGGTAGGTTTATTCAGTAGACCTGCTGGGACCAGACAAGGTTGGCACTCCACGTGGCTGGGAAAGGCCTGGAAATGAGAGAAAAGAGCTAGAAAAGAGCAGAGAGCAGAGAGAGCTAGAAAAGAACAGAGAGAGCTTCTGGGCCTGGGCTAGGCCTTATCTAGGGTATGGGTGGAGAAAGGTGTGGCCACATCAAATTCAGATGTGACCTCTTCCAGGTGTCCCAGTTGCCTAGGTAAAGCAGGTACTGGGTGGAGACTTTGCTTCGAGGAGAGTGGAGTCTGCTGGCCATCCAGGAGTGGACCTTACATTCCAGCCTTTTAATAATCATGAAATAGGGCGTGGATTCTCTCTGGCTACTTCCTGCTGACAAGGGGCATCGACAATAGGGGTAAAAGGCCGGAATTTGGTCCCCTCCCAGAGAAGGCAGCCAGCAGCAGCTGTCCCTTGGTGGCCTTGAATCCTTAGATGAAGTCAGGAGAAGTCTCATGAGCATTGAGGGGCTGGAAAAAAAAAATACTAGACAGCAAATAAATGGCAAGAGGAAGGATTTGGGGCTGAAAATGTTGGTAGAAATGTCCCTAGCTACTTCTGACATCTGGCGACTAGGTAGAGAAGTCAGGTGACAAAGGCAAGAATATAAATTCCTGTTGTTAATAGGTAGACAGGTATAGACATTGGATGGGCAGGCTTCTTACTTCTACTGACCTCCCAGCTCTGGTTAATTTTGAAAGGGCAGGCACAAAGTAGCTGACGTGACATCTCCTCTTACTCTTCTCCATGTTCCCTTGTTCCCCAGACTGGCTGAGTCTAGGTGCTTGTTGCTGAGATAGCTTGTCCCAGTTGGTATTCAAGGTTTGAACTCAAGGCCTGGGCACTGTCCCTGAGCACTTCTGCTCAAGGCTAGCACTGAACCACTTTGAGTTATAGTACCACTTGCAGAGTTTAGCTGGGAGATGGAGTCTTAGGGATTTTTCAGCCCGGGTTGGCTTTGAACTGAAATGTTTGCCACAAAAGCCCTTTATTATTTCCAATTAAAGCAACAAGGAGATCAAGTAGAATAAGTAGAGCTTACCTGGTTCTTATCAAGAATTGACCAACAAGTATTCTGGAATGACAAAACTTCTTAGATGTGAGAATCTTAGCACAGATATGCCCAATATTTTAGAATCATGTAGTCAGTACCAGAATACACAACACAAAACAAAAAAGGCAAAACTCAAAACCTAAAATTTTGACAACGTTTAGACATCTTTGCTAACAAAGCACATCAGATGGTTGGGCCTCAGTTACCAGGGCCTGTGAAAAGAGAAACTTTTTAGCAAGGCACCTTAGAATAGATGGATGGAGTAGTAAGCTTGGTGGAAGGTTAAGGGTCAGATGGGGCCAAACCCTTAACCCACCATGTGGCCAAGATGGTGAATTCAAGATGGCGAATTTCTGAAAGAATGCAAAGAAAGCCTGAACAAATAGATCAAGCCTACACTGACTAGCCTTTGAGAGGGAACCTAGAGGGGGGTCCCTGGGACCCAGCCTGCGTCACACTCTTCAGGGCACAAGCCAAAATGTAGAAAAGAGAAAGGGAGAGATAGGGAAAGTTGGACATGACTGGCAGAAAGAGAGCAAAGAGAGCCCGAAAGTAAACAGACTTCTGACCATTTACCATTGCAGTGGCAAAACTGTCTACATCTGAGAATGGCATAAGAATGAGGCGCTCTGGCTTTCCAGGGAGCGCAGGAGATATTTCAAAGGGGTTTCACAGCTCAGGTGTGATTCGCAGCACCCCATTAAATGAGTAGGAGAGTCAGTCTGGTGAGTGAAGGAGAGCTGACCAGGCAGAAGCGGCGTCCCGACTTCCCCCAGAGCCCTCTAGAGAGAAATGGCCAAGCCCCCAAAGCCAAGCGTCCTCGGCTTCAGAGGTGACCGGCCTTTCAGCTAAAGGCTGTAGGAACTCTCTGGCGTGGCACCACGTCTGGACAGAGACTGAGCAACAGAGAGCCGTAGAGAGTAGTTTCACTCACCAGAGTAGAGAAGTGGTGTGGACGTGGATGTGAAGGCAGCAATGGTATCCATGCGCTGTGTCCGCAGCAGACAGACGGGTTCGCAAAAGGCTGTCAGAACGGTGGGTATTCTTCAGAGCAGAAAGGGGAAAACAAACAGAAAAAGAAAAAAGAGGAAAAAACAGAGAGGAATCCCAGTTATTCTGACTTTAAGCCCTTTATCGAAGTCACGGCACCATTTATGTTAGGTTTTTAAAAAGAGGTAGCCGAGTAAGAACAGCACCAGCACACATGTGGTATTCAGGTAAGGGGTAGGTTTATTCAGTAGACCTGCTGGGACCAGGCAAGGTTGGCACTCCACGTGGCTGGGAAAGGCCTGGGAATGAGAGAGAGCTAGGAAAGAGAGGAAAGAGAGAGAAAAGAGCAGAGAGAGAGAGCCGAGAGCAGAGAGAGCAGGGAGAGCTAGAAAAGAACAGAGAACATGAGTGTATTTCTTATCAAGCATCATTGCCTCCTCCTTTGTTTTCCCTTACCATCCCTTCTCATCCCCCCCCCCCCGCCCCGACCCCACTCCCGCCAAAGTTGTAAAGTTCGTTTTTCGACATAACCACTTGTATATCTCATTGTTGCAATGGGTCCACCTGTATCCCTATTTAAACAATTTGCTTTTACCCTTCCCCTCCCCAAATTATACCAACATAAAATACACTGAAAACAGTGGGGGAGGGACATACAAAGCAACAAAGAAATCATCTTATAAATATGTTAGAAACAATCGCAAAAAAGAAAAACATTTGAGTCCTTATCTTGGGGTTCATTTCGCTTAACATCAACTTATCTGACCTTTTCTGCTTGACTCAGACATATACTAGTTATCGCAAATAAGGGAAACCATAGGACCTATGTTTCTTTGGGCCTGGCTTACTTCACTTAATATAATTTTTTCCAAGTTTTTCCATTTCCTAACAAATGGGGAAATGTCATTCTTTCTGATGGAGGCATAGAATTCCATTGTGTATATATACCACATTTTCTTGATCCATTCATCTGCATCTGGGTTGGTTCCATATCTTAGCTATGGTAAATAATGCTGCAATAAACATAGCTGTGCTGGTAGCTTTAGTATGGTCTTGTTTGTGATCATTTGTAGAAATGCCCAAAAGTGAAATTGCTGGGTCACAGGGGAGCTCTATGTGGAGTGTTTTGAGGAACCTCCATACTACTTTCCAAAGTGATTGAACAAGTTTACACTCCAACCAACAATGCAGTAGGGTTCCCTTCTGTCCACATCCCCTCCAGCATCTGTTGTTGTTAGAGTTCTTGATTATAGCCATTCTAACTGGGGTGAGGTGGTATTTTTAAGCTCAATGGAAACAGGTATTTCAAAACTATGCAGCTGAATTTTTAGATCCTTGGTAAGAGAATAAATGTTCTGAATAATTATGTTAGATTAATAAGCTTAGATTAGTAAACTTGGAAATGCTTACATTAGTAAACTTGGAAATGGCTCTTACTCCAGCTTCTCCTGATAGCTTGCTTTCTTCTTTCTTTCCCTCTTTCCCTCTTTCTTTCTTTCTTTCTTTCTTTCTTTCTTTCTTTCTTTCTTTCTTTCTTTCTTTCTTTCTTTCTTTCTTTTCTTGCAAATGAACTTATAATGAGTCCAATTGTAAAGAACACCTTCAAAAGCTATAACTTAGAATTTCTGATTTATTCATTGAGTATATCTTCTAGTGTGGAAAACCTATTTATACATTTCTGAAATAGCATTTTTAGTATGGTGGCCTTTTAAACAGCCTCAAACTTATGACAAGGAATCCTATAGGCCATGTGTAGGTATCTACACCTCAGGGATACTTTGAACAGATGAGTCGTCAGTTATGTAGACACTAGGTATCCAGCCATTGGGAGATGGAAATTTGATTAAGACTTAGAAAGGGCTTTGATATTTTAGGCCAAATAAGCAGAAAACTCACTTTATTAAATGGAAAACTATGAAGCTGCAGGAAGATCATTGTGAATTTTGGACATACCCTTCACTGGAGGATATTCGTGAGTCCCAGGACTGAGGATTTTGCTAGTATTTCACAAGTAGTAATGAGTATTTCATAGCACAACCCTGCACAAGGTTGATGGGTCTTGTCACAGATACCAGTAGAACACTTGATGAACACTACTGGGGAGCCAAGTAGAGCCTGTGGGAGCAGAATTTTAGAGTCCAAAGAGTGGGTAGAAAACTGACAGAAAACCTTGTGGGCTGATAACCACTCATGCAGCCATTACATGTTTGAAAGGTCACAGACTGCTTTTTCAGGTCTAATAATCAGATAAAAATATCTTCAAATGCCACAAAAAACACATGAGATTTTAATTCTGATGGAGGCATAGCCAACTGAATGATTTACAGAGCAAAGATCAGGTGCAGTGCAATTTTTCTGACTAAACCAGAATGAGACAGTATTAAGCATTCCAGAGGCAGTATAAGAATGTGTGTAACTGGGGCCTTACCTCCTGACAGTCATTTTGACAGAAGCACCCGAACAACCTGAGTTCTGATTTGGAAAGCAGATCATTCAGTGGGTTTGAAAAGGGCTTTTAAAAGAAGCATCTGTCCATCAATAACTTTCTTCTCTGAATTTTCTTGAGTAAATAGCCTTTATGGAATGTGTCTGTGGTTCCTGAGAAGTACCAAGGAGAATATCTTTTACATAGACTGGAATAACTGTTAATGAGGCATGTTTTATTTTTGGAATATAAGAGCTCCTCCTTCCTGTGGGCTTATGGAGCCCATCATGGTGAAATGAATTGCATCCAAACAGAGGGAAGCTAAATTTCATCCCCTTTTGAGAAATTGCAACTCTGTATAGTGACATACCACATGATATTTTCTGTGTTAGGTGGAATGTTACAAAAGGTAAATTGGAAGTTCCTTTAACTGAGTGAGTGTTCCATGACAGCTCTTTTTGGAAGTGCTTTGTGTTTATTAGTAATGACAACAGCTCCATGAATTCCATGTTGTTTTGGTTTTACAACTGTGGAAGCTTTTTGACTTTAATGCTTTGCCTGGAGTTTTCTAGCTAGGAAATGGGCCCAGGGAGGGGGGGGGGAGAGGGGGACCGAGGCTGGGATTCAGTATCTTTTTAAAAAAAACGAATTCTGAAGTTTCCACTATCAGTTTCAACAAAGTAGGGCCTTTCATGAATTTATATATTATATATTAGTGAAAGGAGACAGATGTGTATATATTATATATTAGTGAAAGGAGACAGATGCTAACAGATGTAGACAGAGGGCTGGCAGGCACCATTTCCCCAACGAGATTTTCTTGAGTTCTATTATGAACAGTCTACAAATCTGTGGGAATTCAAAGACTGGTAACATGATGAAGGTTGCTTGTCTTTGCTGCATTTCAGAAAATAACCTGGGAGAACTTCATGATTTATTTTTACTTGGGGGGACTGGGCCTCGAACTTGGGGCCTGGCATTTTCAGACATCCTCCAACTTGAGCCAAACCTCTGTTTCTATTCCTTTATTAGTTTGCTCATTTTGTAAGGTATTGTATTTCTTCCCAGCTGGTTTAGGACTATGATTCTTCTACCTCTGCATTCTGAGTACGTGCATAGGTATGTGTCACCGTGCCTGGCCTTTAGTGATTATTTTAAATTATCACTCACCAAATTAAAACGAGCCGCACTGGGTAAAGTAGATGCTCATGTCTACTCAGAAGACTTGTAGACATTCCTGGTTCAAAAGACTTGTTTTCCTGGCAGGAAAAAAAAAATCTGTGAGACTCTGACCCCAATGAAGCAGGAAAATGATAGAATGAAAACATATTCAAGATGTAGAGGATGAGTCATGAGCAAGAACGCCAAGCAAGAGTGTTTTAGACCCTGAGTTCAAACCCTGGTATGGAAATCAACACATACACACACATCTGAATAGATGTAAACATGTGTTTTAAATGGCATGATGAATTTTCAAAATTTTATGCAAAATGTAATGAGTCAGATACAAGGACTCAGCCAGGTCACACTCATTCATACATGCCCACAAGGGCATACATGAAATCCCAGTACTCATGTTGCTGAGGTAGGAAGAATCCAAGTTTGAGACCATTCAGAGCTATCTAGACCCTGTTTCATAAAAGTCACAAAAAGAAATCATATGTAAAGGCTCAAATAGCTCATTTTTCGACATAATGTCTTGTATATCTCATTGTTGCAATGGGTCCACCTGTATCCCTACTTAAACAATTTGTTTTTTCCCTTCCCCTCCACAAATTGTACCAACATCAATTGTAATTCCTCTGTACGGTATTTTCACAATTAAAAAAAAGAAAAAGGCTCAAATAGTGTATGAATTCCACTTATATGATACACCCACACTAGTCAAATCTTAGATGCAAAAAGTCAAATAGTGATTGCCAGAAGCTGAGGGATAGAGGAAGGAAATGTTATTGTTTAACAGGTTATTAAGTTTCACTGGGAGATAATGAAAAAAAATGCTGCAAATGGGTAGTAGTGATGGTTTCTGAGTGATAGAAGTGTACTTCCTCCTGCTGAAGTAAGTATTCTCTTAAAACACTTGAGGTATTAAATTTGATGTTATACGTACTTTAACCTGATTTGGAGAAGTGCATTGTGTTTTGGGAATGTATCCCCTGACCTATTGCATTACACTTTCAAACAACTTTAAGGTTTGGAAACAATTGAGGCAAGGACTTGCAGAACTGAATTAAATTAAAATCAAATCTCAAAATCTATAGTTGTACATAGTATAATTTCAGAAGATGGTTTTCAAGGCATCAATGGCTTTAGCAACATAACAATAACTATCAATATTTGTACAATAATTTGAAAGCAATTCATCTGTATTCAGGTAGCAGTTTGAAATTTTTCGACTTGTTCTTTCTTTCTTTATGTTGTTGGTCATGGGGCTTGAACTGAGACCCTGGGCACTGTCCCTGAGCTCTTCAGCTCAAGGCTAGCACTCTACCACTTGAGCCACAGTGCCATTTCCAGTTTTCTGGTGTTTAATTGGAGAAAAGAGTCTCAGGGACTTTCTTGCCTGGGCTGGCTTTGAACTGTGATCCTCAGATCTCAGCCTCCTAAGTAGCTAGGATTACAGGTATGAGCCACCAGCGCCTGGCCTTAGACTTGTTATTTCTGCATGAGATAGAAAGCATGACTTTCAGTAAGCTAGAGCAGATACTTAACTTGTAAGATTGTAAGTCTCTGTGTGTGTGTGTGTGCACGCACATGTGCACGCACACACACATATGTGCCCTAGTACTGGGGTTTGAACTTTTTCAGTCACAGCTGGAACTCAACCACTTGATCCATGCTTTCAGTTTTACATTTTTGATTAATTGGATATAAGATTTTCTCAGATTTTTCTGCCTTTGCTGGATTTGAAGCAAGATCTTTAAATCTCAGCATTTTGAGTAGTTAAGGTTATAGGCATGAGCCACCAGAACTTGGCTATAATTCTTATTTAAATGAGAGTTGCAGAAATTATGGGAAAATGACACTGAATTTTTTTAATACTTTAAATTGTGTTAACTATTTTTGCTATGATTCCACTAATCATTTAAAATGAGAAGTCTCATTTCAAATGAAGTGGATAAAGTGGAGTGGAGGATATATTTGATGTTACATAGGAAAAGACATGAAGCTGAAGGTTCTATAGAGAAATGCAGTATTTGGCCATAGCAATAGTAGTAGAATGAATGGGAAGGGAAGGTGACAGTACTATCATCTTGAGAGCTTCCTAGCCTGGAACCTTTAGTTTGACCGTTGATTTCCTCTAATTTCTTCTAGGTGTACCCTTCCCTTGGTGAGAAGTTAATAGGATTCATTTTCCCCAATACTGTCTTGATAGAGAATTAGAACCCTGTAATTTCTTGGCCAAATGGCCCTGAGCTCATACTGGTTCTGTTCTATCCTCTTTCTCAGCTTCATTCTTTTTGCCCTGCCATTTGCCCACTTTGGTGTCTGAGCATTGCCCACCCAATGGCTGCATATGTGTATTTGGGAATTGTGGCATACTGAGGTTGCTTACCTGGGAGCTGGGGAGGAACATGTTGGGGATGGAACTGGAGAAGAGTGTATTCAAACATAATGTATTGAAATATTTTGCCCTATCGTCCACTTTTTCTCCTTTCCAAACAAATTGTCAGGCCTTCTCCAGAAAATACCGATTTCCTTCTTTGTTTTAAAAGGCCAAATTTATTTGAAGAGATTATTAAGAGTTTCTGTAGAAAAGAAGAAGATGAAGATGAACACAAAGATGAAGGAGAAGGAGAAGGAGAAGAAGGGGGAAACAGAAGGAAGAAGAAGGAGGAAGAGGAGGAGGGAGGAGGAGGAGGAGGGAAGGCGAGGAAGAAGAAGAAGGAGGAGGAGGAGGAGGAGGAGGAGGAAGGAAGGAAGGAAGCAAGAAAGAAAGACAAAGCCTATGGAGTCAGCTTTCCAAGAGTAGATTTCTCTGCTTGAAATTGCCTAGTAGTTGACCTGCAGCTCCAGGGTGTCAAGCAAGACCAAAGGTTGTCTCCCTCTTTGTGAATAAATGTGGTAGAGAGTGGGGTCTTTTGTTATTTTAATGGAAAGAGCTTAGATGCTTTACTTTCCAGCTTGTTTTAAAAGTTAATTTTATTGTCAAGGCGTTGTACACAGGGGTTACACTTACATATTTCAGGTAGTAATATCTTGTCGAACTTGAGACCTCTTCCCTCATTTTTCTCACCCCCCCACAAGTTGTATAGTTCATTTCCAACATATTGTCTTGTAAGTATAACTGTTGCATTCTTTTGCCCTTTATCCTTTGTCTCACCATTTTGTTGTTCCCTTTTCCTTCCCTAATTCAGGTAAACATATATACAATACACAGGGTACCAAAATCAAATACAGTGACAACAGGGGATAAACTATAGTCTGTGTGTACAGTGTTGGGGGGGAAACACAAAAGCAAAAAGAATTCACATAGTACATTAAAAACAACAACAAAAACAAACCTTTTGTTTCCATATCTTGGAGTTCATTTCACTTAATATCATCTTATTTGGTCATATGTACACATACATGATGAAATTCTACAGGTTTTTAAGAATAATTTGCCTTTTGTGCTCTATACAACTAAGGAAAGAGCTAAACAATGCAGGACTCAAGTATCTCACTGAAAAAAGAAGGGCTTGTACTCCAAGTCAAATATAATTTGATTTTTTTGAGTGATGATTGATATTTCCATCACTTTTGAATGTAGTCTGTGAGTCATATGTGACACATTAATTTAGAAATTAATATTTCTAAAATGTCTTAAACAATAATAATAAGAAATGCATATGTGTATATGTATGTATGCATATATATGTAATTTTATGGCTTCTGAAGTAATTTTATGGCTATTTAGTATGTGCCATGTGCCTTAAGAATGGTTTACATCTATTATTTATCTTATGGTCATGAAAATCCTTAGTAGTACCTGATATCATCCACTTATTTTCCTTACATTATCTAAATCAGACAGCTTTATCTTGACTTATGTATACAAATAAGTATAATCTCAAATAATGGCTCCTGATGTATTTGGCAAAAGCCAGCTAATACATTTCATGAATATAGTTTCAAATTATGAACATCTTTAATTGTTTATTACTTGGTGTTTAAGCTCCTTGAAGATTGATCATTCTTAGAAAAGCAAATTAATTACATGACAGACCTTATCTAGTATATGAAGGATGGAAACCGTAGGTTTCTAAAATGGCTCTAGAAGTATTCTCTGAGTAATTTATAAAGGGGAAAACACTTGCTTTCTTGTGAAATGATTTTTATTTAAGCCCAGACGTTACTGGTCACTTTCTACAGTGATTGTCTTTTTTTAAGTCCTTTTTTGTTATAATAAATGCTGCTTAATATTTTGAAGCATTTAAAACTAATTTAAAATTGTAATTATTTTTAAATGCCTTCATAGCTTCTAATGTTTCTCTTTTCATTTAATATGCTATGTGGTCACAGTAATACCTTTTTCTTAAGGACAATAGCTCTTATGACAAAGAAAATGCATTGTATATGGTTTGACACAGACACACTAAAGTTGAAATAAATCTTGTCACAGAGAAGTAATAGAACTTGCTAAAAATGGAATCCAATTATAAAAATTCACTTGTAGTTTGTATTTTCCACAAATGCCGACTGGAATAGAAACAATCTAATTAATCTAATATCTCAGAAGAAGCTGAAATAGAGCTCATTAAAAGAACAAGAAAGAGCTAGATTTTTCTACCTGTATAACTCAGGGAAACAGCTTCCTCTATCTTCCCTGTTCCTGTCTGTAATATGCTCCTTCCAGCTGCTGAAATAGACTGCCTTCTGGAAATTAAAACCCACATGGTTCAGACCATGGCAGTAAATCTGGCAAACAGATGGTCCTGGGTGAATTGTTACACCTCTACAGAATACCTTGGGATTTTTATCAGCAGTCTTTACCCTAAGTAATGGGAATTAGAATGACAAATTAACAGTCAAACTTTCATGCTTATATCAAAATGGTAATTTAAAGGCTTCTTTCATTTTGTTACTCTATTCAAGCCAGAAATATGCAATTGACAAGTTAGATATCAGATGTGCAAATGCATATGGACTCATTTATAGCTCTCTCCATTCAAGCACTGTGATGTCTTTTAGTGAGGTTTTAATTTCACATTCCAGTTAGATTTTCCTGGTCTCTTACAAGTTTCCTATAGGAAATATATGTGGATGAGTTTGGCTTATTTATTTAGTTTTTTAAATTTTTTTAAATTTTTTTGGGGGTCCAGTCGTGTGGCCTGAACTCTGGCCCTGGGCGCTGTCCCTCAGCAATTCAGCTCAAGGCTAGCGCTCTACCACTTGAGCCACAGCGCACTTCCGGCTTTTTTCTTTTTGCTGATGTCGTGCTGAGGAATCGAACCCAGGGCCTCAGGCATGCAAGGCAAGCACTCTACCACTGAGCCACCTTCCCAGCCCCGAGTTTGGCTTATTTAAAAAACATTGAAAGTCAATTCATTTCACATAAAAATGATTTATTGATGTGTGCAATCAACTCATTTAATATGGTCACTGGCTTCTCTATGGAGAAAAATAAGAGAACAGAAAGAGCTGAAGGGAATTAACCTTTTCTAGTGTCTTAGGTCTAGCCCTTTGCTCCATCCTACTTTATCTTATCCTAAGAATTGTTCTCAAACCCAAATTCTTAAGACCAAATGAATCAGAAATAAAAGGGTTTACTGGCACCATTACAGATGCTAGTCAGAAATAAAAGGAAGGATCAGATTCTGGGCCAAGTTCTTGCAATTAGCAGCAGCAGGGGTTGGCAGGAGCTGGAAAAAGTCCTTTGGACTGGAGCTGAAAGTATATTTGGTAATTCTGGGGAAGAAAAACACCATAGCCTTTGCTGCTAATAAGAAGGGTGGGATAATTCATTCCTCCACTCCCTCATCTGCCATCTCGCCATCCCTCTGTGTAGCCCTTTGTGATTAACTTTCAATTGTAATTAAATTGGAATATCTCAGATTTTTCCTGTCATCACTAACATGTGGTATTCACATACTCATGTTTTCTTAGCTCTACTCAACATATGCTTCTATGTACATTATTTGTAAGTTTCTGAAAATAGACTTGAGCAAGGCAGATGTAATTCTTATCTTGGTAGTGTTTTGATTCTGTCAGAGAAGATATGAAAAAAAGAATAGTATTTAAATGATATGACTACAACCATAGTAAAGAGTAAAATATTTCTTAATAAGATTGGAGATACACTTTGGGGCGTAGTAGAGTTGTCTAACTGTATTTTTTTTTTTGTCTTTTCTTTTTTGGTACTGGGGATCGAACCCAGGATGTTGCACTTGCTAGGCAAGCGCTTTGCCACTGAGCTACATCCCAGCCCAGTAGAGTTGTCTAAAGCTCTAAGTTAGGTGAGGACAAAAATAACATACTACGAGAACTTGAAGCAGATGGGGAAAATTTGAATATAGTGGGAAGTTTATTCAAAGTTGTTGTGTGAATGCTTGCTAGTCTGAATGTATTAATAAAATTGTGTCTTAAAGAATGATTTAGTCTTGGCACTGTGGCTTATATCTCAGCTACTTGGAAAGTGGAGATAAGATCATGGTTTGAGAAGGAAGGGAGAATGCAGTCAAGAATTCATTGTATAGACTTCAAAATTAAGAAAAGTAAAGGAAGGGATTGGGACAAAAGGAGTGAGAATGTCGAAGGGGTGACACGGATTAAGATGCGTTGTATTCATAAACTGCTTTGTCAAATGGCACCTCTTTTGTCCAACTACTTAACCATAATAAACTAACTAAATAAGACCTTAGTCCATAAAACAAGACAGGTGTGTTAGTGCATCTCTGTCAATCCTTCTACTCTTATGATATATGTAGGAAAGTTACGGTCCAAGGTTGGCCCTGGGCAGAAGTATGAGACTCTTTGATAAGCAACAATAACAACAACAAACAAACAAACAAACAAACTAGCGCTGAGATTTAAGGAGTAGAGTACCTGCCATACAAGACACTGAGACACTGAGTTCATTGCTCAATTTATTGCTACTAAAAAAAAAAAATGGCCTAGAGAAAGGTGTGTATGAAGAAAAAGGAGGAAGAGGAGCTGGAAGGAATTCAGGGACAGCAGCCTGATGAGGGAGAACATGATTGGCTCCTATTATGGATGAGACTCACAGTCACTATGACTGTAAGTATAATGAAAGTGTGACTGTGATTTGAGTTTGGTTTTATCCAATCTCATTCTTTTACAGAACACCTTTTCCTTGGTAGACAATGGAGCCCTGCTGAAGTAACAACTTTATTTCTTATCTAAATAGTGTTAGTCAGGAAATAATTCTGCATTTTCATTCAGATCCAATGCCACTTCATTTAAGTAGTCCACTGTCCATGTGTTCAGCATAGATCTCTGTTTTGTTTTTCAGTGTTCCAACATTCCAGAGCCTTCCTGAAGAGATCCTCAGCAAGCTTGCTGATGTCCTCGAAGAGGTAATTGTTTCTAACCTTTGAACATTTTTGAGATGGAGCCTCTTCTTGTAGCCTGGCTTCTTTCACAGCTAGCTGTGTGATGATAATGCACATACTATAAAAAGATCTTTTTTTTTAAAATTTAATTTAATTTTTTTGTGAACATACTGTACAGAGGGGTTACAATTACATGGGCAGGATAATGCGTACATTTCTTATCAAGCATTGCAGCCTCCTCCTTTGTTTACCCACAATTCACTTTTAGCTCTAGGGGGAGCTATACAGGTGGCTTCAAATTAAAAGCAGCTAAGCATATCCAACATTTTACAGGTAACGGTGGGCAAATTAACTCTATCATAGAGGGAAGAAATCTTTTTGTTACAATAAATGTAATGTTACTTTGACTTCCATGGATGAGAAATGGCATATTTCTTCCTTATCAGCTAGTATAAAGTTACAATTATGGCCAGCCTATAGCTTCAGATTAGCAAATTTACAAAAGGAATAATCAGTTAGGCTTATATTCTGTTAGCATGCCTGAATATGAAATGTCACTGTAGATTTATTTTCTCTGAATCTGTGAAGCCATGGTGTGGAAGGAGAGGAGAAACAGCATAGTTAGCCCTCTGTTCACAGATTGCCTCAATGAGAATCTTAACTGACAAAAATAGAGGGAAGTTTATCTAGTTACATTGATGAGCACAATTCCTGATCAACAGTAGTCCAATTTCAGCGACTAAAGTTGTTGAACTAAAGATTGTATATGTATAAGCTTTGTTGTACGTCAAAAACGTTCATTTTTTCCACTTATCTAGTAAGTGTTTGTTGTTTGTCCTGTATAAATCAAGGGCCTTGATGTATGACAAGAAATGAAATGGGGACGGTCCCTTCCTCATCAAAGGAAAGAAAGATTCATTAATAATCATCCTGTTGCATAATATTTAATATTTAATTGAAGTGAAAATATGAGCCAATGAGAAAATATGAACTACTAACACCATAAAACAAGCGAACCAACATAGCCTGGGACAAGGAATGAAAAGACTTGAGAGAATACAGTGAGCTGAGCTCTTCAGAATAAGTAGGAGTTGGCATTGTAAAGGACTGTTATAAACTAGAAGGACCCAAATGGATGGAAAAAGGGAAAAGGATATGGTGATTCAAAGGCACCATGTGCCAGATGTTATTGACAGTGCAGAGAATCGGTCCAATGAAATACTTTGGTTTCATTCTCCTAGTTAGATAAAAACTTTGAAGGTTTTTAAGTCTCAAGAGACAGAAATAGGGGCAAAATCAGATTCATAGAACTTTAAGGAGTATTTCATAAGAGTTTGGTAATTAAATTAATTTGGTAAGTAAAAGCAAAATGAGATGCAAACAGCCAACCTAGAGCAAAGGGTAATCTGGGATATGCTTTCTCATCTGAATTTTATTGTCAGATTAATTTGTCTTGTTGCCCTTCAGGATTTCATTCAGTATTGATGGTTTTTGTCCATTCTATAGTTATTTATTGAATGCCTATTTTGTTCCTACTCATCCTCTTGGCATGCAGCAATGAAGGGGGAAAAAAATAAGACAAAATTCCCTGTCTTAGCAGAGTTCACCTTATTTCTACAGGACCATGGGGAGAAAGTCAGGAAACTAGATAAATCATTTGGGTGCTGGGTGTATAGCTTAATGTCTCATAAAAACCTAGGAGCCAGGATTTAGGTGAGTGTGAGAATGATGCCTAGTATGCACAAAGCTCTGGGTTCAAGCTCCTGTATCATAAGAAGAACAATAGACCAGGTGTGTGGCCTAGACAGGCCTCAAACTCACAATCTGTCTGCTCCAGCCTCCCAAGTGCTAGGATTAAAAGGGTTGAAACCTGTGAAAAATGAGAGAAAAATGGAAGCTTTTTCCCCCATGCCTTAAAACCTCAGAGAAGCACATGGTTCAAGGAAGAGACACCAAAACTTGGGACTGAATTTTGTTGAAAGGTAAGGAGAGAAGCAGGGTGGAGTAGGGGGACATAAGGCTTGTAGAAACACAGGAAATCCTATAGGAGCAGGAGACAAAATGAGGGAGGAGGTGCTACACATTTCTTGCATAGTCAGAGGGTAGATTGCCCTGTGCCTACAGAAATAGTGGACATTTGCACCTGGGGACAGTTTGGATAAATGAGCTGATGGAGTGTTTTGAGATAATGAAAATCTGATTGGTTCTCTTTTGTTCTCTCAGTGGTATCAAGTGTATCAACTGAGAAAGGTGATGGTGTAGAGGTATGATTGGTTCCAACAGTGAGATGGGTATAAGAAAAATGCAGGAGCAAATGGGATTGGGTCATGTGGTTTCACTTCCAGACCTCATTAAGGCCTCCCTTGTTGCTGATCCACAGTTGACGTTAAACAGACAGGCTTTATACTCCAAAGGACTATAGTGGGGTTAAGAAGTTGACCTCAACTGCTAGGAGCAAAGTAAGAGGGTGTTTCCATATTGGAGTGGGCTAGTGAAGGTTTACTGGAGAATTTACCCCAGGAGGGAGGAAACTGTGCTCTGTGTTTGGGCCATTTGATAATTGTCCCTAGGGAGTTAGGCTCCCACTCTTCACCCATTTGGGAGAAAAATAGACTATCTCTATGTTTACACTTGAAAGGGTGGGAAAACCAACCCTGGGTGAATACATCTCAAAGAGGCAGATGACAAATTTACAACAGGAATATAAAAGAATTTACTACAGAAATGTGATGCTTGCTACTCTGAACCCACCTAGGATAGTATCTAGATTTGAGGCCCACATCACCCAAGTGAACTGGTGATCTGTCTGAAAAGCAAACTGAAAGCTCTAAGAACGCTTGACTGAGAGTGGTGGTAAGGTTCTAGGTTCAGTCCCCAACATGGCTAAAAAAAATGTTTTCTCTCTCTGTGTCTCTGCCTCTCTCTCTCTCTCTCTCTCTCTGTGTCTCTCTCTCTGTCTCTTTGTCTCTCTGTCTCTCTGTCTCTCTCTGTGGTGTATACACACAGTTTCAATTTAGGGCCAGAGCACTGTCACTGAGCTTTTATTTTGCACAAGGATAATTCTCTACCACTTAAGGTACATTTCCACTTCTGGCTCTTCAGTAGTTTATTGTAGATGAGAATCTCACAGATGTTCCTTCCTTGGCTGGCTTTGAACCAAAATAATCAGATCACAGCCTCCTGAGTAGCTAGCATTAAAGACATAAGCCATCAGCACCCTGATTATTTTGTTTCTTAAGGTCTGGCTTTAGAATAGGACTAACCAGAGTCTTGAGTCAGGAAAAAGTCTGAATAAAGTTTAGTCAAGATGGGGTAGGGACACTAAACTCCTCTTGGCCCATTTGCTTGTTTGCTTTTCCCTCCCAACTTTATTTGTTTGCATGGACTCAGGTTCCAGATAGATCAATAATTGGCTTTAAATAGGACTGTTTTGTTTTTCCAAGAGAAAAGAAGCAAGGGAATAGCAAGTTGAGGGAGCTTGGGAAGAGCGATTACAACCATGGACTGTGGAATTTAGAACTGGACAAGAGAGAAAGGTGCTCTGGAATGGGGAAAGACCAATGAGAGGTTGCAGAATCTGTGCTGTTTAGTGTACTGAGATTAAAGAATTTTGGGAGTTGGGCTATAAGAGGAAACAAATGGGAAATACATTGAAAATATTTTTGTCTGTTTGTACTGGCTACACCAGTAATTCTTTGTTTCAGTCACAAATTCTTAGTTTGAGGCTTATTAAAGTAAGCTGTGCTATGATTTATTGGTCTCTTTCATCTGTGACCACAGAGTGAAGCAGAACATTGTTACAGTTGACTTTTCTATGTCCAACCATAAAAAGAAAATTTGTAAGAAGTAGTACTGCTATATTTCTCTCTGAATGTGCTGACCCGCAGCCTCTGTAAATATATAAAACTGTTTTTTCCAGTTTATTTTATTTTTTTGCTTATTTTTGTAGAATCCACTGAAGAACTTTCTGGTGACCTTGTGCGTGTGTATTTTATGTTGTTAAACAAGTAAGACTAAAATACAAATTCATTAGCCCCACTCAACCTCCTAAAAAAGAAGTAAGAAACCATGAAATCCTTTTATCATTTCCTGTCTTTTCCACAGCTGTGAAAGCTTTTGCTATGTTTGTGTAAAAATAGCAACAACTAAATAATTCTGACCAAAGAAATATGTTCTTATTGCATGTCAGATTTTCTAATCAGGAGATGCTTTAATTTATGCTTGGATTGTGTAAACCACAGTACTCTCTACCATTGATGAATGAAAATGGAACAGATGATTTTGTACCCACATATTTGTTTTCAGGACATAAAAATGAAGTAAATGTACCAAATACAAAGTAGATACATAAATATACTACCCAGTACTAACAAAATGTTTAACTCAAGTTGAATAAATAAGTACAATGGAAAGCTAGATGGAATTACACATCAGATAATGTGGAGAAATCTGGAAGAACAAAAGCAAAACTAATATCACATAACATTAAAAAGAACATGTTTGCATAATCATTAAGCTTTCTACAAATATCTAAGATGAAAAGAATCACAGATTATAGAAGGTTGCAGCTTTGTTTATTTGACAGATATTTCTGGAACACCTGCCAAGTGCCAGGAATTGTTCCAGGTTTTGGGAATTCAGGGCTCTTGTCCCCTACAGCATACATTTAGGTGAGGGAAAGAAAGGTGAAGAAAGGAAAATATTATCAAATGGTAAGGCTACTCCGGGGTTGTAGTTGAAAGAAAAATTGTAAAATAAATTACAAACTGATGCTGAAACAGGCAGCAGTGTGGTTCTAAAATGGGTCAGAATGCTCTGTCCTCTATGCAGACTATATTTTCAGCCACAGTAAAGGAAGTACATATAGAAACAATTTAATTGGTGAGTCTGACTTTACCATATCTAGTCATTCTTTAGACAGGTTGAAAGCTCTACTTCTATGATTGCCTGAGACCTCACCACTGGATTCCATTTAGGTTGCAGTTTCTTTATACATTCTGTTAGCTTGCAGTTCACTTTGTACAGAGAAACCCCTAGACCAAACTTAAAGTATGTGTGGAGGCAACTTTAGGTCAAACATTATTCACTGTAACATTAATGAGGGAAGGTGATATTTAACTCAAGGCCTAAATGTAGATGCCAGGTGCCATGTGTATGTGTGGGGGGGGGGGAGGTGGCGCATAGGGAGAGGGATAGGGAGAGAGAGGGAGAGAAGAGAGAGTAGAAAGTAGTCAAAGTACAAACAGAAACTGTCAGACAAGTTGATGTTAGGTGAGATGAACCCCAAGATAAGGATTCAAATGTTTTTTTTTCTTTCTTGCTATTGTTTCTAACATATTTATAAGATATTTCTTTGTTGCTTTGTATGTCCCTCTCCCAGGGTATAAGCCCTGCTTTCACTGTATTTGATGTTGATATAATTTGTGGAGGGGAAGGGAAAAAACAAATCGTTTAAATAGGGATACAGGTGGACTCATTACAACAATGAGATGTACAAGATGTTATGTTGAAAAACGAACTTTACAATTTTGGCCGGGTTGGGGGGAGGTGGGAGAAGATGGGAAGGGATGGGAAGGGGAAACAAAGGAGGAGGCAACAATGCTTGATAAGAAATGTACTCACTATCTTGCCCATGTAATTGTAACCCCTCTGTATGGTATTTTCACAATAAAAAAAGAGAAAGTAGTCAAAGTAGAAAATGTTTGATATCATTAGACATTTAAAAAAGAAAGATTTGTAAGTGGCGAAAGTGAAAAAGAAGACTAGGGAAAATTTGCCAAGATCAGGTCACACTGTCTTTATCCATCATGATAAAGTTTGGTTTTTCACTCTAAGTACAGTAAGAAATAATTTAGTATTATAAGAAAATTATATTTGGATTATGTCTCAATAAAATCTCTCTCTACTAGAAGAGTTGAGTACAAAGGTGGAGGCCATACTACAAAATAGCCCAAGGGTTGTTTTTTAAGTTTATTTATTTATTTTTATTGTGAAAATACCGTACAGAGGGGTTACAATTACATGGGCAAGATAACGAGTACATTTCTTATCAAGCATTGTTGCTTCCTCCTTTGTTTCCCCTTCCCATCCCCGCGCCCCACCCCCTGCCCCCCCTACCCGGATTTATTTCCTTTTTGACTATTTCTTCCTTTATATTCATTGTGTCTGTAATTCCAGCCTAATGGGGAGGAAATTTAAAAATACAGATGGGGTGAGAAATATATTGTACAAATTAAGAGATATATAGTATAATGGATAAGAAGAAAGGTAAGCATAATCGTATGACAGGCAATTTGGGTGGGTAAATTTTGATCAGGGAGCACATGCAGTACATTTGAGCAATCTTGCTCTGTAACTGGAAAAGAAACCTTTCTGAGTCATTTCTGCTATTGTCCACCCTAGGATACCCCTTCTCTTCCATGTAATTCCCTGTGTGGATGTTGCTACCTGGGATTTAAATGTACTGGTGGCCTTATTCTAAATATAGCAACATAATGCTTCCCCTATTGCTCTCTTCTAAGTATTACCTGGTAGAACTCTTTCCAATGCATTCTGGATCTCTCATTCCTTTTTCAGACACTTGCTGTGGTTTGGATAATTATCTTCCTGAAGGTCCACGTGTTGAAGGCCTGGTCCTCAGGGTGCTCATATTGGGAAGTAGTAAGAGGTTTGAGTACTGGGTTATTGGTTTTATACCCACAAAGGGGATTTCAGGTCCCCAGGCCCTTCATCTTCATGAAGGAGCAATTCTACCCTGACATTTGTTTGCACCATGACATTCTACCTTGGTCTGCAGGACTGGGGTCTGCAGAAATGGGGGTCAATGGATCAGGAAGTAACACTGCTGAAATTGACCCTAAATATGCCTTTATTCTGTGTAAGATAATTACCTCAGTAATTTTGCCATAGTATTGGATATTGCCTACGTAGAAAAGCTAGGTGTTTTTATAAAGAGGTTCTTGGTGAAAGAACTATTTAAGTCAAGCCCAGTAATCTCTATTTCCTATACTGTCTCTTGGAAAACAGATTAAGAAAATTTCCTTTTTTTCTTTTGATGTAACTGAGATTTGAACTCAGGGCCTTATGCTTGCTAGGCAAATAGTTTACTACTCAAGTTAGACCCACAGCCCTTTTATTTTTCAGATAGGATCTCACTTTTTCTCCTGGTTGGTATTGAACTACTCCTTCCAACTGGCCTCCAGAGTAATTTTCATTATAGGCATCTACAACCACGTATTTATAGAGCTTTTGAATTCTTTAACTTCATTGTATTCTTTCCATCATTGACCTATCTGAATCAATTTGAGATAAGAAATACCTCAGATTATTTTAGGAATTTCATATTTGGCTTGCTAGAGGAGCTATTTTTAAAATGAAATTGAAAGTTTAGGTGCATGTAGGGAATAGCAAACTCTGACTTCATGGACTCATGGAATTAATCCCATTTCTAGACCATATAGAAGTGAAACTTTATTGGAGTTCGCCAAATGCACTTGCATCTATTCAGAGATGCCAGGAACTGACTGTGAGTAAGTGGGGAGGAAAACCCTCTGAAATTATAGAACATGATGTAATCTCTGTTTTACTAAAACAGGATAATATACTATTCTTCACTTCTATATACTATAATTAGTCCTATGAATGAATTGCATTTTTTCAAATAGATTTCACCCTGTTAGCAAATCTCCAACTGAGTAATAGTTTTCTTCAATTATCACCTATACCCAAACAATGGTCAAATGTTACTGTAAATAAACCCCACAGCTAATAATTATCTAAAGATTGTGGTAACATCTTTAAAGAAAGTTAGCAAATATATTATTCATAGAGAAAAGGAAACAATTAACCTGTCACAATGTGTGTTTGAAAATTAATTTGAGTTAGAATTATACTTTACTGAATGGAGGCATAAAAGTTCAGCTAACTTGAAGACACTATTCTTTGTTGAAAATTCTAATGGGGAATCCAAATTAAGTCAACATAATGATTTTTACGATCTGGTATAAAGATTTTCCCTTTATCTATGTGAATAAAAGTGGAACATAGATACTGTGTTGAGATTTCCTGGTTTTCAGATGGAATAAGCATATTAGAATCATACCATTGTTTTTTTTTTTAAAATTAAAGTCAGTTTCACTGTTCCCCCTTTAAAATATTTAAAATGATTTCCTTGGAATAAAAGACATTTGCATCAACAACTTTTTAAGAGCTTTCTGCCAGTGGGGTGGCAATGTTGTGAGCTTGTTCGGGACTAAAAACAAACCTGGGTGATACCTTTAGTTATGTTTTTGTTTGCTGTATATTTATTTAGACTACTACTATTGCACCAAGAATGTCTTAGACAAATAATAGTTCTAAAACTTATCGAGTTATTAAGAGGGACATTATGAAAAAATAAAGGAGGTGAAGATGAAGCAGAGGAAGAGAAGGGAGGAGGTAGGGAGGGAAGAAGAGAGGAAGGAAGGAAGGAAGGAAGGAAGGAAGGAAGGAAGGAAGGAAGGAAGGAAGAAAGAAAGGAAGGAAGAAGGGAGGGAGGGAGGAGGGAAGGGAGGGAGGGAGGGAGGAGGGAAGGAGGGAGGAAAAGGAGGGTGAGGAAAGAAAGGGAGGGAGGGAAGGATGGAGCAGGAGAAAAGAAAGAAAGAAAGAGAAAGAAAGAAAGAAGAAAAAAGAGAGAAAGAAGCAAAGGAAAGGTTTTTCTCATCTCATTAATCCTTGATTACATGTTAAGAGCTGCATATCAGATTACACAGCCCAGGGTATCTTGGAGGAGGGTAGCAACTGAGGTTCTCTTCCTTGCTGTTCCAGTGGACTGATTGCTGAGCAAACATTTAGTTGTTTTGGTAGTGTAACTGTTTCCTAGTGTTAGCATCTCTGCAGACTCCTTTGCATTCTTTCCAGTTGTGAATAAAATGGGAAATGTCCTGCCTTTGGTGGAATTATTGAAATGCCATGAAGCTCTCTCCTTTATCATTTGAAACAGGCCTAGATTTTTCAGATGGAACAACAAAAGCAATGAAGTGAACAGGAACATTGTTAGTTTTCTTTGAAATATGTTGTTTATAACTAAACTTTTTCTTCCCTTCTTCAGGTTTGGCTTTGGCTATTCAAGCCAAGATAGAGAGAATTCAAAGAATCTGCTTTTTCTCAATTGCTTTCACTGACAGTACTGTGAATTTGAAAATTTAACTTCTCTTTTGTTGTCTCTGCCTTCTTTTGGGTCTTCTTTTCTATAAGGCAAATTATTGCTGTGGAATGGGGAGGAGGTAGAAGAAGTGTGTGTGTGTGTGTGTGTGTGTGTGTGTGTGTGTGTGTGTGTGTGTGTGTGTGTGTGTGTTACAGCTAGATACAAATAGCAGAGTATAGGGAGAAAAGCATAAAAGGTAAAGACAAAACTTTATCAAATCACTGCATCTTACATGCAAAGAAAATATGGAATAGGAAGAAAGTATTTGCAAATCATTTATTTAATAAATAACTCATGTTTATAGATTTATTTTTCAGTGCCAAAGATTGAACCAGGTCTTGAGCATGCTAGGCAACTTTTCTACCAGTTGAGCTACTTTTGTTGTTTTGTTTAGATAGGGTGTCACTGCTATTTTTTTTTTTTTTTTTTTTTTTTTTTTGGTCGGTTGTGGGGCTTGAATTCTGTGCCTGGGCACTGTCCCTCAGCTCTTCAGCTCAAGGCGAGTGCTCTACCACTTGAGCCATAGGGCTACTTCCTGTTTTCTGAGTGGTTTATTGGAGATAAGAGTCTCACAGACTTTCCTGCCTGGGCTGGCTTTCAACCTTGATCTCAGCCTCCTGTGCAGCTAGGATTACAGGCATGAGCCACCCATGCCGAATGCTACCTTTTATCCTGCCTGGTCTTGAATTCTAGTCCTCTTGGCTTGATCATATTTGGGATTACTGTTTCTGTTGCCATACCTGTTTCTAGATTTATTAAAGAACATTTATAACACAATAAGGAAAAGATGGAATGCTTCTTAACATCTTTAGTTATTAGTGAAATGCAAAAAGTATAATCTTCTATTTTACATCTCCTAGGAGAGCTGGGGAAACATAATAACAAATGTTGGCAAAGGTGTTAAAAATATTGCAAGCCTCATATATTATAAAATGATTCATCTTCTTTAGGAAAATAGTTTGGAAACCTCTCAAAATATTATATATAAGGTTACCATGTAACCTGACAATTCAACTCCCAAGAAAATAGAAAATATATCTCTAAACAAAAATGTGTGCATAAAAGTCCCTTATAACACTTATTCACAAACAAAAAAGGTGAATAGAGAAAATATGGTGCAAGCATACATTGAAAACTTTATAGTGAATATAGTAAAATGCCACATATTTTATAATTTCATTTATATGGAATTTTTAAGATAGTAAAATCTATAGAAACAGAAAACAGATCAGTTGTGGCCAGGCTGAGATTATGGGGAGAAATGGTAACTTACTATTAGTATGAACTTCTTTTTAGAGTATTATAAGCATTCCATAATTAGACTGTGGTTTAACATTTTGAGTATATGAAAGCCATTGAATTGTGTACTTGATGTCAGTAAATTCTGTACTCTGAACTTTATCTCAATAGATCTGTAAAAGTTATGTATGGATGTTAATTCAGTTGCGATATCAATGGTAACAATGTTTTGGGATTATAAGGAAATATGTCCTTGGGGCCAAATTGGAGTTGATTTGTTTGTATGAGAAAAATAAAGTTTAACACATTAAATCTTAACAGAAATAACACATTTGAAAAACTGCTATGTGGAAGAGAGTTTGCACTGTGACTTGATGCTTGAATACTTATGGGCTTTCAAGACCTAGCTAAGATTTTGTACAACTCTATTCTGTTTAATCGAGCTTGTTGTTTGGACTTCCCTCTTCACTATTACTTAAATCATTTATTGTAGTGATTTTTGGTGTTTGAGAGTTATTGATTCCTCATTTATTCATGAAGTTAGTGGACATTTTGGGGGTTCTTTATGCATCTGGATACAGGATTTGTGAAGATTTTAGTCTCTTGTATCCTTTCAGCTGGTGATTACTTGCAGCTTACCTAAAATAGGTGAAGGATGAATTTGGTGTGGAGATTGGAAGGGTGAGTCTCCTGTGACAAATAATCTATTTCATTGCTCAAGACTGTGTAGAACTCTTCTCCATTCAGAGTAAAGAAGCTTGGTATCAGAGGCTATTTGCAGGTGGCAATCCATAGCATTGTGACTGTGACAATTCCTAATGAAGGTCAATTACTGCTAATGATCCAATCTCTGTAGATGAATATAGGATTAAAGAAATGTCTTTGTGCGCCAGAAAGACCTTTATTTACCAGGGTGGTGGAAGGATGGAAACAGAGGGGAGAGCTTTATTAGAATAATACAAGTAGTTTGGTAATATAGGGTGGGAATGGCTGTGGTATTTAAAGTCGATAAGAGAGATTAATAGGAAAGTGAAATGAGTTGCATTGGTGTAGAAAGGGGAAGGTAAATCCAGCTGAGTTATGTGCATACAGATAAAAAGCAAAACAACAACAGTGACCAAGGAAGAGAAAAAAGTGTAAGAAAAATAAAAGAAATGACCGAGAGAAAAAAGAGAATGTGAGCCAATGTTTGAGTAATCTAGTTGCTAGGTATGCAAAGAGGTAATGAACAAGGAAGACATAGGGATGGGGGTGTCAGAGTACAAAAATGAGAGAAGAGTTCTACTTATAGACAGAATGCCTATGGGAACAGGACAATAATAGGATTTAAAAGGCTATACTGAAGGAAATGTTGTGGTTCTGGTATGATGATTTTGGTAAAAGAGAAGAAAGTAAGAGGCAAAATTCACCTCTATGATAGAAAGTAAAAGTTAAATAGCAAGTAGCTTTTATCCAATTGTAGAATAGTAACAACCATGCAGTTAAATGGAAAAAAAAAACATTAAAAAAGCAAACAAACAAAGCCTGGGCACTGGTTGCTCACTCCTGTAATCCTAGCTTCTCATGAGGCTGACATCTCTGAGGATCATGGTTCAGAGCCTGCCTAGGTAGGAAAGTCTATGAGACTCTTATCTCCAATTAACCACCAGAAAATGGGAAGTGGCTCTGTGGCTCAAAGTGATAAAGCACTAGCCTTGAGCAAAAAGAGCTCAGGGACAACACCTAGGCCCTGGGTTCAAGCCCCACGATCAACAACAACAACAACAAAAAAATCAAAGTGAGACAAGCTTATACAATACACAATGTATGTAATTTTAATTGCTTTTGCATCTCTCTCTATATATATTTATATATTAACATCTCTTCAGGGTACAATAGGCTGAACTACATCTAAGTATGAGGGATTTCTTTTCATCAGTAGACAGTTCATGCAGCCAGGGGGCAGGCTCTGACCAGTGGTAAATTTACAGACTACAAATTCAAAGGTTAATAGCAACCCTGGCCTCAGTTGTCCCATAGGAAGAGAAGCTATAGTTGTGGACAGCTGTCCTAACTCCACTTCTTCAAAGGTCCAAGTACCACTGATGACTAGTTTCTCTATTGATTGACACAGCAGGGAGTCCCAAGACTGGTTCACTCCTGGCATCTGGAGTAGCTGTCTTCTGTGGCAGGTTTCCAGGCTTTTTGAGCTGCTGGTCCACTTTCTTCCAAAGCACAGCTAGAGCCAGTGCCCCAATGTAGAGTAGATTAGAGGCAAATCTAAGGTATGTGCCAGGCTGGTTTGCTGCGGTTCTTTCTATAGCAGAAACTGCAGCCACCACCCAAGTACTTCGGCTATCGGGTTTCTCTAGCATCTTTTTTTTTTTTCTAAGATGGCAATGTGGCTTCCTGCAGCTTAAATTTATCTGCTGGTGCTTGTTGGACAGTCAGTCCTCTCCTCTCTCAGGTCATATAACTGATTTATCCCCAAGTGCTATGGCAAAGTGTCCTGTGGGTTGTTAATTGGTGATTGCTTCTTGTCCCTGGGTTCCCAGTGAAATTTTCTCAAGATAGAGACTGTCACTCTCCAGGACACCGGGAGTCATAATTTCTTAGTTCTACTTTCTTACAGAAGGCATCCCTGCCTCCTGGTCCCTGTGCTGGGGATAAAACTTATGGGTTAAATGTGCTTTTTCTGCTGTTGAAGTTGGCAATCCCATGCTGGGATTATCTGATTGTACCTTGTATTTCTGTCTTCAGTTTCTCTGCCCCCAACTGGGAGAGCTGGATACCAGCAAAAAAAAAAAGAAGAAGAAAAAAAAAAAGGAAAAGAAAAACTTCTTATGGTCTGTCCTCTGCTGTGATTGCTTTCCTGTAATTTTCTGCTTACCTCCCACCGTCTTGAGTTCTTCCATTCTCCCCCTCCACCACACCCCTCCCTTGCCCAGAATCTGATGTCTTCTGTGATACCTGCTTCTTTTCATTCACAAAGTATGCACAGTTTTATTCTGAACAAAGACCTTGTTCTAAGTTTTGGTCATGATTATTTCACCATCTCTAAATCTCCCAGGTTGGTTTAGCTATCAGTATATAGAAAAGAGAAATGCTACTTTATTACTTTTTATTGGTCCCTAGTTTTGTGAAGATTTGCTCCTGGAAATTCTTTGTTCCTTAAAAACAAGAATGATATTGGCATTTTTTTCACTTGGTACCTGAAAGCAGTTGATTAAAAAAAACATCAATGACTTCCACTAATTGATGTTAACTCTTTCTGTGCCAAGCTAAAGGCATGCGTCTAGTCCTTTTTAAGTAAAAAGGGACTGTTTTACTCCATTCAACCTAACACTGGAATTTACCTTTCAGTTTCATTATATCTTGATAGTAAATAGATGGTCATTATAAAAATATTTACCTAATTCATTTTCTGGGAATAATTTGTTTTTTTTTTTCCCCCCAGTCAACATTCTGAATTTGCTATAAAGTTGGGGAGGGGTTCTGTTTTATGCTTTCCAGAAGCTTGGAAATAAGGTATTTTGAGTCTTTCTGTTTCCTGAATGTGTGTGTGTGTGTGTGTGTGTGTGTGTGTGTGTGCGCACGCGCGCGCGCGCGTGCGCGCGAGAGAGAGAGAGAGAGAGAGAGAGAGAGAGAGAGAGAGAGAGAGAGAGAGAGTGAGTATGTGTGTGTTTGTATGCTTTACTTCCATGCTGTTTGTAATTCATTAAAATGTGTTCACTATGCAAATTGGCACCAGTCTGTAATAGCTTGGCTTCCTAGAAAATATCCACAGAAAATATTTGAAATGCTCACCACACAAACCTGTTAGTCCTTGTGGCTTATTATCATTTAGAGGGGCTATAGACAGACTAGATTTGTGTGATATTAGTGTCTAGGCTTCAGCCTATTGTGAGATCTGTTTTCAGTATGTCAGCTGATAGCCAAGATTTATACAGATCATGATAAATGCTGAGCAACTATCTCAAGGGAAAGTGATGAACACCAGATCTGAATTAGATATGTTGCCCTGATTAATAACAAAGTGACCAGAGGTTTCAACTATTTGTTTTTTAACCTGAAACATCACTGTACCTGCCCCCAAACCCCCCAGTAGTTCAGGGGCTGTACCAAGCAGGAATCTGAGACATAAATCAATGAAGAAGCGTATTTGTGCTTACCAATGAGTCTAGCGACCAGAAAATCAGTGGGGCTTTTAGTTTTAGCCACAAGATATAAAGCTTGTCTAGTACTAGAGAGAGTTATCAGACAGATAGTGAGCAGGGAATAACCCAGGCATTGAGTCCTCGGCCTTCCCAAGACCTCTGGCTACATAGTGCCGTCCTCAATCTCTGACGAAGGCAACCTATCACTTCCTTGTAGAGAAAGATCACGCGCAGTTTCTTAGGACAGTGGCTACCAGCAATTTCTGGTGGATAAAGTTCTAAACTAGGTCCAGCAGTATTTCAATCAGAAATGTTCATCGGATGCCAGTCAGTGTGAATGAAGAGCGACCTGTGACAAGCTACCGTATAGGGGGATTTCATTTGTGCGAGTGGAGGCTTCTATGTGTCTCACATCCTTTTATTCCTTAATCATTATCAGATGCTATAAAGAAGTTCCTCTCAGGTCTCAAGAAAGTGCTTCCATGCTACTACTCTTTCTCTTTTATTGCCCACTCTTTAAATAATTATGCTTAATAAAGGGTTTGCCTTGTAAATAGGCCTGTAGTATAGCAATGCTCTGCGGGTTCTCTCTGCTTTGAATGATTGTACAAAGCAGTGTACACTGCTGGGCAGGAAGTGATTGGGCTCTCCCCCACTCCTTTCTCTTTTAGATGTTCTTTAATAAGACCATGTTTTTCTTTTCCTTTGCTTGTTGTTAACAAACATGACTGACTATATCCCATTCTTTTTGTTGTTCACATGGTGTTTTATACAGTTTGTACTACAAAGCCATATGCTTGCTCCTGGATTGCTCAGAACTTGTCTCATTTCTATAAGTGTTTCTAAGGACATGGTGTGTCATCCTATACACCCTCAATTTCTATCAGAGAGAGGACTTGTACAGAATTATGCCTTACATTAATCAAGAATACATCATTGATAAATATTTGTTGATTGAGTAGTCTGAGTTAGATTTTAACATGAGTGATTCAATGAATGAAATAAAACTTCTCTTTCACATTTGAATTCTTTCTCACCACAACTCCAATGCAAATGGTGCAAAGACATGAAGCATGATGCATTCGAAACCATGAGAGCTCATCTGAAATATTTGACAGGATTTTGTAGAGTATGCTAATAGAGAAACGCCACAGTCCCAAAGAGGATAAGGTGAACAGAGGACTGAAGGATCATGGGAAAGGATTGAGACTTATTTTCTTCTTTTACTTTTCTCTTTAAAAAACAAAAAACAAAATCTACTCCAGGGAGATACAACAAAGACTAAACATTGGGAAGGATTTTTTGAAGAATAAAAAATATCTTGTAAAGGAGACTTATTTTCCAATGTCATCTTACTGGTCAAAGAGCTGATTTGTCACTTACTACTCATTAAGAGATAGAGCTGAGGGGCTGGGAAGGTGGCTGAGTGGTAGAGCTCTTGCCTTGCATGCTCAAGGCCCTGGGCTCGATTCCTCAGCACCACATAAACAAAAAGAAAAAAGCTGGAAGTGGCGCTGTGGCTCAAGTGGTAGAGCGCTAGCCTTGAGCTGAAGAGCTGAGGGACAGCGCCCAGACCCAGAGTTCAGGCCCCACGACCGGACCTAAAAAAAAAAGAGATAGAGCTGACCTCTATTTACTATCTTCCAAATTTCCTGTATCTTTACTTAGCGTTTGCATATGGGAATTTCTGTGAGCACCCACTCCAGACAGTTTTTCATATCTTCTTTCTCTTTTTACTTAGTTCTTTACAGAATCAATATGGTGTATGTTAATATTTATATCTCTATAAAACCTATATCTATTTTATCGCTGTTAAGAGTTCTAGGATTTGAGTCTTTTTTAAATAAGGTTTTTATTGTGAAAATGCTATACAGAGGGGTTACAATTACATGAGCAAGGTAATAAGTACATTTCTTATCAAGCATTTTTGCCTCCTCCTTTGTTTTTCCCCTACCATCCCTGCCCTCCCATCTCCATGACTACACTCCCCCACCCCACCAAAGTTGTACAGTTAGTTTTCTGACATAACATCTTGTATATCTCATTGTTGCGATGGGTCCACCTGTATCCCTATTTCAACAATTTTTTCCCTTCCCCTTCCCAAATTATACCAACATCAAATACAGTGAAAACAGGGGTTATACCGTGGGGGAGGAACATACAAAGCAACAAAAAAATCACCTTATAAATACATTAGAAACAATAGCAAGCAAGAAAAAACACTTTTGTAGTATGTGCCCTTATGTGGAATTCTATGCCTCCATCAGAAAGAATGCCATTGCCCCATTTGTTAGGAAATGGAAAGACATGGAAAAAATTATATTAAGTGAAGTAAGCCAGGCTTAAAGAAACATAGGTCCCATGGTTTCCTTTATTTACAATAACTAGTATATGTCTGAGACAAGCAGAAAAGGTCAGATAAGATGATGTTAGGGAAATGAACCCCAAGATAGAATTTGAGCCTTAGCTATTCCCATTGTCATTTTTTTTTCAGTAAAGACCTGAAATAAGGTCTTTACTGGAAAATGGGAGTAATAATAATGGCACCCACTTCAGAGGACTGTTTAATTATATTTCCTAAACACAACTTTTTAAAATTAATAGACTTTATTTTTCAGTGCAGTTTTAGTTTTACAGAAGAATTGAAAAGAAAGGTGAGGGTCTCCACTGTCCCCGCCCAATTCCCCTATCAATATATTATATCTGTGTGGTACAACATGACAAAAGAGGGAAGCAACATTAACATTTTGGGTTTTTTGCGAAAGCCTTTAGTGTACATTAGCGTTTGATTTTCTGTGTTGTACAGTTCTAGGGATTGTTTTCTCATGTAAAATATAACCCTCATTCAAGCATCGTGTGAACTTGTGAAGAATCTGTATTCTACTGTTGTTGGAAGATGTATTTCATAAATTTTAAGTAGATCTAATGATTGATAGTGCTCTTCAATTCAGCGGTACTTTTATTGCAATTGTGCACACTAGATCTGTTACCAATTACAGAGTGCTGAAATATCCAGCTGTGGTCATGACATTATTTCTCCTTATTGTTCTTTCAGTTTTTGCCTTGTGTGTTTCAATAATATGTTGTTAGCAACATATACCTTAAGAACTTTATGTCTTCTTTTTTTTTTTTTTTTTTTTTTTTTTTGGTGTCGGTCCTGCGGCTTGAATTCAGGGCCTGAGCACTATTCCTGAGCTTCTTTTGCTCAAGGCTAGTGCTCTACCACTTGAGCCATAACACCACTTCTTGCTTTTTTTTCTGTTTATGTGGCACTGAGGAATCGAACCCAGGGCTTCGGGCATGCTAGGCAAGCACTCTACTATTCAGCCACATTCACAGCCCACTTTATGTCTTCTTGAAGAGCTGGTCTTTTTTTTTTTTTTTTGGTCTGGTCGTGGGGCCTGAACTCTGGGCCTGGGTGCTGTCCTTCAGCTCTTCAGCTCAAGGCTAGCGCTCTACCACTTGAGTCACAACACCACTTCTGGCTTTTTTCTTTTTGCTTATGTGGTGCTGAGGAGGAATCGAACGCAGGGCCTCAGGCATGCAAGGCAAGCGCTCTACCACTGAGCCACCTTCCCAGCCCAAGAACTGGTCTTTTTATGGTGATACAGTACTCTTGTTTATCTGTGATAATTTTCCATGATTTAAAGGCTTTTCAGACGAAATTGATATATCTTCTGCTTTGTTTTGATTAGTGTTAAGATGTTATATCTTTTTCCATCTCAACATATTTTTGCAGTGCTGAGGATTAAACCCAGAACTGTATAAATGCTAGGAAAGCACACTAACATTTAGCTATAGCCTAGTCCTCTTAATTTTTTTTAGAGACAGTCTCTTACTAAGGTCTCAAAGTCATGTCACCTCAGCCTCCCAAGTAGCTTGGATTACAGGCTTGTGTCACTATACTAGGGTCAACCCTTAGCATATAATCAACAAGTATATATTTATATCTATATATATGTATATATACATATTTATTAGATTTATATAGCATAATCAACATGTATCTTTATAGCTGAAGTAATTTTATGTGAATAATCCATATTTTTATTTATTCTGGCACTCCATATTTTAATTGGTATAATTAGGAAATTCACATATAAAGTACTTATTAATAGCTCCCTTATGCATCATTCTTTAGATAAATTGATCTAATTGTTAGCTTTTTGTTGTTGTTGTTGTTGTTGTTTTATGGGGCTTGAACTCTGGGCCTGAGCACTGTCCCTGAGTGCTTCAGCTCAAGGCAAGTGCCCTACCACTTGAGCCACAGACCACTTCCATTTTCTGGTGGTTAATTGGAGATAAGAGTTTCACAGACTGACCAGGCTGGCTTGGAACCACAATCCTCAGATCTCAGCCTCCTGAGTAGCTAAGATTATATGCATGAGCCACCGGTGCCAGGCTGTTAGTGTTTTTTTGTTTTTTGATTTTGTTTACAATTTCACAGATTTGTTGTCATCTGTTAATAGCATCATGGTTATCAAAGCACTATTGGCACATGTTTTTGAATGACATCCCAACCCAGAACACCTAAGAAAACCTTCTGTTCCTCTTTTTATAACCTCATTGATTTTAACTGAGCATCATGGCATAAATCTGTTTTGTCTCTTCTCTTAGCATATCAGTTACATTCTTTTTTTCATACATTGTTAGTAGTCACAATGTACATTTCAACTGATCTCTTCCAAGTTCTCTTTCAAGTAATGCTATATATCACTCCATGATAGCGACAGTACCACATAACAGTATTTCTGTCTCCTGTAATATTTCTGCCACACATTTTTGTTGAAAAGCTGTACCAGCTGAGTATAAGGATGGGAGTACTAACATTGAACTATTCTCAGACAGGAAACAAATAGTGTTTCAAATGTAAATGTAATATATTTTTAAAATCCTTAGTAAGATGCAGGATACATGTATGTATGCATATATATATGTATGTATGTATGTGTTTGTATAAATACACATATAGTATGTGTGTATGTCTGTTGGTATTGACTTTCTAATTCAGATCCCGGAACTTGCTAGGCGGATGCTCACTCAACCACTTGAGCAATATCCCCAGGCCAACCACATGTTTTCACTCTTACTATTTCAGTGAAAGAGCTATTCTCTATTCATAATGAAATAAAATCATGTAATAGGGATGAAAAATGTCAATACATCTAGGAGCATATTAAAATGATTCTTTCATAACAGGTTTAAGGGAATAATTTATTGTGATCAGATATCTACAGTGAAAAATATCAGGATGGCAAGTGCCATGAAGAACAAACTTGGGCTCAGAGGTGGACCAGAGGACCCATGAAAGAGAAAATAGAGATGCCCATGAAAGAAAGTATTAGAAATTGGGATCAAGGCAGTGTAAGTCTTGGAATAGAAAAGATGATGAAGAGGATAATAGCCTTTTTCAGTGTTTGACCCATGGGAGGACCGATACAATCTGTTTTGTCTTTTGTATTCAAAGACGATATTTTCTGATGAGAATTGCTATTTGTGCCCAGAGATGCTTCTGAGCAGTTTATGCCAAGAAAAGCTGCCTCTTGGTTTTCAGCTGTCACCACTGTTTAGAGCAAAGCTGTCATGGATGTGTGGCCTGCCCAACCTTTTTGCTCTGACAGTCTCCCTAGCCCTGATTACTGTGAGTTTACTCACTCTGGATATTACTGAGTTATCCAATCGTTCGTAATTGTCACTGCATTTGAAAACCATCAGAAAGGCATTTCTGTCCTGCTGGATTGTGGCCATATCATTTCAACACAGAGTGATTATTTATGGCCTAAATTCTTTGACTATTTCTTACATAGTAGGTTCTACTGTTCAGTTTATTTATTTGCTTATTTATTTTTGGTGTCTTTTTGAGACAGCGTCTTCCTATGTAGCTCACTCTCCCTTGAACTTGTTTGTCATCCTTCTGCCTCAGCTTCCTATATGCTGAGTTTAGAGGAATGTGCCACCCTTCCCTACTTGCATGATTGCTTTTTACTGGGTACCACTTTTGAGTAGCTTGAGATGTGTTTCTTACTTCTAGGAATTCATGATCAGCAATCCTGCTTCACCTTTTAGTGGTAATGTTGCTACATAGTTCTACTTGAGGATACTACCTTAGAAAACTGATTTCTTATTTACAAAATGGAAAGGTCAACCTTTAACCTTAAGAGAAGGTTGAACCCTAAATGCACCATGAATTTTCTTTTTTCCCCTAGACCTTGACTTAAGTATTAGGTTAAAAGTAGACTCAATCACAAAAATCATTTAATCACTTAAGTATATTGCTTAAAAGGATTCTGAAGTCAGCATATAGAGCACAACTGTATTACCAGTATTTGGGCTGGTGGCATAGGAAGATTGCAAGTTTCAGGCCCACCTGGCCTGCACAGCAACCCTGATCCCCTGATCTCTCTCTTTCTCTCTCTCTCTCTTTCTTTCTCTCTTTCTCTCTCTCTCTGCCTCTGTCTTTCTCTTTCTCACAATATCTATATTTATCTATATCTATAATTTGTCTTTCTGTCTGTCTGTCTACATTTGATATATTTTCTATGAGCAACATATTTTCTAATTTAGTCAGTTACGGAAGCAGAGCCTAATTGAAGTGGGTGGCTATCCACAGCCAGAAAAGATACAACCCCTCTCTGCTGTGTCTTTCACATTTCCCTTCTCCTGTCACGGGTAATAAAAGAAAGAAACAGTTGGCTGTGTCCCTGACTTTCATAATAGGTTTCTATTACCGTCTGAGAACATGTTCTTCTTAAAATTTGGCATTTCCACTTAAGGAAAGGGTCAGCAAATCATTCACATCCTGGCCTTGTATGGATTGAGAGCTAAGAATACTTTTGCATTTTTTAAATAATTAAAAAAGAAATAGAAACATATTGCATGGCATATAGTTATATAAAACTCAGACTTAATTTCCTATAACCTAGCCACATCTTTTTCTTTAATTATTACCTATGACTGTACTTGTAGTACAGAAGCAATTGTGGGTAGTTAGGAGTCTGGACTATTCACCACTTAGTCCTTTAGGGAGAATAATGGACAACATCTTATTTTACCAGCAAAATTTGATCCTCACCTACGGGTAATAGAGAGGCTCAGGATCCTGAGCACTGTCTTCTTTCTATGCTTCTAAATCCTGGAAACAATTTCTCACATCCAATTCTAATCATACTCTCAGATTGATTTTATACCTTCTTAATGGAAGTTATCACACTGGGTTTGGGTTGAGGACCACAGACAAAAATCCATCCTCCCATAATCCCTAGGCTCCTCATAGGGTCTAAAAAAATTTAGGAAACTGATCCTTTTACAGGTATAGCCATTGACTTGTTCCTATTGCAGCAATATGATTTACTAAAAGTGTTTGTAGTTGATGTTGGCACACATTGACCAGACTCCAATTCTCTGGATGCATTTCTGCTCCTTATTCATGTGTCTTACGGCAATTACTAATTGACTGTGTCTTTCTAGCATACCAGTTTGTGACAACTTTCAGGAAACAGGTCACACTCTAAATGCAAATAGATAAGGAACTTCCCTTGCAGAATTAGAAAGGGTTGTTTAAAGTAAAAACCAGGATACCTCCTGAGGCTCCTGTCATTATTTTCGGTGTCAATTTTTTAAAAAGCTTAAGGGCCAGAAAGCTTGAGATGGGGGAGACAAAGTGTTAATAAGGAACAATCCTGGCACACTCTCTCTGACACTTGAATTTGTAATCTTCCTTTCTAATTAGCATTAAAACGTTATCTATGTGGAGGAGAAGGATGTGTGACTGAACTTTAACTTCTAAAGAGATGTTTTAACAGCTGCTCACCATCTTAAGATGAATATCGGTAATTAGAACCATCATCATTTTGTGATATCTTTATGCCTTTTCCTATTAATCCTGAGCACAGGAAACCATGATGCTAATATTGGCTTTACCCGAACTATGAAGTCCTAATTACTGTTCCCTGTAGAAAAGAAGCTATTTGTAAGAACAAAGCAGCAATTAAGAGGGAGTGGAGTGGGCTGGGGAGGTAGTTTATTGGTAGAGCACTTGCCTAGGGTGTTTGAGACCATGAGTTTTATCTCTAGTACAGCCTCCTCCCCCCACAAATATAAAAGGAGGGAGAGAGGGATTGTGATAGCTGTTCAATATTCTGGTAACTTGAAATCACCAGCTAAAATAATTCTGGAAACTAGATGGGTTTGATGGCACATGCTTATACTCCCAATACACAGGAGGTTAAGTCAAGAGATCAGAAGCTAATGCCTAGTCTGGTATACACAGGGAGAACTTGCTTCAGACAAATAAAATCTGGAAATGGATGGCTTCTTCTATTTTATTTCGTAGCTCACTTAAAGGGTCATCAGATTTGCTCCAAAGCCATTTGGATTACACATTGTAGACCTTGACCTCTCCAACATGACTCCCTCTGTGAATTTGAAAGTAGCTACCACAACTATTAGATAACACTCAAAGATCTTCCATGCATAATAAACATTAGACCCACAGGAAGACCTTGTTAGTGGAAAAATGTCTTCAATTTCAAAAGTCATATGTATGCAACTCTCATTTACTTGGTTCATTATTTTGGAACTGCAAAGAGGAATTATGTCTTGGGTCATCCATCATTTACTTGTTTACATATGATATTCAAGCTGAGAATCTATTCTTTTCATGGCAAATTCTATGATAAATATAAACCTAATGAGACCAAAATTGCAACAAAAAAATCTTACTTTTAATTATAGTGAGTGCATAAACCAAGAAACTAAAGATAGAACAAAGGCCAATTAACATTTCATTTTGTTTAAATTTTCATTAATCAAATGTCACTCACCATCAGTAAGCAGTTGTCTGGATTAAGATGAACCTTTATCAACAATGTTAATGCTAAAACTCTGATATTCTAAACCTTAGTTTTTAAGGGGAAGGATATTGACAGGATTTCTTTTTAATCTTAGCTATGCTATATAAACATTTCTCAGCATTGCTTATCCAAGATCAAAATTCTTTTACATAATATACTAGCGGTATTAAAATTAAGTTCCCTAAGTAAAATACATTTGTGATAAAGAGGCATTCTATGCTTTCTTCTTGGAACTTATGACATTTTGAAATCTAGACTATTAGAATTAACACAAGATACGCTATTCTGGCGCTTTTTTCTGATCAAATATGGACAGAACACAGTGAAACATACTCGGAGGATAATGGTCTGACAACAAATCTTCTAATAAAGTTGTCTTTTGCATGGCAGGGCTATTGAGAATCTTGATTACTACAAGGCAGGACCAGTGGCACTGGAAGAGAAGAAAGTGGTCAGACACAGAATTCATATTCCATGTGTAGATTGGGTACCATAGTTGGTTTTCCTGTGTAGTCACCTATTGTTAACAACCACTCTCTGAGAAACCATTTTTTTAACCATGTGAATTTATTGCTCAGTACTATTTTTGTAGACCTTTCTCTATACTTTCTTTTTCTTTTTGTTAGTCCTAGGGCTGAACTCTGGGCCTGAGCACTGTCCCTGCGCTCTTCAGCTCAAGGCCAGCGCTCTACCCTTTGAGCCACAGCACCACTTCCGGTTTTCTGGTGGTTTATTGGAGATAAGAGTCTCAGGGATTTTCCTGCCCAGGATGGCTTTGAACCTTGATCCTCAGATCTCAGGGTCCTGAGTAGCTAGGATTACAGGTGTGAGCCACCAGAGCCCAGTGATTTTTCAATACTTTCTAAATTAAATATTTTTGGCTTTTGATAGAGTGCCTTTATGTGAAGCCCAAATTTATGTGAGTTTTGCTAGGTAACCCACACTCTTGAACTCTTGATTCTTCTACCTCAGTATTCTGGATGCTGGAATTATAGGCATGCATCACCACACCCATCACATACTTAAACTAATTTTAACCTTATGAAAATACTTGCAATGGAGTTGGAGTTCATTTCTTTAGTATAATGTAATAGTAATAGTAATATATGTATGCTATTATTAATTTGGCATTTGTTTGCTTATTTGTTTTGGACACAAATCTTACTGTTGTAGACCAGGATGGCATCAAACGAATGTTCATCCTACCTTTGTCTCCTTTTACTAGGATTATGATCATATACCACTACTACCTCTGGCTATGTTTTAAAAAATACAGGCAGGAGTAGCTTCAAGTGCTCAGGTTTATCAGTCTGTAATGATATAAGAAACAAAAATTTGTTTGATTTAAAACAATGACTTCTTAGAGAAATGTGGCTGGTGTCAGAATAGGAGGCAGAGAACTCTTTTCCACCACTGAAACAGCAGCAATTTCACTCATAGAATCTATCTGTTATAACAATTGTGTCACATTTTAGTCATTAAAAGCTTGCATTGTTCATGGGAAAGGTTTGGACAAGGTGCTGTGGTTAATTTGGGGGGCAATTTCAGGTCCATGCAAAGTAGCAGTCATCTAATTCAGGTGTACAGAAAACCATGCCATGTGTTTTTGGAGCAGTTTGAAGCAGCCATAGTAGACAAGGAAGATCCTGTCTCTAGATATCAGAGACCTGTGTTCCTTTTGCTGACAACTGTTACTGATAAAAACAAAAATGTGCAGAGTTTATTGCCTCTTCTCCAATTGTTAACAATTTTCTCCTCTCTGATTCTGGCCAAACTGACTTACAAAGTTGCTAACCTCCCTGCCACCCTACCTTAACACCATCTTTTTCATTTTCCATTTTTGTGTGCCCAGTATTGAAGACTAGAACATTTGAGAGCAAGTACACATACAAGGAAAAGGATAACATAACCACAAATGTCTAAGGAAATGTGAGGCCCAGAAAGACAAGGAGAGATTGTAAATTTATACAAGGCAGATGATCAGCCCAAAGGCAGCCTACAACAATTTTGAAAAGTTCAACATGAAAACAAAACAGGAAAAACTGAGGAGGGGGTAGAATTTTGTTGTTATAATTCCTGCACTATTTGATTCTAATGTTTAGTTTTCAAAAAGAAGGAATAAAGCATAAAAAGAATAAGGAAAGTATGGCCTCTTCAAATAACAGAAATACATGATCAAAAACTGGCCCTCATGACAGATATTTTAGAAAAAAAAACACTTAAAATAACTATTTTAAGTTGTTTAAGAATAAAGGAAGACATGGCAGAAATCAAGAAAATTATTCATGAAGTCTATGGAAATATTAGTTAAATAACAGAAAACCTAAAGAGAAATTAGAAGGAGTCTCTGGAGCTGAAAAGGACATTAGCTGAAATGAAATTTTGGTGGGGGGGGGAGGAAAAGATTGGGTGGGGGGGTGGGGGGAGGATGGGAAGGGATGGGAAGGGGAAACAAAGGAGGCTACAATGCTTGATAAGAAATGTACTCAATATCTTGCCCATGTAATTGTAACACCTCTGTACAGTATTTTCACAATAAAAAAAAGTTTTAAGTGCAGATTTGTGAGGACAGAAGAAAGTCAACAGCAATGAGGAGGAGAAAATAGAAATCACGGAATCTAAGTCACAGAAGAAAATTAATTAAAGAAAACGAGAGTCCTTGGAACCAGGGAAACACTAGCAGTGGACCAATATTAGCACAGTGGGATTCTCAAGATAAAGAGAGAAGAAAAGGGCAGATAGCCACGCAAACTTTCTCAAATATTCCATATAATCGAAGAGAAGGAAATAATCCTTTGTTCATTTGATAAAGTTGGTATTACAACATTTCAGAAGGCAAAGAAAGATATTACAAGAAAATTACATATCTTTTATGAGTATTATTAAAAATGTTAGATAAATACTAGCACACCAAATTCAGCAGCATATATAAAAATAGTATATGACATCAATAGTTTGAATTTATTCCTTTGAGGATATTTTAATGTAAAAATTAATCAATGTAATATATTGTATTAACAAAAAAGCCCAAGATTATCTCAATTGATGGGTAGAAGCACTCATCAAAGCCAATATTCTGTATGATAAAGAAACTTAACAAACTAGGGAAATAAAAGGAAAGTATCTTTCATAGTAAAGGCATATTTAAAAATTAATTTTATTCCGGTGAAGTAATGCAAAGTCTTGTCTCTAAGTTTAAGATAAATATTCTTCTTACTTCTGTTCAATATTCTAGTAAAAATTCTAGCCAGGTATGTTAATCAATGTAGGTAAAAAGCATTAAAATTGAAAAGGAAGAGGTAAAAGTATCTCTGATGCAAACAACATGATTCTATTTGTGGAAAACTAAATTTTGCACAAATCCTTTGAGCTTATAAACAAATTCAACAAAGTACCAAAAAACACAACCAACAATCAAAATTTGGCTGTATTTCTATGCACTGACAGTGAGCAACATTTAAATGAAAATTTAAATATATTCCCTTTTACAGTAAAACTTAGTAAAAACTGAATAAAATACTTAGGAATTGACTAAGGGTAAAAGACACACTATATTACAATTATAGTTATATAGTTATTTCTAAAAGCTAAAATATGCTCACAGATAGCTGGATGAGTAAACAAAATGTGGTACAAATACATGTATATATAATACATTACATTTTATATACAAATCAAATAATCATCATGCATTATTAAAAATTCTGATATAACATGGATAAATCTTGAGGATGGTATGTTAAAACAAAAAGAGCTAGCTACAAAAAAGGTAACTGTGCCATGATTTTTACTTAGATGAGATTCTTAGAGGTATTAAAATCTGAAACAGAAAGTAGAGTGGTAGTTGAGAGAGATTGGGGAAGAGAGGGAAAGTGAGTTAGCATTTATGAATGTAAAAGTTAGTTTCATCAGATAAAAAACATTCTGGAGATGAATGGTTATACATATGAATGTGTTTAATATCTTTGAAGTATATATACATGAAAATGCTTAAGGTAGTAAATTTTATATTTTGTATGTTTTATCATACAAAATTAAAAGAAAGAATGGCTTTTAAGGTAGACTTAAAAATATGAAAGGAGGCATTTATTCAAAAAAATAAGAAATGAAAGACAAATATGGTAACATTCATTTTGTCATCTTATTAAATATTCTTACTCAATAAAATACATACAGGATACCCTATGCTATCTTCAAGTTGTTGATATAGTTTTAAAATACTGCTGGGTCACGAGCTTCAGTAAATCTTTGGAGTTACTTCTCCCTTAGTAGCAGCTAAGTCAGTACTTCCTTTCATGAGTTTTTTTTTTTTTTTTTTTTTTTGTCTAACCCATTCCAAATAGCATAAGTCCATGTGCTACCACAGTGCTGTGACTGTGAGAAAGGATTTCTCTCTCTGTTCCCCATTGTTCCATAGTGGAACTGAATATTCAATCTTGGTGTCTCTGAGACATCTGACTAACATAGAAATAAGTGTCCTGGACTGAATCTCTCATTCTATGATGTTTATTACTTGCCAGCTGATATACTAGGGGTCAATTCAACGTCTCAAAAAAACCCCAATATCCTCACATACAGGAGTCATGGAATGATAATAAATCAAATTCTAGAGATAAACCAGACCAACTCCTTCATGTTGCAAATGAGCAAACCAGATATGCTGTGATAAATAGATAAGGCTCTCTTGGTACCAGTTAATGAAACTCTACTCGATCAAATGTGTTTCCTTCAGATGAGTAATACACAGGTCCTATACAAAAGAAAAATGAAAGTTTAGTTGTCTTACAAAAGGATCAATTCAATGGAAAATGTAGTGATTTAGAAGGTACCAAGAAAGATAATTTACACATTCTTTCTGCAACGTGAATTTATTTACCCACAGTAAACAAGTAATGCAAATTTTACCTATAGTAAATAAATGTTGTAAAGAAAAGGTAGTGAAAATAACAAAATTCACACTCATGATATATGCTGCTAAACTTTTTCTCATTTAGGTATGTATGGGATGATTTCATAGATATTTACAATTCAAATAATATGTCAGAAATTGTCTAGGCATGTCATATTAAGAAAAAAAAATATCAGCCGGGCACTGGTGGCTCACGCCTATAATCCTAGCTACTCAGGAGGCTGAGATCTGAAGATCGCGGTTCAAAGCCAGCCCGGGCAGGAAAGTCCGAGAAACTCTTATCTCCAATAAATCACTAGAAAACCAGAAGTGGCACTATGGCTCAAGCGGTAGAGCGCTCGCCTTAAGCTGATGAGCGCGCCCAAGCCCAGAGTTCAAGCCCCACGACAGACCAAAAAAAAAAAGAAAAAAGAAAAAAAATATCACTTGGACATGGTTGAAACGTGAAAATTCAAGTGTTAGTTTAGGTTTTCTCTATAGAAAGTAGTTTTCTCTGCTGAATAGTGCAGAAATCTAGCCTGACTCTTCTTCATTAGGAAAAAATGATTTTCATTAATGTAACATTGTAATTCACATATTCTTAAAAACATTCTGCTTCATTCATTTCCTCAAAAGTTTTCTCATTAAAATACTTAATATCATTTTCTTTTCTTGAATTGGTTTAGTTTCTCTAATTGAGGCCAAGATTATTCTTCAGTTCATTTTGTTAAAATCATTTCTCTGGAAATACTCTACTATCTTAACTAGCAATGAAAGACCATTTCTTGAGAGAATAGCTCAGTATGGATTTCCAATATCTCTAGTAATAACAGGAATCAACATTTATTAAGTGCCATTGAATCCTTTGAGCATTCTCAGATGTAAGTGATATCCAGCTGTATTTTACAGGTTTAAAAAAATGGTTCAAAGACACCCCCCCTTAGAAGGTGACACTTGATGGTTTGGAGGAGATCTGCCATGTATTCAAGGCCAGTCTTTATATTTTATTCTCTAAATTGACACATGGAGGAGCAGCTTTACCTTGACCAACTCTGTGGGACCAACTCTGTGGCTTACTTACCTGCTTTACAAGGCCTGTGCTCAATGGAAACCACGAGAGAACTTGAGGCTCTGACAGACTGTAGTTTGTCTTGATGCTGTAGATTGAACCCAGTCCCTCATTAATGCTAAGCACACAATCTACCACCGAGCCTTCACTGAACCCCTACCAAGCCAGATTTAAAGGTGGCGATACTAGCTGCTTGTAAAAGGCTGAGTCTTGTGAAACCTTTCTGTCACTTTACAATTTCTTATTCAATGAAAAGCTTTCAACCACCGTTATTAACTGCTGCCAATGAACTGCCAATGAACTCAGCAATGATGCTTCTTTTGTGCTGGGAAAGGAATTAAGGTCAGAGTTGTCTTGGAAGCAAAGGCAGAGATTTAAAAACAAATCTTATTCTTTTTATAATTAGTTTCTGAAGTGTTTTCAGGAACAGTTTGATATTCTTGTCAGAAATAGTATCTGGGCTACAGAGCAAAAGCATAAAGAAAAGAAAAAACACCAATAAGCCAAAACCCCTCTAGTCTACAGTATAGTACTTGTTTTGCAAGTACATAGTTCTTAATCTAAACACAGTTTTGGAACAACAAATAAAATAAGTCTAGTCTAGAACAGTAGATATTATCTAAAAGGCTTAGGTTAGTAACTCTGGTGTGTAATGATCACACTTCCATGGCAGAGATATAAGTGACACTTGTACACTAGGAAGTGCCTACAACTCTTAAGCCTGTCACGTGAATCCAGAGCTTCACACTTTACTAGTGAGGGTGAATAGTTTTACCTTGCACACTCAGGTTGTGATGGGACACAGGGAAAAAGTGTGTTTCAGGGCCAGCATTGTGCTTGTTTTGATTTGTCAAAACTGAAACATTAAGATTTATATGTGAAACTAAGGTCTCCTAGTTCTCCTTCTCCTTCTCCTTCTTCTTCTCCTTCCTCTTCTTCTTCCTCTTCTCCTCCTCCTCCTCCTCCTCCTCCTCCTCCTCCTCCTCCTCCTTCTCCATCTCCTTTTTTGCTTTTACATCAACTTTATCCTCAAGACCAATCTGTGTGAGTTAACACCCTCACAGTGCCTTAAATTTTAGAATGAAAGATTTGGGCTTTAAAATACATACCATGCTGAGCTGGATATGGTTGTCTATGCTCATGAACTCAAATACTTGAGAAGAGAAAACAGGAGAATCACAAGTTCAAGGACAGCCTGGGAAACTGTAAGACCCAGTCTCAAAATAAAATGAAAAGGGCTGGGTTGTACCTCAGGGGTACATGTGTGCTTTGCATTGCTTTGCATAGCACACATGAGGACATGAGGGTCTATGTTTACATCCCACAAGAAAAGAAAAAAAAAGTACAAATCAATAAAAGTAAAATCTTAGTTTTACACTAGTATATAATACTTCTGATTTTTAAGTTATGAGGATTAAATAAAATTACTTAAACATATTTGGCATAAACTTTTAGCTGTTTAGCAATATCAAGTTATTTTAACAGCAACAAGAATGCTTCACATTGTCATCAGGACAGTGATTAAAAAACCATACTTCAAGAATTGTAATTTCTAAACAGTCATTTATTTCAACCATGATATGACAAAATGATATCTAGTACTTAGTGTCATCTATAAAAATATATTGGGAACACTATTTTGACTTTTCAGGGTTAAATATATATATATATATATATATATATTTGTATATTTATTTATTGTTGGTAATTGGGTTTGAACTCTGGGCCTGAGTGCTGTTCCTTCAGCTCTTCAACTCAAGGCTAGTATTCTACTACTTGAGCTACAGTCTGGTTTGCTGGTGGTTTATTGGAGATGAGAGTATCACGGAGTTTCCTGCCCGGGCTGGCTTTTGAACCATGATCCTTAGATCTCAGCCACCTGAGTAGCCAGGATTACAGGTGTGAGCCACTGGCACTGGGCCAAAATATTTTATTTTGAGTGACCAGAATTTTTATTTATATACACATAGCAGTTAAAACAAACCAAGGGACCTGCTAGAAATGTACTTTCCTTAGAAAATACAATAGCATTAAAGCTACATGAAAAGTGAAGCAGAAAAATAAACTTTGTGGACACAATTCAGAAATCAATCATCCAGGTCAAAGAGCAGAGTACAATCAGATGAGATAGGCAGAGGAATCAATGGAAAAGAGAAAAACTACCCATGTTGGTAGGTGTGCATGTTCTTTTTTAAGCACACACACACACACCCACACACACACACACACACACACACACAAACTCCATATGTTTTCCAGTTATATCTTCGATTGTGTCAGTCAATCAACAATGTGCACTGAAGGACAGCTTTGAACATTCTCCAGGTTTTGTTGTTTGAAAATTCTGTTAGAGACATTCTTTTCTTCACAATTTCTCTTTATACTTAAGTCACCTTGCATTAATTGACCTGGACTAAATTGTGCTACAATAACAAACAATCCCCAAATGACAACTACTCAAGTTCAGCCCCATTCATGGTACATGTGCAGTGTAGACCAGTTTCACTTGCGTTTGATCTCTGCTTCCATGATCACCCTAGAAGGGTATCCTCCACCCTTATCTCTGTGACCCCTATCTGGAGTAGGGAAAGACTGGGTTTTGCAATTGGTGGTGAGGGAAAGCACCAACAACAGGACTTGTCTCAAATCATTTCAGCATCATTAGACTGTGCACCCAAAGGCAGAGCTCACAGGCAGTTCTGTCACAGGGAAATTTGACTCAAGAATCCAGTACTTTGTTATTACAAGGCTTTTAATCAGGTATCAGGTGACAAGATCAGGCTGAATACAGGAAGAATCACTTGAAAGTGTTTTGATGAGAACTATGAGTTAGTTACAGGTTTAAAGAAATCTACTGATCTGCCTCCAGTCTAAATACAGCAACCCTGGCCATGGAAACTGAATGATGTCTTACAGGAAACAGGCTGCTTCATGTCTACTCTAAAACTCCCTTTCCTCGCTCAGCCAGGAGCTTGAGTGTGGTAGAGTGGGTTAGGTGTCTAGATATCACTGACTGTGGTTATTATTTTGAGCAATGATGGGGAAAGACCCTCCCTGCTTTAGGGAAGAGAGGATCTCAGTTTTTAAACCTTACAGAAGTGATGGACATTTGAAAAAAAAATAAGTGTTGGACATTTGAATGATTTGAGCTTAAAATATCGTTTTGCTTGATTTATGCATTATTACGTATAGAAGCAAAACAGTACACCCTGTATTCTTGTTAACTCTCAACCCATTTCTTGGAGGTAAGTACTCTTGATGCTTTAAACAAAGGAAAACAGGAGAAATCAATTCTGTAAATATTTTCCACCTTCTAGGATGAAGTTCAGTAATGGGAATCTTGAGGTAGAGTAGATTCAAAATAGCTCCAAACCCAAGAGTCACTTGATAGTCTTTATCATATATGTTCTCTCTTTGGAATTTTTTTTGAGGTATTAGGTTTTTTTAAATTTTATTGTGAAAATACTGTACAGAGGGGTTACAATTACATGGGCAAGGTAATGAGTACATTTCTTATCAAGCATTGTAGCCTCCTCCTTTGTTTCCCCTTCCCATCCCTTCCCATCCTCCCCCCCCCCCGCCCCCTCCCAATCCTTCTCGCCCCTCTTCCCCCCCCCCCAAAGTTGTAAAGGTCTTCATTGCAACATTGAGGTATTAGGTTTTGAACTTAGGGGCCTCACACTTGCTAGGCAGATGTTCTACCATGTGAGTCACTCCATGGTGGTTTATTAGTGAATTAGGTACTTGCTTTATGCATGGCTCCTCCAGACCACACTTTTCTATTTGTGCTTCACCTAGCTGGGATGATGTGCTTCTGTGCCCAGCCTTTGGTTAAGATAAAGTCTCCCAAACATTTTGCCTGGGCTGGCCTTGAATTACAGTGCTCTGATCTCTGCCTCTCATGTAGCTATGATTCTAGAGTACCTTGCCTGACTCCCCCTTTTGAATTTAGAACTACTGATCACTTACTTTGCCTTGTCTTTTGTAACTCTACATTTTCGTTGGATTTTTCTGGCCTCACTGGCAGTGAGTCTTCTACTCTTTCCTTCGGCATAGATACTCTCCGCAACCAATGCTAACTAAAGTTTCCCGAAGTAATTCTGTCACATTAATATGCAAATGCAAATAGGCCTAAAATTGATGTTGCCCTTCCATTTATTCTTCCTGACAGCAGACCCATGTATTAATTGCCTCTATGTTCCAGCCATCCAACTTAACCTGATCTTAACCTGATCACAAACAAATTCATCATCTTCCCAGACCTCCTCCTTATTTCTTTCCCTTTTCCCTGTTAGTGAATGGTAACATTTGGCCTATGTAAAAATTGAGCTTTCCTTGGTATTTTCTTTTTTCCCCCCATACTTGAAGGTAAGTGCTACTTATTCAACCTCATACAGAATCTCATACAATTGGACCCTTCCATGGAATTAGCTGTTTATTTCTCCTTATTTCTTTGTCATAAGATCTTATTAAATTGTATTAAAAATCTTAATTTTATTTAATATTTTCTCCCTAAGAATGACCTCTTAGAACCCAGAAACATTTATTATGATGTTAGAAAGGCAGAGGGATAAAGAAAAATAAACTTATGCCTAATATATATACAATATGTATATTTCCTATTATATATTATATAATACATATTTATATATGAATATATGGAAAATATAATATGTATTCCATATATATATATACATATATATATAAATAAATGGATCTGTATCCAGGAGTAGTGAAATGATTTGTGCCGGCAAAGTCTGGATTTTAAGGAATGATTCAACTGTACTTGTGAGAAAGTGACCATTTCTTATAGTTTTTTTAATTTGAACCCAATTGCAATTGTTATGATGCTGGCTTGAAACAATTTCTTTGCTTGATAAACAGATACTCAAGCAGAATCAAAGGAAATGGTTAAAAGAAATTCATAATTCTTAAAAGATCTCACAGTGTGTGAAGTGCACGTTCCTATTATAGAAGCTTATGACATTTCGCTTAGAAACAACTCATTTTGCCTGAATCATTACACACATTTTAGATGAGATCTCTCAAATTGTTTTACAGTTTCTCTAGGGAGTTGATACGTCAGAAGAGGAGGTATAAGACACTCGAGGGAAGATTTCCATAATATTTCATGGAAATTCAGAAAGAATTATTTTGCTGTTCAGTTAGCAAGAGTGTCCATATTTTATATAGATATATTTACCTTCTCTGACTAGAACATTTTAATTCTAAGAAAATTCAGAAACAAAGACAAAGTAGCCTGGGTACTTGATATAATGTTCACAATGTCTTATTTTAATGTTCCTGGCTGCCTGACCATACTTCATTTAAAAATCTAAAACCCTACTTCATATGCAAGCATAGAGAGTTGTAGATTTCACACTGGGCATACTCTCTGCCACCAGGAGCTCTTAAGAGAAAAGGTATTAAATAAACAGATGAAATAAAGAATGAATTGATATACATCTAGCTCTCCCCTGGTGTAAACTGGTTTTGAATGTTAACTTGTATTAATGTTTCTAGGGACTTTCAGCTCTTATGTACTTTCAGAGAGTGCATATTGAAACAGGTTATGGTTTGTAAACGTTAGCAGAAGAGTATGAACTAAGGCCTGGGTGAGACTCCTTTTATTCTAGTCGGACTTTAAAAATTCATACCCAAGAATTATACATGCCTTCTGTGCTAAAGGATTCTGTGAACTTTCTATTTATTTACTACTTAATTTTACTCTAGTTTATCTGATTTCTTAGAAATTGTATTGTGGTTTCCTTTTTATGTTAACTCAAATAGAGACTTCTAGCCAGCATGCCCAGGATATTCTCTACCCAGAAATACAGGTGTGCCTAATTTCTATTGACCATATAGCCACGGCTCATGGATACCCCTATATAAGCTCTGAACTTTACTGAGGTTGAGCGCAAGGTGAAAAGGCATCCATATTCTTCTTTGAGAGGACATTCATAGCATTCTGCTTCTCTAAAGCAGTTAGAAACTATATTTTAAGTGTTTTCTTTGTTCTCAATACCAATGTATTTGTTCTCAGTGTACCAAATTTCCCCAAATCTTATAAGAATTTATCTTTATAATTACTTTTTAAAACCAAAATCAAGCCAGAGTTGGCATATTAAATTTGTCTGATATGTATACTACCTCTTCTTTCTTTTCTTTTCTTTTTTTATTTTAATTTTTGGTAGGTAGTTGGGCTTGAACTCAAGGCTAGGGTGCTGCCTCTGAGCTTTTTCTTTCAAGGCTAGTTATCATTTTGAGCCTCCGTGACATTTTTGGTTTTCTGTTGATTAATTGGAGAAAAGAATCTCAAGGACTTTCCTGCCCATCTTTGAACCATGATCCTCAGATTTCAGCCTCCTGAGTAGCTAGCATTACAGGTAGGAGCCACCAGCACCCAGATAATTCTTTTTTTTTAATAACTTTTTAATTGTGAGAATACTGTACAGAGGAGGGGTTACATTTACATGAGCAAAGTAATGAGTTCATTTCTTATCAAGCATTGTTGCCTCCTATTTGTTTTTCCCCTACCATCCCTGTTCTCCATCCATCTCCACAACTACACCCCCTCACCCCCCACCTAAATTGTAACATTCGTTTTTTGACATAGTGTCTTGTACATCTCATTGTTGCAATGGGTCCACCTGTATCCCTGTTTAAACAATTTGTTTTTTCCCTTCCCAAATTATACAAACATCAAATACAGTGAAAACAGGTATCATGGGGGAGGGACATACAAAGCAACAAAAATATCACGTGGTACCTTATGAATACATTAGAAGCAATAGTTCTTTTTTAAAAAATGTTTTATTTATTTTTTGTTTATGTGGTACCAAAGAATGAAACAGAGAGCCTCATGCATGCTAAGCAAGCATTCTACCACTAAGCCACATTCCCAGGCTGCTCTTTCTTTGCTTGAAAGAAATGAATCCACCAAATTTTCTACATTGCATTCCAATAGTAATTTTGGAAAGATACATTTTTTTCTATTTCCTGGTTGTTAGATCTAGAAGCCGAATTATATTTAGGTCATATGGGCAGCATATGCTATGTGATTGTCTCTCCCTGTGTATTGACCTGAGTCAGTGAGTTCTATTTCTACCATGCTGAAACCCAACCAACATAGTGCATTGTGTATTTCTAACATTCTATGTAAATAGTACCATTTTGTCTGAGTTTTTTTTTTTTTGGTTATGTTTGTGAAGAATTTCTTGTAAGCCTATTAAGTGTTTCTACAGATAGCTCATTAATTTTCATTGCCAATATTCTGTCCACTCTATTTTCTTGCTTTGAGACACTTAGGCTGGTCCCAGTTTTTACTATTCAAAGAGGTAAGGCTATTAACTTTCTCATGTATGTCTCCTTGTTCACATGAATGACTTTGTAGAGCCAATTTAGTCCTTTAAGACTGAACTACTGTGTCCTACAGGATGCATTTTCAGTTTTACTAAGTATTATTTAATTCCATTCAAAATATATCCATGGATAACATTTGAATGTCTTTGGTAATTTTCTCCAATCTGATGAGTATATAGTACAACTCACTTCAGCTTAAATATTATTTACTATGGTATTAGTGGCTCACCTTTGGACTTTTTGTTTGGTAAATGTCTGGAATAGCTTGTAATTTAACTATAAGTTTGTTTGCTGTATTCTTTCTTTTTTGTATGTACTTTTTTTGTTGTAAAAATGCTGGACAGAGGAGTTGCAGTAACATGAGCAAGGTAATGAGTACATTTCCTATTGAGCATTGTTGCTGCTGTATTCTTTTTTTTAAATTTAATTTAATTTTATTTGTGAACATACTGTGCCTGCTGTATTCTTAATGTTTTTCAAAACTTCTTTTGCTTATTCACACATTCATTCTTTCCTGATTATTCTAAGCATTATGAATAGGTTTTCTCCATCTATAGTTTTATCTTTCAGCCTTTCTAAAACACTCTTAGTTGTCTGCAAAGATATTCCACCTTGAGTGAAGCAAATTTATCACCTTTTTTCTTTTGTGCTTCATTAACATTTTTTGTGTCTCTTAAAAAATTTATTTTCACCCATGAAAGTGAACTATAGAATTTTTGGGTGGGAATGGGAGAGAGGAGAATGGGAGAGAGTAAGGGAACAAAAGACACTATATCAAAGGAAGTGTACTCATTACCTTACTCATGTAATTATAATCCCTCTGTATCTTACCTTCATAATAACAATAAAATAAATTAATGAAAAAATAGTTTTAAGAAATCTACAGTCTAGAGGCAGCATTGAGAGTTCTTGGCTATCTCAGTCTAAATAGGGAAGCCTCACTAAGAACACATGTATGAACATTCATATTCACACCCACACACCACCAACAACAGCAAAAACGGAAAAAAAGTAAAAAGTAAACACATCCTTCCCTTATCTACAACTAATATTTTCTTGAATAAATTTACCTCTCTACTTAGGTCTTGAATTCACTTAAAAAGATAGATAGTAGGTAGCTAGATGGTAGCTAGCTAGCTAGCTTTCTAGCTAGATAACTTAATACACAGACAGCTTTGTATATGGCTACTCAATGTTACTAATGTCTTTAACCCATTTCCTTTCACAAATATCCCAGACCACCTGTGCCTTATAATGTATCTGCTCAGTATTATTTCTTTCTGCAGCTTTCTTTTTCCCATTAGGGACAACTTAGTTCAAGGTCACATTCTCAGTTATATCTACTATATGATAAGTAGAATGTCTCTCCTGATTGTTTGGCTCTTAATGACTCTTTCCTTTCCACTTGAGTTTTACCAACATAAAATATATTCCAAGACTTTAGTGTTCCAAGATTATTTCATTGCCCCATAGAGTTTCTAATAGATTCTAACAGTTTCTAATAGATTGGATTTTGAACATGTAACAATGACTGACTAGTTTAAAAATCCCTAATTTTAAATGGTGTGCTGTTTTAATATCACTTCCTAAGTAGCATTTAAAAAATTAAAAGATACTTGATGAAATTGATAAAATTGATATACTAATTCCATACAAGCACTGACAAAAATGGGTTAAAAAATAACAAGCATACTCTGAACGTAATAAGGTGTTTGGACTCTATTTGATTAAGGTATTGTTTTGCGAAGCCTATTGTATTGATATATAATTAGAATAGAAAATCTATACATCAGTTGCATGATTTTTTTTGTGTCTTTATCTTCTAAGTGTTCAACAGTCTTATGTTCTGTTCTGCGCTGGACATTGCATTCAATGTGCCTATCTAAGATTAAAATCCCACCTCCATGAAGCCTATAATTTAAATAGAGTCTATGGAGACACATAGAAAATATTTAACATATAGTGAAAAATAGTATATATGACATAGGTTGAGATGAAAGAAGGGGGTTGCATTTCTGAGGACTAGAATTATGAGAAATGGATTCATAAGTGGAGGATGCCACCTTAAGTAGGGATGGAAACAAATTGATTTAGATTAGGAAAAGAAAATACAAGGGTATTGTGGATGAAAAAGAGGGCTGGGAAGGAGGCTCAGTGGTAGAGTGCTTGCCCTGCATGCATGAGGCCCTGGGTGCCTTAACATCACCTAAGCAGAAAAAGCCAGAAGTGGCACTGTGGCTCAAACAGTAGAGAACTAGCCTTGAGCTGAATGCTGAGGGACAGCACCCAGGCCCAGAGTGGTCCCACGACTTATGAGAGAGACAGAGACAGAGACAGAGACAGAGAGACAGAGATACAGGAAAAACAAAAACATAAATGCTCTGATCATGAGAACAGTGGATGTAAGGCAAATTATCAGCAGAAACTGAAGGTCTGATAGGTGATTTCTAAGCAATGAGAATTCTTGCTTCCTGATTTCTAGGTTTCATATAGTGATTCTTACAGTGTCCCTTGTTTAATCCCAAAGTCCCCATGTTCTATTTACCTGCAAACACTCACCAAGTTGTGATTATTTGAATAATCATATTTTTCTACTGCAGCTCCTCAGCATCTTAGAGAGTGACTCCTCTGGTATCCTGGTGCATGTCGTGTGTCATTAGAGTGCTTAGGATAGGTCAGGAGAGAGACCTGGCTTAGAGGTCAGTGTCTGCTTGTGTCTCTGGAGCTGTATGATACTCCATTTATCTCTCACTATATAAAAACCTTACAATCATCTCTGAAAACAAAATGAAATGACTTATTACTTTCAAGCATGTCATAGTTTATTATTGTGTTTTTTGAAGCAATGAGACTTCTGGGTCTCATAACTGCCATTTTGGAATAGCTCGTTGGGCTTTCCATGTGTTAAGAGCTAGATCCTATCTTAGCCATAAATTCAAGCTGTTGGGTTTCTATTTCCCATCAATAGCTAAGATTTTTGAGACTACTTGTGCTGTTGATGCTTTTTGTTGTTGTTGTTGTGAGCTTCGTGTTCCATCAAGAAGTTCTTCAGTTTGCCTGCAAGTAAATTTGTGCTAACTCTATTCTTATGGTTAGCATACCATCATCACTCTGTTCCAGTTAAGTACTTCTCAGAGCTCCATGGTCCTGATAGAGCCTTCTGATTTATTTATTTATTTTTGCATCATAAGTGGAAAATAACATTTTCTCATTTAAACACCAGCCTTTATTTAACCTTGTCCCAAAGAATTTTGCAAAGTGACTAAGGAAATCCCTTTCATTAACATGTTCACTGTTAAAGCAATTCAGCCATAACTGAAGCCTGTTGAGAAAGAGCCAGATGTAACAGAAAAAGCCAGATGTAACCATCAGGATCTGAGAATTACATTCCTGAGGCCCACTCTGTTTACTTTCTCTTGCAAACATTTTTGTTGTCTGGCTGAGTTAAGCTTCACTTGACATTCCTAGCTAGGACCAAGTTTAGATATATTTATAAAATGTTCTGTATTTAACTGTCCAAGATTTTTTTTAAAGGAATTCAAAATTCCTATGTGAATTACTGAACAAATATTCCTAGAGATTCATTAATGGAAAGAGATTGCTTTTGCAGGATCCCAACAGCTGTCAGTGTCTAGACTTATTGCTGTTTACTGTCCTCTTTACAATTTTTTTTTGGGGGGGTCAGTCGTGGGGCTTGAACTCTGGGTCTGGATGCTGTCCCTCAGCTCTTCAGCTCAAGGCTAGCACTCTACTACGTGAGCCACAGTAATACTTCTGGCTTTTTCTGCTTATGTGGTAATGAGGAATCGAACCCAGGACTTCATGTATACAAGGCAAGCACTCTACCACTGAGCCACCTTCCCAGCCCCCTCTTTGCAAATTTCCAAGTAGATCTTCTAATTGGGATAGTGAAGGAGATATCTTTAGTTTGTTACAGTCTCAGTGATTGAAAAAAACCTTTTTCTTTCAGCTTGCTAGATTTATTATGAAATCCCAAGCTGTCTATCACAGCTTTGGCCCATTCAACTTTTTATATTAAAAAAATTACCTTGCTCATGTAACTGTAAACCCTCTGTACAGCATTTTTTCAATAAAAAAATCGTACAAAAAATTCAGGGCTGGGAAGGTGGCTTAGTGGTAGAGTGCTTGGCTAGCATGCATGAAACCCTGGGTTTGATTTCTCAGTACCACATAAACAGAAAAAGATGGAAGCAGAGCTGGGGCTCATGTGGTAAAGTGCTAGCCTTGGGCAAAAGAAGCTTAAGGACAGTGCCCAGGACCTGAGTTCAAGCCCCAGGACTGGCAAAAAAATAATCAAATTATCTAAGGAACAATTTATGAAAAACGAACCTATTTAGTTCATTCCTTTCATTACCTTGGTTGAAGATCCGTGGTATTTTCCAAGGTCTATGTAGGTTACTAAGGTTACTAGTGATTAACACTGGGCTCTTGGCCTTCTAGAACTAACAGTCTGGGACAAGCACAAAAATCCACAATTACCTTGTAATAATTTAGTAAATGTTCCTCTGCAGATAGACAATGTCATTAATTAATTTGATTTCTCTTCTTTGCACAACCTATGCCACATACTTTTCTCTGCATTTTATGTGCATTACCTCTTTAAGTCTTCATAGCCACTTTATGTGGTTGGGGCTAATTTTGTTATTTGCATAGAAAGGAACATGGACAGAAAATATTTTTTTGACTGAGTTGTTATCTTTTGACAAGATCTTGCATGGGGGTGTGTGGAGAGGTTGGGGGGATGGAGGGTTGGGGGGTGGGAGATGGGAAGGGGAAACAACGGAGGAGGCTTGATAAGAAATGTACTCATTATCTTGCTCATGTAATTGTAACCCCTCTGTATGGTATTTTCACAATAAAAAAAATACCTTGCATCTGCAGGTGACTTTCCTATCTTATGGTCCTACCTTTTGGCGATTATTTCTATAGCCAGGAAAGTGTGAGACTGTGATTCAAGGCCTTCTCATGGTGTCAGGTTATCAGGGTTTGGTCCTATAATCACCTGTGTCCAGGACATTGAATGGTGAATTCATTCAGTACTCTACCCCTTGACTTACCTGTTTTGTACAAACCTTCGAGTTTAACTTTGTACCTCTAATTTGAAATCAATGTGTTAAACAATTAGAGCTCTAAACCAGATAAGAATGAAGCTACTATCTTTGTCTTATGACATTTTCCTGAGATGACTAAACTTCTTGTTTCTTTGAATGTATAACTTATAATTTAGGCAGAGCTCAGCATAATTATCGACCCTTCCTTTCCTTCCTCTCTCCTTCCAGCCCTGCCTTCCCCTTTTCTCTTCTTCCTTCCTCTCTCCTTCCCTCCTTTCCTCCCTCCCTCTTTGTCTCTATTTTTCTCTCTCTCTGTCTCTGTCTCTGTCTCAGGACTGTCTGCCTGCCCTTCTTTGTACTGTATTTTACCACCACTATACCAAACACCAGCTTGTGTGTGTATGTGTATGTGTATATGTGTGTGTGCATGCATGTATGTGTGCATGCTTATATTATGATATGTGTGAATGTGTATATGACTGAAAGACTGTGTTTAATATGAACTAAATACTCATAGATGCATTATAATCTGACTATATCATTATGTACTGATTGTATCCAATAATCAATTGGGCAAAGGTTACAAGGAGAAAAATCTCAGTTTAAAATGAGGAAGGCAGAATTGAAAGTGTTGGTTAAGATGATAAAACTACCACAGCAATTTCTGAGCTCCAAGTCACTGTGAAAGCATTTCTGTAATTGCTGGGTTTTCCTTTAAGGAAGATTTTGAGTCAAGCACAAAATAGAGCTGTTGCATTAGGTATTTTTGAGGAAAATTCTTAGCTGGTTTAATATCATACTTTTTTTATTCATAGAAAAAAAGAATGGTCTTGGAAAACAATCAGATGTTCCAAATATACCTCTCTCTCTCTCTCTCTCTCTCTCTCTCTCTCTCTCTCTCTCTCTCTCTCTCTCTCTCTCTCTCTCTCTCAGACACAGACACAGACACACACACACACACAAACACATGCACCCCTGGATCTTGCCATGTAAGCCTTGAACTCATGGTTCTCCTAACTCAGCTTTCTTTCTTTTTTTTTTTTTTAATTGTATTTTATTTTATTTGAGAACATACTGTACAGAGGGGCTACAATTACATGGGCAGGATAATGCATACATTTCTTACCAAGCATTGCAGCCTCCTCCTTTGTTTACCCTTCACTTCCCTTCCCCGCCTCCCCCCTCCCCCCACCCAATTTTACCCCCCTCCCCTCACCCAATTATACCCCCCTCCCCCCCCCCACACCGACATTGTAAAGCTGGTTTTGACATGACATTTTGTACTTCTCATTGTTGCAACAGGTCCACCTGAATCCTTAAACGACTTGTTTGTCCCCATCTCCTCCACATGTTATACTGACATCAAATATAGTGAAAGCGGGGGTTACACTGTGGGGGAGGGACATACAAAGCAACAAAGAAATAATCTTATAAATGCGTTAGAAACACATGCATGAAAGAAACGAAAACATTAAAATACATATTTAAGGGTTCATTTTCCTAACATCACATTATCTGACCTTTTCCGCTTGACTCATACCTATACTAGATATTGCAAATAAGGGAAACCATGGGACCTATGCTTCTTTGGGCCTGGCTTACTTCACTTAATATAATTTTTTCCAAACCTTTCCATTTCCTAACAAATGGGGAAATGTCATTCTTTCTGATGGAGGCATAGAATTCCATTGTGTATATATACCACATTTTCTTGATCCATTCATCTACTGAGGGGCATCTGGGTTGGTTCCATGTCTTAGCTATGGTAAATAATGCTGCAATAAACATAGTTGTGCTGGTAGCTTTAGTGTGGTCTTGTTTGTAAACATTTGGGTAAATGCCCAAAAGTGGGATTGCTGGATCATAGGGGAGATCTATGTGAAGTCTTTTGAGGAACCTCCATACTGCTTTCCAAAGTGGTTGAACAAGTTTACATTCCCACCAACAATGAAGTAAGGTTCCTTTCTGTCCACATCCCCTCCAGCATCTGTTGTTGTTAGAGTTCTTGATTTTTGCTGTTCTAACTGGAGTGAGGTGATATCTCAATGTTGTTTTGATTTGCATTTCTTTTATGGCTAGGGATGTTGAACATTTCTTCATGTGTCTATTGGCCATCCTTGTTTCTTCTTCAGAGAAGCTTCTCTTTAAGTCTTTCGCCCACTTATTTATTGGGCAGTTGTTTCTTTGAGGATTTGTTGTTGGGTGGTTTAATTTTTTGAGTTCCAAGTATATTTTAGATATGAGACCCTTGTCCGTTGTATGGCTAGTAAAGATCTTCTCCCAATCGGTGGGCTTTCTATTGATCTTGCCAGCTATGTCATTTGCCCTGCAGAAGCTCTGCAATCTTATGCAATCCCATTTGTCCAACCTTTCTTTGATTTGTTGTGCTTCCGGGTCTCTATTCAGAAAATTTCGACCTGAGCCAAGGAGACCTAGGGTTTCTCCTATTCCATCCTGTAATGTTTTCAGAGTGTCTGCTTTGCTAACTCAGCTTTCTGAATGCTAGCATTACAGGTGTGTACCACCTTGCCCAGCTTTGTCTTCTCTTGAAAGAATAATTAAACCCTGAAAAAGAACTTCTTTGCAAGAATTGTTTGCAGATTTTTCTCTTTAAAAATTAAAAATTCAAAAAAATTAAAATTAAAACTAAAAAAGAAACAACTGACAAATTCAGGTATACTAAGTTCATAGTGAATAAAACATATATTGACCTGTATTAAAATGCTATATATTATATAAGAGTTATAGAAATATCTTATTAAGAATGGATTCAGTAAATAGGAAAGCCAAAATGTGGTTATCTATCAATTAAAGCTATGAGACAAAGGTTTTCCAATGTCCAGCCAATCTGAAGGTCATGAATTTAGATGGTTTTGTGCCAAATACTCCTCTTACAACTCTTAAGCATAATGCTTGTTGGTAAAGATCCACTGAAATGATAAGTCCTACTTATCCTGTGGGTGATACTTTTCAAGAGCTCCTTATTCCCTATAACACACTTATAGTATATCTGTATATATATTCGTTTATTATTCTATTCTCCTAAGAGCAGTCATAACATTGTTTGTGGAACTACTAGAAGAATACTCTCATCAGTCTCCAGATATCAGGGTAGGAAGACAGGAAGACAGAATGAACCAAAAAGAATACAGAAAAAAAAAGATCTGTAACTGAAAATGTCAGTATGATGTAGGATTAAGCTATGTAAAAAATGTCTCATTTCACTTAGAATAAACCTGTTAGAGAAAAATGACTGAAACTGATTTGGGCAATAACAGCAGCAGCAGCAACAACAACAACAGTAATACCTGTGTGTTGTAAAGTTTATCATCTTTAAATAGTTATACATTTTAATAGTTAGAAAAAATGAAAACTTGTATGTCATGGCTAAAGGATATTGTACAACATTTGAACTGTTGTGTCTGTAAATATTTGTTGAACATAAAAATAAGTTTTGAAACATGTTTTCTATGGCTTTATACCATCTGGATTTATATGTATCGGCAGAGATGAACATTTGCAATCCTTAAATCCTTGTTCTGGCCCTCTGTCCAAAAACATGTCAATGATTAGCTAGAGGATAAGTCAGAAGTATTATTATGGAGTGTGTTACCTTCACTTTCCTGATATTTGTCTAGTACTTGTTAGAAATCTGTATATTGGTTTGCATGTCTGAACTATCAAGTCATCATCTAAGATCAAAGTCTTATAAGTTTTGTGGATTATATTTCATCTTCAAGAGCAAGTTTGGGTATCCCTCATACTGGCCATGATGGCTTTAGAATCAGACAGTTATGACTGAAGTCTATGCTCTACTAGTTCACTCCCTGATTGAGAGACCTTATGTGCTTTTGGAAAACCCCAAATACATGATTCCATAATCCTCAGTTCATTCATTTGTATAATGATAGGAATGAAAGCTAACTCGCCTGGTGGGCATGGCGATTATTTAGGTAATGTGTAAATTAGATATTAATTATACTAACATAATGCCTATCCCATAGTGTATATAAAAAGAGTGTTGTAGGTCGAAATAGCATTACTGGTACATTTGTAAGAGACAGAGATGAAATGAGATATTGTGAGTCATTTAGTTTTACTAGGATTCACTTGCTTCATCTTTGTAGTAGTCTCTTCCCATTGCTGTGACATATACCTTAGCTGATTAACTCAAAAGAAGGAAAAGTTTTGTTCTGGCTCACAGGTTCAGCCATTGCAGCCCACGGTTGCCTTGTCACTGTTGCTTTGGACCTATAACTGCAAAAGACATCATGGCAGGTGTGTTCAGAAAAAGAGACCTTTTCTCCTCATGATGGTTTAGGAATAGAGAGAGACAGGTAGAGGCATCTTAATATCCCCTCTAAGGGCATGCCTCCCCGCCATGACTTAAAATCCCTTCCACTAAGCTCAGTCTCTAAGTTTTCATCACCTTTCAACAGTATCACAAGTTGAAAACCAAGCCTTGAACACAGGGCCTTTGGGAGGATACTTATCAAACCTAGCAATCTGGAACATGGAAATGAAAATAATTGTGCATTTCACTGTTGTCTAAAACCCTGAAGATTATAAAAGGCAAAGCTCATGTCAGCTATCCTTTCCCTGCTACAGTGTTTAATGCAAAGCCTTTATGTATCATGCCCAAATGGATCTGACTCATGCCTGATAAACAGGAGGGGAAGGGAAAGAAACAAATCGTTTAACTAGGGATATGGGTGGACCCATTGCAACGATGAGATGTACAAGTTGTTATGTCGGAAAACGAACTTTTCAACTTTGGTCGGAGGCGGGGGTGGGGGGGGGAAGGGAAGGGGAAACAAAGAGGAGACAACAATGCTTGGTAAGAAATGTACTCGTTATCTTGCCCATGTAATTGTAACCTCTCTGTACGGTATTCTCACAATAAAAAAAAAAACCCAAAAAACAAAAAACAAAAACAGGAATATTCTCTACTTCAGTCCTCATGTTTTCCTTCAAAATTATTATTTTTTTTTTTTGCTCAAATGCACGTGCTCTGCAAATTTATTTAGTTTTTCCTGGTTGTATGTAAGTCACAATTTGTTTTCAATTAAGAGTTCCTTTTCTCCTGCTGTTTGTTTCACCACTGGAGTCAAAATCCTGTTGGTGAGATCAGAAATGATTGCTGCAGGAAAGGCAGGGATGTTATCAATGGAAGATTATGAATTTGTATGTTGCTTTTTAACAAGCAGTAGGAGGTTTAAAAGGGTGAAAAATACAGAAGTGATTCCCCTTGTCCCCATCTCTTAAATCCCTGGAAACACTTAAACTGTTTTCCAGGCAAGAAACTGAAGTGTGGAGAGATGTGAAAAACAAGGTTATTTCTTCTCACTTTCCCTTGGTTTTCAGTGACTGTTAGCACCAGATTTAACAAAAGACCTTTTGCAAGAAATGCCATTTCTCTATTTCACGAATCCTCTGTCCTCATCACCCTGTTTACCCTAAGGCCCTCAGTTGGTGGTTAGGTTTTAAGTAACAAAAAGGAAGTACTCACTGGAAGTAATTTGGAAGGTCCTTGTGCCTGAGCTAGACACAGAGTAAGAGCTCAAAATCATTGATAAATGAAAGTCAAATGAGCCGGGCTCATGCCTGTAATCCTAGCTACTTAGGAGGCTGAGATCTGAGGATCTTGGTTCAAAACAAGTCCTGGCAGGAATGTCTGTGAGACTTTTATCTCCAATAAACCACTTAGAAAACCGGAAGTGGTGCTGTGGATCAAGTGGTAGAGCGCCCATGCCCAGAGGTAAAGCCCCACAATTGTCCAAAAAAAAAAAAAAAAAAAGTCAAATGAAACAGAAACACCATGCTTCATTTACTTTTAACTAAAATCAACAGAAAGGTGGAAGTTGTGGTAAGTCTTGGTCAGCTTTGGCCATCACTATTTCAAATTATGTATCCTTCTAAGTTCTTTGCTGTGTATAGTCAGCAGTTGGTATGGCTTTTTGTTGTTGTAAGTGATGATCAATACATCTGAGATTTTGTGACAAAGAAATTATTCTTGTTTTTGTTTCTGATGTGGATTCCCACTGTTCAAAATTAGGCACCTTGCCTGATGTATCCATAGTTTAGGATTAGAGATTTCCTTTTGTCATATTGCTAAAGATTTACTAGTGAATTATTAGTACAATCATATCAGATGTCTATCAAGAAGTCTATGCATTTGAAGTTAATGGGAATCGTAAGTGCATAAATAAATTCATAAGAAAGCCTCAGGATGATGCATTTGCTTTAAAACTATGTCCATCCTGCTACTTTCCAAATTGTTGTGAAGCATTTAAAAATGACAAATGTTGGGCTTGGAGGCATGGCTCAGATGGTAGAGTGTGGAGCTGAAGTGTCAGATACCAAGTTTGCCTCCTGCTCTCGGACCAAACAACAACAAAAAGACAAGTGCCTTATAATTCATAGAAAATAATAAGCTTGATTAACTGGATTCCTGCGCAGCTATTAGAGGTTTTGTCTACATCTGAATCAGAAATAGAGATCTGCATAGTCTTTGCTTTTCTGTCTTTTTTATTCCTTGATAACTCCCAATTCTAATCCTGAATTTCTGGCCTCTAGAATGCTGTCTGGTCCTGACCACAGCTGAAGAATATCCCTGCCCTAATCATCTTTGAGTTTCTGTAAACCACCACTTGTGTGTAGTTCTGACCTATATAAACTCTACCCTACTGGAGATCAGGGCTGTTCTTGGTCCTCCCGTGCCTCCCTTGCCCCCTTTTTTGGTGCCTCAATGGATTTTTTCAACCCTGAGGTCACTGCGTAACTAAAATTATATTTGTCATAGTCATCCTTAGACCAACACTGGTTGTATAAAGCCTTGCTGGATTTACTGAATTAAAACAATAATCTAAATGCTTTGAAAGATAAACGTTTATAATAAAGATTTTCAGACTTTCTTTTGATAACTCCATTTCACACACAGTGGCTGTTAGATTGATTTTGTTAACCATACTAAGAATGCTTTGTATCAGCATGCATTCAAAAAGTCGCTTAGATAACATATGGCACCTTAGCTTAATGAAATCTTCTTAATGTAGACACATGCTAGCACAGAACTTGATTTCATGGGCCATTTATATATGTGTGTTGGTAATGCGTAATGTGTAAGCAATAAGAACTTAGCAAGCTTGATAAATGAACAGGGACTTTATTTCTGTTTACTCATATTTGTAACTGTAATATTCACTCTGCTGAACACAATAGACGTCTTGCTGTTTATAGACAATACACTTCTGTTTCCTCATCTGGAGACAAAAAATATCAAACACACAAAACTTAAAGGAAACAAGGCTAACACATAACAACCATACTTCTCTTACTTAGTTCACTATCAAAGTTTTGCTATCTTTGTCATCTCATCTCTCTAAAAAAAAAAAAGGAAAATAAGAAACAGTACTGGGAACTGCACTCAGGGTCTTATGCTTGCTTGGCAAATGCTCTACCATGCATCTAAAACCATTTTGTCTTGATTTTTTTTTTTTGAGGTAGGGTTTTACTTTATGTCCAGCTGGCTTGGGCTATGATCCTCATACTTTTGCGCTCAGAAGACAGGCATGTGCCATTGTGCAGCCACTGATTTTAAACCCTTTGCCTTTGGTTTTTAAGATGAGTTCTTTAGCCTAATAGACAGCATCTGTTGGATAATCGTAAAGAATAATAAAAATAAAGTAATAAATAAAGTTGTGTCAAGTGGACTCTCCATTCTAGGGAGTGATCTTACAAGCCTACCCCATCAGTATGGAACTGCCCCTTTTGGTCAAGGAATCATGGTTGCAAGTCTTCATGATCGTGGCTTGTTTCCGACAGAAGCAAGCCCATCCATTCATGGATAGTGTAGCATATTGAAGGGCAAAAGAAAATTCAGCCACTTTTTAATGAGTGCCATACTTTCAATAGTGTACTTATTTTTAAGCTATTTGGAAGATCAATAATTCTAAAAATCTATTCCTTGCCACTCATATCTGTGAACTATTTTGTAAGCTTCAGCATGTTAAGTAGCGCTCAAATGAGGGTCTTGCAGGCAAGATGTCATTTGACTTACCATTATGATGAATAGCTTTTTAACGTTGTTGAATCCTTTCAGATTCAAAAACCTCTTTATTTGTGGGAATCATTAGTCCAGCACATGTTCTCTTAATGATAAGTAGATCAAGCATGCTTGATAAAATGTGAATGATCAGTATGAAATGAATTTATTGGGGTTTAGATATAATCCCCCCCAGCATGTTAATGTTTTGAAGTGATAGAAAGCAAGCTTCTTAAAAACATTTTGAAATTACAGAGACAATATAAGAAAGGCTTTTGTTTTGTGCAGGAAGAACTGGTTTATAGCTTCATGAGATACCTTTTTTTTTTTCTTTTCATTACTCCATGCTTCTAGGAGAACTGTATAAATAGATAAGGGAGCTAAAAAGGCATTTGTGTGTGTGTGTGTGTGTGTGTGTGTGTGTGTGTGTGTAAGGGGAAAATATTGATAAATAGACCAATATTGGTCATATTTTTTTAACACATTGATCTCTAGTTAGAAAGTTGTTTCTTCAGCAGGGCACAAATGGTTTTGTCTATAATCCTAGCTACTTAGAAATCTGAGATCTGAACAATGTGGTTCAAAGCCCAGCCTGGTTCAAAGCCCAGCCTAAGTTAAAAAAAAAAAAGTCCATGTGATTCTTATCTCCAATTAACCAGCTAAGCCAAAATTGAAGGTGTAGCTCAAGTGGTAGAGTGTCAACGTTGAGTGAAAAAGTGAGAGTATGAGGCCACATGTTCAAGCCCCAATACTGTCTCTTTCACACACGCATGCACAAGCACACACACATACCAACCCCCCCCCCCTCCCATGCCATAGAGCTGTTTCTTCAAGGAACTACATCCTGGGTGGGAAGTATATTCCTGTTGTCTAGGGCTCCAAAAATACCACAATGGCGTCTTGTTGCAAATACCAGTCTCTACTGATAATTTTGCTAGTATTTCTTATTAGGATTGTTGTATCTGTTGACATTCTGGTTGTTTTATCCTGTAGTTTCCAGTGGTAAACTTTTCCCACAAGCACTGTTATTCTCAGTGTGCAATTTGTATTTTTGACACAAGGTTGCTCAGGAATTTAGATTGGATGTCGTAACATAAACAGCTGCATTGTTATTTTTGAATAATAAAAGTTATCAGTGGAATTGAAACAGCAACTAAACTGAAATTCTGTGTAATTTATATCTAAACTTAAACAAATTTAGAGGAGAGCTGAGAAGTAGCCAAGGTTCAGTATGCAAATTAGTCTCACAGTTCTGTGAGGCTCTGGGCCATGGGTTTGATTCCTAGCAATGCAAAATAAATACATCAACAGAATAAGCTTAAAACCCCAAATTGTTATAGTTTGTTGTTTAGTTTCTTTTAAAATTTTTAATATTTTTTTTTTTTGTCAGTTTAGGGCTTGAATTCTGGGCCTGAGCTCTATCCCTCAACAATTCAGCTTAAGGCTAGCACTTTACCACTTGAGCCATACTGCCACTTCTGGTTTTCTGGTGGTTTACTGGTGATAAGAGTTTCACAGCTTTTCCTGCCCGGGCTGGCTTTGAACTGCAATCCTCAGATCTCAGCCTTCTTCGTAGATAGGATTTATGTGGTGAGTCACAGCAGCCAGCTTAGTTTGAATTCACCAGCACCCACCTTAATTTGAATTTTAAGAGAGTAAATGAAGATACTTAAAATAAGTTACATAATTTACAATATATTTTAACTTAGTATAATTCAGATTTGCAACTTTATTGAGTTAGTACTTTTTTTCTTTGGAACTACTGCAGTCAGTAGGTAAAGTCTAGCATTGGTTGGTTTATATGCCTTGAACTTGATTCATTTTTTTCTCCCAATATTTAGGCTTCCTGGGCCACATTCAAAAGATCTTTCTCCTCTCCTACTGAAGGGGATTCCAGGATCTTCTTCATGCTAAGAACTGAGCAACACTAAATCAGAGGGGTTTTTGCAAAAATCCAAGTCAAACAAAAAGAGATTATAAATTTCAAAGGATTTGTAGTTGTAGAAAAGACAAAAAGAAAAATCAAATAAAAAACCTGTAATATATAAAATGATGTTAATAGGTTGATGTTGGTGTGTGTGTGTGTGTATGTGTGTGTGTGTGCTCACTCATGCATGTGTTTAAAACTAAGGGTAGTAAACCAAGAAGATTTATGGGAGTATAGATTAAAACTTTGCCAGAGATCTTTGGGCTAATTTGGTTTTCTCTGTCCCATGAAAGTCTTCAAGTATTTTAAGGAATGCATAAGCAATTCTTTTTGTTCACCAGTCACATGCCCCCGAACTAATTTATCTACATGGAAATAATTGTCTTTATTCATAAGTGCAGGAAGGGAAAGTTGGGAAGAAAAGTCTAGGTTGGGGACACAAACATTAATAAAGAATTTATATTTCTTGATTTAATAAAGTATATATCTTGGCATTCAGGTTTTAGTAAGATGATCTGAGTAAGAATCATGACTTCAACTTACTTTGCTGCTACAATGAATGCACAGGACTGTTTGTTTAACATTGCCAAATAATTCTGATTTCACCACGATGTAGAGCCAAATGCAATGTTAGAGCTGGACAAGTTTTTTATACCACTCTTCTACTTACATCCAAGTGCTTACCCTCAGGATGTTGTATTCTAAATGACAAAGTGTTGACGTGTGCCAGGCCGTGTGGATGATTTTTCTCACTTTATCCTAACATGGACATGTCTGTGTACATCTCACAGGGATGTGTCTCCCTTTTCTCCACATCATTGAAATGCCCATGTGACTTCACTCAAAAGCCCGCTGGTTACTTAATGTTAGAATCAGGATTCATAGCCAGACCCACCAATCACAAAACACCATTTAGCAATTTACAAAATGAGTTGTAGTCTCTTTTCTCACAGAGCACATGATGTTGTGTGGGCAACGTCTTCACAGAGGCAATGGTGGAGCAATAGCTATTTCTACCTGAGAGAACCCGAGAATGCTGTATGGATGAGAGATAGTTGAGCATATAGTGGAGGCTATCTAGGAATTTGCTTAAGCAATCCAGAATATTACTGACTGTGAATCTAGTCCATGTGTATCATCTGGTTGGTTGAAACAATAAGTGAATAATTCTGGGCAATAAAGATGGAAATGATAGAATCTGCTTTAGGTACTATGGAAGAGACAAAATTACAACATGTAGGGAACAAATTTCTTTGTGGGGCTGGGACCAAACATATTAGGAAAGCACTCTACCATTGTGGGCCAAATTCTTGTAACCCAGTTACAGTGAGTATGCCTCTTCGGTTGAGTCACCATGTTTCTCTTTCCTATGATCACTATTGATTTTATTGGTTTGTCTGATTAGTTGAGTGAGATCCAGACAACGAATGATTTATGTAGGACAGGAGGCATAAGGAATAGAATTGAGGGAGAGAATAAAAAGAGTTTGGAGTTGGGTGTAATGACGATGAGATCTCAGCAGTCTAGAAGGTTAACAGAAGCAGAACAGACAACTCCAAGATTTCTGATTGAAGAGACCCCAGTGTGGCCTAAGTAAGGAAGACATGAAGGAAATCTATGTGCTCCAAATGCATTTCACATTGTCTTGCATTGTAATGAAAAGGACACAATATCTTTGTATGATGCTTCACATTAGGCCTATGCAGACCAATTAAAGATGGTAGGATTATACATGCTAATGTATATAAATGTGTATTTTTATAGTGATACTCTCCTCAAAGCATCCAAAATCCTTTAAAGTTTTCCATTAGTTAGAGGAGCTTCTCAACATTATATAATCAAGAATAAAAGACTCTTTTGCTTTGAGTTGTTCCATGCTTTCAAAAGAAAAAAACTAACCAGTAAATAAACAAGAGCATTTTAAAATCAAATCACTTTGAATTGACTTCAGTTAACTTCTCAATACTTGTGTACTAGACCCCTGAATTTATTTAAATAAGCTTTCTGCCCTAGAGGGGCCTCAATTTTTATTTCTATTCTTGAGCTAATCCAATCTTGTTATTTAACAGATGTAAAATTGGGATAAATGATTAGCCTAATAGTGTTTGGTTAAAAAAAAAAAAGAGTAGTACTTACACATCTATAAATTATAGTTATATAATTATGTAAATGATAATAGTTACATAACTATAAGATATGCATTGTAATAAAATGGAGTTTTTTTTTACTGTTTCTTCCCCCTGCCCCCATTAAAAATAAGTATGGGGGGGGGGGCAGTTTGTCTTAATTTGTTTTCAGCTAGCGTCTAAATTGTTGACCACAATGCCACCTATTGGTAAAATGCAAGAAGACAAGGTTGCCGGTTTTTTGGGGGTTGTTTTTTTTTTCTTTTTTGCAACCTGGTCTATAATTGGTCTCTTGGTGTCTTAAGAAATCTGTCCTGGATTTTTGTAGGCAGCTGTTAGAAAGCAGATTGTCTGTGATCCATCTAAAATGGGAAACAAATCACGTGTTTCACGCAGAGATGCTCAATTTTGTTATTTAGTACGGACCCAAATAGGATTTAGAAAGCAAAATATCCGACTTCCCCAGTTCATAGATCTGCCAAAAGAAAAAACAGAAAGAAAAAAAAGCTATGAAATTGCTTTAGGAATTCTAAGAATTTGGCTGTTCCCACATTTAAGGATGCAAATTACTGGTGAAGCTTGCGGCTCAGGCATCCTCATTTCATTTTAGAAACACCCAGCTAAAGAATCTAGAGAAATGCTCAGCCAGAGCTTCTTGCTCTCAGCCAGTGGCAACAAAGGCATTCAGTTTCTGTGAATACATCTAAATTTTACAAAATTTATTTTCAAGGTAATTTTCTCTTTCTTCATTAAATTTTATGCTTTTCTAGAGAAGGATAATATTTCTATGGAGCTGGCATGATGCTCAGTAGAAAAAAACTATATGGTGTTATGTGATATGTACTATCCTAGCTACTCAGGAGATTGAGATATGAAGATTGTGGTTCAAAGACAGTCTGGGCAGAAAAGTGATTCTTATTAGCCAGCAAAACGCTAGAAGTGGAGGTGTGGTTCAAAATGGTAGATTGCCAGGCTTGAATGAAAAACAGCTTAACAACTGTGATGTCTACAATTCAAACCTCAGTACTACCAGATAGACAGAGAGACAGAGAGACAGAGAGACAGAGAGACAGAGAGACAGACAGACAGACAGACAGACAGACAGACAGACAGACAGACAGACAGACAGATAGATAGATAGATAGATAGATAGACAGACAGACAGACAGACAGACAGATAGATAGATAGATAGATAGATAGATAGATAGATAGATAGATAGATAGATAGATAGATAGATAGATAGATAGATAGATAGATAGAATAAAGTGTATTATGTTGGCTCTGGTTCTTGGTTCTGGAGGTCCAAGGTCAGGGGCCACTTCTCCCAAGCCTCTACCTCATTCTTTGAATTTCATCCTCCTCTTCATTCACAATAAGTATTGAATTCCAAAAGAGAAATCTTTGGAAGACACACCCTAACCACATGCTAACCGCTGCATGACATCTCTGCTTTGTCTATGCTGCTTTGACCATGGTTTCTTCTGGTGTTAACCTTGGCTAAGTTTAGGAAACTAATGGATCTTCTTGCTCTTTATATCTGTTCATCTCCACATCTAATGTAACCAACTTCTACCTGTTGAGGATGAGATCTAGGGCTCTACCAGTAAAGGACCCAGGGAATGTAGGAGTGCAGTAGTGGAGAGGCCCTGTCACTAAGGTTCAGTTTCTTGGCAGCTACCTGTGCTGGAGCCTATATGCTTGCATCTCCAACATATGTGAAGCCACCAGCCATCCAATCCAGTTGAAGAAATGTGGATATTTATGGAGCAGATTTACGTTAAAGATGTGAGAATGAAAGAGGCTGAAAAGTCTAACTTGAGTGTAACAAGAATACAAACATTCTCACCTAAGGTAGTATAAATATACGTTTATGAAGGCATAAATATACATATGGTTATTTATTTTCTTTTTGGCAAGAAGCTATGTTTTGATGTTTGGCAGTAAACTCTGTAGCAATAAGCCAAAAAAATAAATTAAATGTTCGACTTCAAAGGAAATGGATAATAAATTGCAGCTTGTGTTTAGATACTGTTGCTTAATATCCAGCACTTGCCATGTATATACTGAGTCCACTAGCCACACTGCAACATGAGAGCCATTTCTGCTGGAGCAAAAGTAGATGCTCCTGCATACAGTTTAGTCTGTAGAGCTCTGAAGTAAAACTTTTCACTTAGATCAAGTGTCTATTATTTTTATTTCACTTGCTTGGGGCCTACATTGTCGTGTGCACTTGAAGGTGGAAGTTGTGAAACTTTGACTCCGCTGTCAGAACTCTGCCCATGCTTAAATGACTCCATTTATGTGTCAATATCATAGATGTTATGTGGCTGGTGTATGAATTGGGATCTTTTGAGTTAGCTTTTTTTTTCTTTTTGACTTGGTAATGGTGCAGAAGCAATACCTACACACTACTTAAGATTCTAAATTTTGAATTTTTTCTTGGCTATCAAAATGTCATGTGGTATGTTTTTGTGTGTGCAGAACTGAAGTTTGAACTCAGGGCCTGGGTGATGTCCCTGGGTGTTTTTGCTCAAAGCCATATAGCCCCACTTCTGGCTTTAAAATTTTTTTTTCCTTTTGTTCTTTTTTGTTGTTGGTGGTGGTGGTCATAGGGCTTGAACTTAGGATCTTCACACTGTCCCTGAGCTTTACTGAGCTCACGGGTAACATTCTACTATTTAGAGTCACAGCACTCCCTCCCAGTTTTTGGTGGTTAATGGGAGATAAGAGTCTCAAGGACTGCCCTGCCCTTGCTGGCGTTTAACAGCAATCCTCAGATCTCAGCCTCCATCGGTAGGTAGGGTTACAGGCATGAGCCACAAGTGCTTGGGACTTCTTTAGTTCTTTTTTTATTTTTTATTGTGATTAAGTGGTTACATAATTTCCAAATTTCACAGTATTGTGGGATAGTGATGCTCAGTTAAAGTCACACTTTCTAACTTTCCTGGAGCAAATTGTCTATCACGGTCTATAACATTTATGAGTTCTATGAGCTTTGCAATACAGTTATTTCTTCCACATTGGGTGATATGTACATTTCTTTTGTTTTGCATAGCATGGGCTGTTCCCTCTTTCCCACTTGTTCCCTCCCTCCCATTGCTGCCATTGAGTTGCTTAGTTCATTTTGGTCAATGTCTAGTGCAGCTGATGGGTCACGCTGTTATATGTTTTTCCCTGATTCCCTCTAGTTCTGTGTCGTCTTCCTGGTTCCCCTCCGGTGTACACACATATACCATACATGTGATCAGCAGCATGGGGTTATTTAGTAGTGATTCGACCAGATGAGTAGAAGTCCTTTGCTTCTTAAGTCCCATTGTTGTATCACCTAACATTTTGGATTTAACATCCACTTATCAGAGACCAGCTACCGTTTGTCTCTTTGCTCTTGGCTTACCTCACTCAACATGATTTCTTCTGGCTCCATCCATTTCCCTGCAAATGCCATTGTTTTGTCATTTCTAATGGCTGCAGAATATTCCATTGTGTATAGATACCACGATTTTTGGATCCATTCATCTGTGGTGGGACATCTGGGTTGTTTCCATAGGAAGTCTCTTCCACTTAAACCGTGACTCTAGCTCTTTTCCTTTTCTGGGATTATTATTATTTTTGGGGGGGGGGTCCGGTTGTGGGGCCTGAACTCTGGGCCTGGGCACTGTCCCTCAGCTCTTCAGCTCAAGGCTAGCACTCTACCACTTGAGCCACAGCGCCACTTCTGGCTTTTTTCTTTTTGCTTATGTGGTGCTGAGGAATTGAACCCAGGGCCTCGAGCATGCAAGGCAAGCTCTCTACCACTGAGCCACCTTCCCAGCCCTCTGTGATTATTTTTGAGATTTAAACTCAAAATTTTTGTCTCATTTGTTGCTCAGACCTGCCTGGAGTGTGATCCTATATATGTCTCCCATGTATTGGTGAGGACAAGTTATAAGCACCATATGGTTGATATGGGGGTCTTCCTAACTTTTTGTCCCAGCTGACCTCAACCTGTGATCTCCCTGATTTCTGCCTCTCCACTTCCTATGATTATAATCATGTGTTTGGCAGGAAAAGTACATTAAATAAAATATTTGAAAATTCTATCAAATGGGACAAATTTGACTTTTTTGTGAATACTGTTTTAAATTTAGTTAAAAAGTTTAATATTGAAGACAAAATTTTGCAGGTGAACACAAACTGGACAGAGCAGTGTCATGGCAAAAACAGTGTTCTATATACAAAATTGGAAATTTACCAGTATGGGCCTTTGAACTCCAGGGCCTTGAACTCTTGCTTGGGCTTTCTCATTTCCAGACAGGTTTTGTTAAATAATTTTTTAAGCTTAATTTTATTGTCAAGGTGTTGTACAGAGGAATACAATTGCATATGTAACCTAATGAGTGCATTTCTTGTTGAACATTGTTACCCTCCTTGTTTTTTTTCTCCCACTTTCCCTCCCCCGACAACCTCCCTCCCCAAGTTGTAAAGTTCATTTCCACCATATTGTCTTGTGAGTATCACTGTTGCATTGACTTATCCTTTGTCTCACCATTTTGTTATTCTCTTTCCCTTTTCCAAATCAGATAAACAGATATACAAAGGATAGGGTACCAAAATCAAATACAGGGATAAGGGATAAAGTAAGGGAAAAAAAATGAAAGAAAAAAGAAATAACTTGACATGTGCATTAAAAATAACAACAAAGAAAAACCTCTTGTTTCCATATCTTGGAGTTCATTTTGATTAGCATCATTTTATATGGTCTTATGAACATAGTTATTGTCATAGTTCTACTTCTGGATTTTTTTTGCTGGATAATTGGGGATAAGAACATTTCAGATGGGACTGCCTTACTAGCAATGAACCTTGATTTGCAGACCTCAATCTCTTAAGTAAGCAATGATTATAGGCATGAGTTATAGCGTGAAAAATAATTAATGTATTCATGAGTGAATTATAAGAATCTAGAATATTTTAACTACCAGAATAGATTCTATAGCTGTCAGTTTTTATAACTACATGCAGATACACACACATGTAATAACTACATGCGGATACACACACATGTAACCCTAAAAGCTTGCAATAATGAAGCTGACACGGAATCAGGAAAAACTGAAAGACAACTACATTATGGAAATCCTCCTTTTGTGGTCCACTGAGGTTTTGGAAGGCTTTAGAAAATTGCAACTATTAAAAAGCAAAGCTTACCCTAGACACTGAAATTTGTACTTGTAAAATATGGAAGATACTGAAGAAAATTAAAGTTTGAGTGCTCACACTCTATACATAGATCTCATTTTGAAAGCCTGTACGATTGTACTTTGAACTGTCTTGATTATTAAGAAGAATCTTTTCATGAAACTTCTGTTTCTAATTTGATGAGTTTATATTCTTTTTCAGAATAGAGTGGAATTAGGAGGTAAGATCTATGATTTTCCAAAAAACTATATCAAAACAAATTTGATGAGATTTGTCTTCAAAAATGTTTAACTGCACTAACAGTGAAAATATTAGGCAGGAAGTCTTTACACATTTCAATAGGAAAAATATTAGAAAATCATTTATTTATCAGACTACTCTGATCTATTTACAAGGGGAATTTTCTCCAAAAGGGTATTTAGCCTAAGCAAAAGTTATTTGAAAATGTTTGTTTAAATTTAGGAAAACTTAGCACATAAATTTGAAGAAGATGAAAAGCAATTTTCTGTGAAATTTTATGATGAAATAATATACTTAAAAAATAACGTGGGAGTCTGAGGTAGGAGGCAAATGCATTTTAGGCCAGGGTGAACTACATAGTGAAGGGGTATTTTCACAATAAAAAAAAGAAAAGAAAAGACAAAAACAAAGTAAAATAAGTTAATTAAAAATTTAAAAAATCTCTGTTGACATGCATTAGACAGATGTCGCGCATGTTTCCATACCAAGAAAGTTATTCCTGTCCTATGAAATTTTAGTATTCAAATGATCATTGCTTAAAGTTTCTCTTTTACTTTTGCTTTATTATATATTGATGCTTATTTTAATTACAGACAGGTTTTTGAGTAACACTTTTTCATATGTCTAAGTTATTCAATCAAGATCTGTTCATGGTTTTAGGCGAGTAATACTTTAAGGACACATTTAGTTTCCAAACGTTCTGGGCCTGCTTGATCAATTATATTGTAATCCTGTGGGCAAAACCCTTAGCACCATGCCTGGCTCATTGTAATCTCACATTATTACCATAAGCCGCTTAGTGAGAAGCCTCCTGAGCCACAAAACCTTTCATAATCCCCTTTCCTGTGGCCTGTGGAACACTTGCGTAGATCCTGAGTTCATCATTTGTGTGTAACTGTTATTTTATTGTTTAACCTATTCTAAGCATGGTCTTTTGTTTCTTTTCTTTCTGACTTTGCTTTTTTTTTTTCTCCTTTTTGTAGTTGTTCTCATAGTGTGTCATACCAACTTTCCTGGTCCCTAATTTTCACTGCAATTGCCTGGCTTTTTCTTTCAAAGTTTTATGCAGAGGTATCAGACTTTCTGCTGCTTCCCTTAACTCTTTCCCGAAAGAGATGCTGCTGATTCTTTTCTCTTTTTAAACAATTAACTTAATTTTATTGTTGGGGTGAAATACAGGGAAATTACAGTTACATATAAGGTAATGAGTATATTCTTGCCAAACAGTTACCCCTCCCTTGTTTTTCTCCCACTTATCCTTCCCCCAGGATCCCCTGCCCGCGAAGTTCCTTTCCAACATAGTGTCTTTTGAGTATTGATGTTGCATTGGTTCATCCTTTGTCCTTTGTCTCACTATTTTGTTTTCCTTTTCCCTTCCCCAAATTAGACAAATATATACACAGCCACAGGGTACACTGTTTGTGATTTTGGTATCCTGCTGCTGCTGATTTTGCACCTATGTGGCTGAAGTTAGTACTGTGTGTTGAACCCAGTGATGTCCAGGTGAGGTGAGCAGTCAGTATGAGTTCAAATCCCACCTGGGTATCTTTACTTAGTTGCTGAGACCGGTGACACAGATCAGCAGTATGCTGAATGGCTTTTTCCATTCTCTTCTGAAAATCTCTGCCACCTGTCTAGCTCAGATTATCCTCACCCTTGTCACTGTTGCCTTTAAATTTAAAAGGTACAAATTGTAACATTTATTCACATTTTTATTGGTCAAATATTGTTTTAAGGTACGAGAAGAAGAGGTTTTGTACAGGTTATTCTTTTTTTTTATTTTTCATTTTTTATTGTGAAAATACTGTACAGAGGGGCAGGTTATTCTTTAATTTTTTTTTCTGGGAATCCAGAAAGACTCTAGGAGAAACTTGTTGTCATCAGTTTCTTGCTGTGGAAACAGTAAAATATAGCAGAATGTAGGAATGCCTTGCATGACAAGAATAGAGGAGATGATATATAGACCAAAGGATAGAATTGATATTTCAGATACCTTAAAATGAACATATGAATGCTTTTCAATTTGTTTCTGGGCTGAATTTGCGTTTAGAAACTGAGGATAGTGGTTAATAATAAAGGAAAAAAATAGTTTGCCTAAGATAGCAAAACAGAAACTATCTTTGGATAAGAATCTGAGATAAATTGGCAGATGATGAAATCTGAGATGTACAAGGTTAAAGCAGTGTTTCAAAAGCCTGAACTGTGAAATCAATTTAGTGAATTATAGCTAGCGTGTAATAAAAGGAATAACAGTGACAATGAAATGGGTTAAAGTAGAATATATATGAAAGAACAGGATCTGATACCCAATGCAGTAAAGGTTGTTATTGGCTTGGGAAGTTTTCCAGTCATATTTGTGTATGCTGGGAATGATATAAATATATTTCTTGCTATAGGTTAAGAAAAAGGTTGGCAAAGACTCTTAGACTTCTTAGTTATCATAGGAACAAAACCTAGCTGAAGGAGTCCATTCACCCACCAACATCTTGTATCTGGAAGTCCTTTTACTTATTATGGAATCCTTGTGAAGAAGAAAAGCAGACTGTTACTATTAAAGAGTCATTTTTTAGAAAGTGAAATTCAAAAAAAACCTTGAATTAGAATACGGATAAAGTTCTACTCATTGTTTTAAAACAGAACTTGTAAATCTTTTTACAAGACCTGCTCCTCAGAGACACAGGATATAGCTCGAGGCTTGTCCATACAAATTTGGAGCTGCTTTAAAATCAATTTATTTTAAAAATATGCAAAATAATGTGAAAGGACTTTGACAAATCAATAAGGAAAAAAATCTTATAAGACTGAGTCAGAATGCATACACAAATGCATCTAGATAACAAATAATATCTGAAGTGAGCCTCAAAACCCTTACTTTTCAGAGAAATGAAAAACATAAATTAAAACTCCATGAATATATAGTGTAAGAAATCAAGATTGTGGTTCTTTTGGGAGCAGGGAGTGATGACAGGAGCCATAATAGAAGTTGTGATGATAATTTTAATAGCCTAATTTTTTGTGTGTGTATACATGTGTGTGCACATGTGCGTGCATACACACATACATACACACACACATGCGTGGGGCTTGAACTCAAGGCCTTGGTGCTTTCTCTTAGCTTTTCTGTGCTGAGATGCAGGTTTAATCATAGATTGTGGTAACATTTTCTTGTCTATCTTATGAAACTTCATAGAGCTATATAATCATTTGTCTGCTTCTCTGCATCCATTATAATGTAAAGTTAGATTTAACAATTTTCACAAAAACTTATTTTTTATTCCTCAGTATCTCTGTAGTTTGTTTAAAAATAGTATTTCAAACAAATACTTAGATTTTTGTTACATAGCTAAGATGTTAGGGATGAAACTTTTTAAAAAATACCAAATTTATCTGAGGTGATGAGGCTTTGCATGCAGTCAATTTCTCGTTTTTGTCTCGTGTCAAAATATTTTGAATACTCCACCATCTAGCAATGTAAGGATAGAAATGTTGAGAGAGTATTACTGCCGATCCAGCATTGTGAATAATGACTTCCATCTACTAGTACTGAATACATTGATGTCTATCTTCAGCTGATTGGTAAAGGTACTCATGTCACTGAGTGGAGTGAATGGTTCTTCATCTCTTTTACTATATCTCAGGAATACCATCTTCTAACCTACATTTCATTTTTGTTATGCTATCTTATTATATCTTGTAAAAATGTTCAATTTTGTCATAGAGTCGCTGATAGAGTGCTCATTTGTGGATGAATATTGCTATTAAAATGAACTGTGCAACAGTCTTTAGAAATTATATATATATTTCACATAAAAAAACAGTTTCAAAGAATCCAAAAATTTACTACCCAGATATAATACTTTTTAATTCTTTGCACATTGCTGTTTGTTTTTGTGAAATTAAATGCTGTTTTAAATAACAGATTCTTTCCTACCTTATTTTTTATGAACTTGTTTTCTTTTTGTGCATCTCTTTTAAATACAACTTTCCAAAAGTTAATGCATATTTGTACATTTGAGTTTTGCTCTGACATCATATATTAACATATATAGTAAAATATTTAATTAAATGTTTTTACATCAATGGCATTATATTGTATATATTCGTGCATAGCATTTTTCTTTCTTCTTCCTTTCTTTTCTTTCTTTTTCTTCCCAGTCTTCTGTTTTCCCTCCCTCCCTCCCTCCCCCCTCCCTTCCTTCCTCCCTCTCTTCCTCCCTCCCTTCCTTCTTTCCTTCTCTTTATTCTTCCCTCCTTCCCTTCCATCATTCCTTTGCCAGTACTAGGGCTTGAACTCAGGGCCTTGGTGCTGTTCCTTAACCCCTTCACTCAGGACCCATTGCAACAATGAGATGTACAAGTCGTATGTTGAAAACTAACTTTACAACTTTGGTGGGGGAGGGAGGAGGGTTGAGGGGGCCGGGCGGGGGGGGGGAGGATGGGATGGGAAGGGGAAACAAAGGAGGAGGCTACAATACTTGAAAAGAAATGTACTCATTATCTTGCCCATGTAATTGTAACCCCTCTGTACAGTATTTTCACCATAAAAAAAAGACTGACACTCTACCAATTTAATCATAGTTCTACTTCCAGAGCTGGCCAATTGAAGGTAAAAAGTCTCATGGACTTTCCCACCTGGGCTGCCTTGTAACTGTCATCCTCAGACCTTAATATTTTGACCTCTAGTGTCCTTCCCTCTATGCTCTCCCCTTTCCCCTCCTGTTCCCTCCTCTCCCTTCCTCTCCCCTCTACTCTCCTTCCCTCTTCCCTTTTCTTCTTTATCAGTACTGTGTATTGGACCTTAGGTTTTATGAATATGTGGAAGGTGCTCTACTACTTGAACTATGCCGCAACTCCTTTGTTTTGTTTTTATTTTATTTTGAAATAGGGTCTTAGTACTGGCCAGCCTCAAATTCACAATCCTGTTGACTCCACTGCCCAAGCAGATTAGGTTACAGGGATACACAACCATACCTGATTTAACACACATTATATTTTAGGTAAACACACATACACACATTTGATTTGCAGTAAAGTACTCCACATAGTTAGTTTATCCATTTGTATATTACAAGTTGCTCTTATAACCATGATGCAGAAGCAGATTTGGACTGGGTATAAGTGACATTGTCTGAACACAAAATGTCAGATGAGATTGCTAAATCAAGCAAATCAAAGGCACCTAATAAGGTACACTACCACACCTTATCAAGCTGGCTTCTGAACAATACCTATTTTCATTCTTGCCAGTAGTAATTTGAAGCTTTCATTTCCCTATTTGCCTCCAACATTTTTATTAGGCATTTGAACTTTAAGTATGTTGCTTATTTAAAAAAAACAGAGGATCAATTTGCTTCTTCTATACTTTCATCTATTTTATAAATCTTTCTGTATAAAGAAAGAACCCAACTGAAGAATGTAAACTCTGTCTTTTAATTCTGGCTACACAGAGTGGATCTTGGTAGAAAATAAAGCACTTTAGTGTATTTCTCTTTTAAGAATCTGTCTTTTCAAGTAAGTTTCAGAATCACACTTAAGTTTTGAATTTCACAGCATCACTTCTTTTAAAAGCAGTCCCATTCTTCTTGTCATTCTGACTTGAATATCTGAGATGCAGCTCTAACTCATGAGGTTCCTAAAAGAGGAGCCCACACACATGCATCCCAGGGGACCACACAGAGGTAGGCAGGCCCAGAAGAAAGATTATTGTAAGGTTTATTAGAGGAGTCCTATTTCCCCCAAGAGGGAGCACATGGACCCCATCACCATCCAGGTAGCAGGAGGGTCTGAGGGAGAGGAAGTGAGGTAGATGGGAGCTCAGGTGGGTCTGGCCAGAGAGAGGGAGGGGCCAGCTGTATGGTGGGAACTCCAGGAATGGGAGAGGGCCCAGGTGTGCGTGGAGCTGAGGACCAAAGGTGAGCACAATACTAACAGTTCCTCTGAAGGTCTCCTCACCCAGAAGCTACTGGAGCATCAACTCCACAGGAAAAAAAAAATCTTAAAACATTACTCTGTTCCTCAGAGGATCAATCTGGCTTAGTCCTAATGATGTCTTCTATTTGGTGTAGCAGCTGAAGTGTCTAGTCTGCAATTTTCTTTCCCCTCCGTGCAAACATGGATAAGTCTATTGGGACCTTTCCATTTTCCTTGACTTTCTTTTTCTTGCACATACATTTTTAATTATATGAGAAAAAAACATTTTTCTACAAACCCTCTGGAAGACTTCCCCTTCCATATCATTGATAAGAACATTTCTTCCTGATGGTTCTCCAAATATTAACTGGCATGGGTTTTAGAGTAACCATAATTGGTTTAGATCAAGAATTGGAAGACTATGGTCCAAATACAGACCTAATTCTAGCTAATGCCTTGTTTTAAATGATTCGGGAGCTATAAATAGCTTTCACATTTTTAAGTGGCTGAAAAAAACAAACGGTCAAAAGGAGAAATTTCCATGAAGCACAAACATTCAGTGAAATTCAAATGTCAATGTCCATTAACAAAGTTTAATTAGGACCCAAATTCATTTATTTCTGTAGCATCATCATTTCCTTTGTGTTGGAAGAACAAAATGAGCCCTTGTGACTGGACTATCTGGCTTGAAGAGCCTCAAATATTTACTATCTGGCCAATTCCAGTAAGGACTCTCTTTTTATCCCATAGGGAAGAATCCACTTTGCTGGCCATCACATCAGCCAGGATTATGAAACAAAATCAGAGCTCTGTTAGCAGAGCCCTGGGAGGGTAAAGACTATTGGAAGGAAGAACTAACTGTCAGCCTTTTGTGGAATATTACAGTGGTTAACTTGCTTCTCTACTGCTGATCAGCTCCCATTCCTCCCAGCCCCAGTCATTTCCTGGTTATCTTGGAACACCCTTCATACCACACCATTTTTAATACTTTTTTATTGTAAATTTATTGTACAGAGGGGTTACAGTTACATAAGCAAGGTAATGAGTACATTTCCTATCAAGCATTGTTGCCTCCTCCTTTGTTTTCCCCTACCATCCCTTCCTTCCCACCTCCACAACTATACTCCCCTCCCCAGCCCCCTCCCCCCTGCTCCCCCCACCTAAATTGTAAAGTTCGTTTTTTCAGTTTGTTTGTTTTACCACAGCTTTTCATCATGCATATGAGGGCCACCTCCAAGCTGTTATTCGGGGCCTTCTGTTCCCTGTCTTCTTCGTGTTCCAGCTCCTGAGGTTAACCTATAAGTGAGACATATCAGGAATCTGGTTTTTCTTTTCTTTCTGTGAATGTGCTCTCTTTCACATCTGTTCAATTTTTTCCAGTGACATCAATTTATGAATGATCTCATTTTAATGGGAACCATCTTTCAACTTTTACCTTAACTTTACGGAAATTTGTCTTCACCTTTTGCATCCACATAATCTTTGTCATTTTCTGAAGTCGCAAAGTGATTTTCTTCTTTCCCTTATCACACTGATAGATAGCATTTTGCCTTTTTATTGCCAGAGTCTTTTCTAGAACATGTGCAGGCCACAGTTGCCCTAGCACTATCATTTTAAAACCAGTACCATAGTTTATACTTAGGAGAAAACACTGCATAAATAAGAACATGTTCAAATTTATGGCATAATTATATGAAAAGTGTCTTTAAATTTTTAGGACATCTGAATTATACCTTAATAAAAGTAATTTTAAAAACCAGTTACTTGATGTACAAAACTTCTTCACACACACACGTTTAATTTAAGAGCTTTTATCAGCATATATTAGTTGTGCAAGGAAGGTTTTGTTGTGACATTTATAATTTTATTGATATTCAGACATATATTAAGTCATTTATTTATGATTTTACTCAAAGCAATTATAAAAAAACCCTTTTTGTCTTAAAAAACTAAACCTTAATTAGCCCAATATATTTAGTAAATGATAAAGTTGTCAAAATTAGGAGCATTTAAAACTTGCAATGTCGCTAGCCATGTATATAATTCTAGGGGAGGAGAATGAATGAAGCCTTAGTCACTAACAAAGAAATACACAATCACACATAAACTTAGAGCCAATCTCAGTGGGAGAGGATATAGACAATATTAAGTACAGAAGAAACATGCCTAGAAATCCTATTTTTTTTTGTGAAGCATGTCATAAAGGTTATAGGAGACATGACATGGGTCAAGTGTATTATTATTATAGTCAATAAAAAAAATAATTTCCAAAGACATTATAAAATCCAAAACATCACCTAATTTGAGGCAAATTTGTAAAGTTTAGCTGGCATTATTTTTTCTACATGCTAATGCAACAGTGTAAATCCCATTTCATATTCACTGCTAATGGTTTTGAAATGATGTAACAATTGAGGAGTATTTTCTTTTATGAGATTCACATTATCATAAAATTTGAGTGTGAAATGGTATCTTAATAGGTCTTCATACTGTAGACTATTAGATATATACAATGGGATGATCTGAACTGTAGGCATTTGAATTGTAGACATTTGCCAGAAAGGACAGGGCAGGTAAAGACTCTAGAAGCCTTGTAACTTCAATAGATATAGCTATGAAAAAAATATTTCAATGAGCTATTAGAAAATGTAGTGTAGAATCTTTAAAGTACTTAGATGCCTAACTAGAAAGTACTGAAATTTAATTCATGATAATGGGAGAGCCATTTTTATGTTTATAAAAATTGTTCTTTTCATGTGGAAATCACATGAAAACCACTGGTTTCTTTTGTGTGGCTAAGTCCTAACCTCCTGAATGAACTTCACATCCTCAAACATAGCTTAGGAAGATTTGTATTAAAAAGCCTGGGACTTTGTAGGACAAACAGAAGGCAATAGATCAAGTTCTGCTCCTGAGTGGTATTTCTGTTGCTCAGTGTCTGTAATACTTCACTGAAGGATATACAAAAGCTGAAAGAAGGATACAGGTTGACCCATTGTAACAATGAGATGTACATGACACGACATTGAAATGAACTGAACAAGTTGGGTGGTGAGAGGAGTTGAGGAGGTGGGGAGGGAAGGGATGGTAGGGGAAAAACAAAGGAGGGGGTAACAATGATCAATAGGAAATATACTCATTACCTTACTCATGTAACTGTAATCCTTCTGTATAGTATCTTTACAATAAAATAATAAAAAAAAAGAAAAAGAAAAAGAAAAGAAGAACCCTCCATAGCTCAAGCCTGGTATCTTAGCTACTCAGGAGACTGAGACTTGAGTAGCAAAAATCAAAGCCACCTTAGGCAGGAAAGTCCATGAAACTTTTATTTATTTTATTTACCATTAACCACCAATAAACTGAAAGTAGAGCTGTGCCTCACATGGTAGAGCTCCAGCCTTGAGCAGAAAAGCTAGGGGTCAGTGTCCAGGCCCTGAGTTCAAGCCTCCATATCAGTAAACACAGACACAGAAAGATAAAAAGAAAGAGAGAGAAAGAAAAGAAAGAAACATAGAGAAAGAAACAGAAAGAAAGAAAGACAAAAAGAAAGAAAGAAAGAAAGAGGAAGAAAGAAAGAAGAGGAAAGAAAAGAAAGAAAGGATGAAGAAAGGGGGTCCCATGTTAGAATATATGTCAGCATGTTTAGACCCTTGGTGCTTGTAACTTGTGGTTTATTTTAAATTATGGTAATTTTGGAAAAGCGGTCACTCATGGATTGGGTCTTAGAGTTTGAATCCATGCCTCTTACTAATTTTTTTTAATCTTTTGGTTCTCAATAAATTATTCATAATCATCACTAGAAAGTAACCAGAAATGAGATTAGTCCATGAACAAAATGCTTATGAATTGTTTGGAGAAAATTGCTCAGGTTTGTTTTACATTATTAATAGTCATATGTAATTAAATTTTATACACTACACAAAATCATGCCCCTTGAGAGAGCACAAGAGCAAGAAGGTTGATAATATTATTTACATGTTATTGATATCGGTACTGAGAAGTGGAATTCATTATTTTATTTAAATAACTGTGATGGTTGACTTTTGTAAGCTAAACATGAAAGCCCCATGGAAAGCACATGAGAATTTATCACTTGTTCTATATTAAGATTGTTTCTTACAGTTCTTGGAATATCGACTGAAAAAAAACTCATGATTTCCTCAGTTTTTTTTTTTTTTTGTCTTTTCTTTTTTGGTACTGGGGATCGAACCCAGGACGTTGCACTTGCTAGGCAAGCGCTTTGCCACTGAGCTACATCCCAGCCCGATTTCCTCAGTTTTGATGGTGAACTTAGATTACTTGCAAAGTATGTATCTAGGTAATACTTTTTTATAATCCCTTATTTTCCATTGTTTGTATCATTCTTGAAATGTGAAAACCACTGGTAATATATGAGTTGAATAAAAACTATGTGTTTTTTTTTTAAAAAAGAACATTTGCTCAGTTTTCAAAGAGAGAGAACATTACAGGATGCTTGCTGAAGTGCCAAGGTCTACACGGTTTCAATGGAATTATGCAGAACAGTGAAACATCACCTGCATGAAGGACTCAGCCCTGTGACACCACCTGCTGTGTGGTGAATGTTGAGTCCTAGACCTGTGGGATTTGTTTCTTCCTAGCAGTCTCTGCCTTGGAGTTTAGGAAGGAAACCTCAGTTACTGTAGTACCTTGTCAGACCACAGCCTGCCCACAATGCTAGGACTTGCCTGTAGAAAGGGTGGAATAAGATGACATTTAATATGTTCCATAGAAGGAACACATGAAATATTCTCTTATCTTGAGATGACAGACACTGCTACCACAGACCTCATTAGGAATATAGGGAAATGACTAAAGAAAATTTAAGCAATTTTCCTATCTATCTATCTATCTATCTATCTATCTATCTATCTGTCTACTATTTTTTTTATAATTTTCATTTGTAAACAATTATGCATTCTATCTACAACAGGAATTAAGGATAAAACAAAATCTTCTCCTACTTGGAGATTAAAGAAATCAGTGTGAAAGCATCCTTTGAAGTTACCATCTGGATGAGTTGTAATATATAATTCATACTCTGTTCTTGTAAATACCTGTTAAGAGAAGGAAATTGTAGTGAGTGGTTTCTAAAACAGGCCTCCTTGTTAGCTATGTAGCTCACAAATAAATAAGCCTTGAAATAGTAGATTCCCAGAACAGTTTTAGAAGACTTTTATTTCTCTTCACAGCTTTCGTGTTCCTTTACTTCACCTTAAGTAGGTCTAGCAAAGTAACATAGGCTGTCATGAATATATGGTATGGCTTGATAAATCTTAAAAACCACAGTCCTCATGTCCCTTTTTACAGAATAAGAGGAATAAGAAATCTTGAACAGGAAATGTCAACTTGGGGAGCAAATCTAGTGGGAGTGTTAATAAAATCTCCCTTTTATGGAGCCCTTGCCTTATTTTATGTCATATTTATTACCACACAGTGCATAAGATTGTTATCATCCTTGTGTTAGGATGGAACCGACAAGTTGGAATAACTGCTTTGATTTGCAGAGCTGGAAACTGGCTGTGCTAGGAGTCCAACCCCTGCAGGGTCACAGTGCAGTGAAAACTCCAGTACAGGAGAAACAGCCGATCTCTCTGCTCGTTGGTGCTATACACACTCGCTTACTCTAGGTTTTCATCTGTAGGGCCATATGAACATCTGAATGTCACCTCCTCATGATTTTGTAGAGCTGATTTATAGCCTCTTGTGTGTCCTGAATGTCTTCTTCCTCCCTTACTGATGTCTACCTTTATATCCTGACAGTTTTTAGCCCAATTGCAGGACTTTCTCAGGTTCAAGAGTCTCTCATAGAGAGGCTCATATGTTTTTCCTAAAGAGGGTCTGCTGATGTTTGATAATTGTAGCTCTCTGTATAGAAATGACATAAGGCTCTTTAGGGGTCCAGGTCTTGTTTTGTAACTAGGAAAGCATGCCCTTCCATCAGCATTTCTCTCCCCTCCGAGGGCTACGAAATCCTTAGATATTTTTCACTGACAAACTATTGCTTGCCATCCTAGACACAGATCTAAGGCACCCAGTCTGCTTTCTCCTCCTTTGTTCTCATCTCTGGGGTTTGTATTTAGTTATAAAGTATAATTCATTTGGCTCAATCTTTGTGAACCTGTGAGTGAACCTTTCTGTCTTCCTCTTTCTTTTTGCACAGTACCCTAGAGAAAACTACATCAATTGATTTTTCCTTGTTGCCCTGAGCCAGAGACCAATGTCCTCTTGTAAGTTAAACAAGAGGTGCTCCTATTATCTTAAGAAGACCATATGTATATTTGAAGACCTCCAAGGTAGCTAGTGTTATTTTCAGTTCTCTGCTCATTTAAAAATCCTTTTGGTCATTTTTGTATAGGAAACAGTGATTTTTTCCCCCTTTGGTTGCATCTCAGCTCTAGGACTATTCAGTTCCCAAATCCTGCTTGTGTGCTCACATTTGACAGTACAGACTTGTATGAAAAAACAAGCCTCATTCCTCAAGCCCAAAGTGCCTTTATCACTTCCAATTGTTTTCTCTGTCCACATGGGTCTCATTTTACAGCCTCCAGGAAGAGAAACTGGACTATTGTCTCTTCATATATATTGGTCACATCCTCGTGAGACTTTTTTTTTATTTTAGTGGAAACACTCTTTTATTTGACATACAGAGCACTGCCAAATGCTCTCTTAGCTTGAAAATAGCCACTGTTTCTATCACTTGACAAAGAAAGACAATAAGTACACTGACTAGAACACCACAATCTGACACATGTCTCTTGGCTGAAATATCTGAATACTCATTATTATTTTGTTTCCATTGTCATTGCCACTTTTTTTCTGGTCCTGGGGCTTGAACTCAGGGCCTGGGCATTGTTCCTGAGCCTCTTTGTGTTCAAGGTTTGCACTCTACTACTTGAGTCACACACACAATGCCTGGCTCACTTTTTTTTTCTTTTAATGTTGAAATATTTCCAGTTTCTTGTCAGTTCATTATGCATTTAGAAATATGTTACAAAATATTTTATCTCCCATATTAGTTGTTTTTCTTAAAGGTTTCTGTACATATACAGCTGGGGATAGAAGTCTGGTGCATTACTTGTTTTTAAAAATATCTTAAAGAACTGTAGCAAACTATCAAGTTTTGTGAAACCCAAATAAAGCTCACATAGGTATTTGCTGTATTTTTCTATAATTTTTAGTTCTAGTTTTAAAAAAATGGATCCACTTGTACTGGATGTAAGAAAACGCATTTAACATAGTTTAGAATTCTTGCCTTTCTTTTCCTTTTCAAATCACTACCATTTCCCTTCAGTAGTTTCCCCAGTGGCCCTTTTGAGACTGACTCTGCTTGCTTACATCTGGAGTCTAGTGGTGAGAAACCCCAGCGCCATTAGCAAGCCTCAGGCTTTGTCCATAGAGATTGATGGTCATTAAATTGCTATACTTTATATCAATTTTGGTTACATTGTAAATATTCTGTGTGTCCTTCACCCAGTTTTCTTGGGTTAGAAGGGAGGGTATTTCCTCTAAAACTCCAACCTAAAGCATAGATACTAAGGATTAGGTAGGGGATTAAAGTTACTACTTCTCCGGTCTCTCTTCAGTGGATCTCAATGATGAATGCAATGAGCTATCCTTTATCTGTTGTTTTTGCTTCCAAATGCAGGTTAAAGGAGTTGTGCTGTATGGGTCCTGAAATTTGTGTTATCAGGGTGTGCTGGGAAACAATGCCATCTGCTAAGTGACTCAATCCAAGAGAATGAGAACTCAGGATGGGCTTTTAGGGACTGAACTTATAATACTGAACACCTCATGAAAAGAACTCTAGCTTCATGGGAATGCTATATGCTTAGAATTGTAACCAGACCAGAGTAGTCACAATATCAAATTACATTTAAAACAGAGTTTCATTGGTATTACTCTTCAAATATGTCTATTTCCATATATTTATCTATTGTGCTATTGGAAAAATGAGTGGGCTAGATATTATGTTTCTAACCCTATATACAGAACTAAAAGTGCTTTTCCTGTTGATTACTTTTGTAGTTATTGAATAGGGATCTTTATACATACAGCTCTGCATATATTTATTTTGTACCTAATTTTTCTGAAAGATCTTTCATCAAATTCATAAAATTCAGATAGAAATATATGTATTTCAGACTCTATTACAATTTGTGTTTTAAGTGATTCAGAAAATGGAAAGATTTCTTTTACGGTGACATACCTGGGTTTTGAAAGACAAAAGTATCCTATAAGAACTGCAGAAGCATTACTGAATAATGACTATGGAAATAATAAAAGTAGGTTCAATGTGGCATCACCTTTGGAAGCAGAAAAAAAGATGGTTCCAATTCTTATCATTCCAATAAAAAGATATAAAATTTGGCTTTTTAATATACTAGGAACTCAGACGACTTTTGGATCTGTAATTTTGCATGTTAGTCTTATACTGCTATGGCCATAGAAATCTTTCACGCCAGTGACATTATTGTTTTCTAAGTCAAGTCCTAGATAAAGCTTCTCTACAGTTACAGGAGATGCAAACTGGCAGAGCACAGGATGGTGCAGGTGTGGCTTAGGTTCAGCTGCATTGTTTGATGATGGGCTTTGGAACGCAGGTGGGGGTAAAAGCCATAAAAAGGGAAATAGGCTTTTATTTTTGGTGGACTATCCATAGATATGGGAGACAGCCACAAAGAGCAAGACAGCCATAGGTCTCTCATTTCAGGGGATAATGAAAATTTTTCTATCAATTTAAGACATTTTATATCTACTACAAAGTGATAATCTTATTTATTGCACATTTATAGCTCTGCATTTTTTCCCCATTTGGTCTACTGGAGAGGAATCTAAATGTAGAAAATGTGAAATAAAGACTGACTGTATAGTCAGGCGATGTATTGAAAATCTGTGATACATATCTTTTCTCCCCAGTACTATTTATTTCCTATGCCCTAACCACATTGTATTTAAAATAAACTTTAAAAAATTTAGGTTAGCTGGGCACTGGTGGCTCATGCCTGTAATCCTAGCTACTCAGGAGGCTGAGATCTGAGGATCATGGTTCAAAGCCATCCCAGGCAGGAAAGCCCTTGAGACTATTATCTCCAATAAACCACTCAGAAAACCAGAAGTGGTGTTGTGGCTTAAGTGGTAGAGAGCTTGCCTTGGGCTGAAAAGCTGAGAGACAGTGACCAGGTGGAGTTCAAGCTCCACAACCGATAAAAAGTTGTTGTTGTTGTTGTTGTTGTTATTATTATTATTATTTGCTCATCCTGGGGGTTAAACTCAGGACCTAGGTGCTGTCCCAAGCTTCTTTTTTTAAAAAAATATTTTATTGTAAAGATGCTGTACAGAGGGTTTACCGTTACAAGAGTAAGGTAATGAATACATTTCTTTTTTTTTTTTTTTGGTGGTCCGGGGACTTGAACTCTGGGCTTGGGCATTATCCCTCAGCTCTTCAGCTCAAGGCGATGCTCTAGCATTTGAGCCACAATGCCACTTCCAGTTCTCTAGTGGTTTATTGGAGATAAAAGTTTCATAAACTTTCCTGCCGGGCTGGCTTTGAACCATGATCCTCAGATCTCAGCCTCCTGAGTAGCTAGGATTACAGGCGTGAGCCTTTAACCTCCTCCCTTGTTTTTCTCCTACCATCCCTTCCCTTCCTCACCTCCCCCACTCCTCCCTCCCACCCCAAAGTTGTAAAGTTCATTTCGAACAGGTCTTTCTTTGTTATTGTTTTCTCATGTACTATGTGATTTTTTTTGTTTCTTTTGTGTGTTCTTCCTGCCTTGTATATCTTCTGTTGCCACTGTATTTGGTTATGGTACCCTGCATCTTGTATATAAACTTATCTAGTTTGGGGAGGGGAAGGGGAATAGCAAATTGTGATACATACCTTTATGCTAGAGTTCCCCTGGACAGTCCAAAGTTGGATCTGCATGAGGACAGCTTTTCAGGGATCTTTGAAGTCCTGGACTTCTCATAATTTGACAACTTTACATATCTCTCCACTTCTTCTGCCTCCTCATTTTATTCAGCAATGCCACCATAGATGTTTCCTTCTCTCTCTCTCTCTCTCTCTCTCTCTCTCTCTCTCTCTCTCTCTCTCTCTCTCTCTCTCTCTCTCTCTCTCATACTTAAAATACACATTTACAACCACCCATATTTTAAAATACAAAGTGGAGTGGCTTAAATAAATTTATGAATCTTCAGAGTATCATGTTACATTTTTAATCCAACTAATAATCATTTGTATGTACTAGAAACCCCTTCATAGTAAAGAAATCAAAAGCCCTAGTAATATAATAGCTTAAGAAACATACTATTCACATGAAAAAATAAAACTAGGAAAATTGAGTAGAGTTGAAAGAGATGGTGGAGAAAATGGTGACACTTATCAACATGCCTTGTACTCAAAAACTGAAATGTTGAATTGAAATCTCTTTGTACAACTATTTAATGATAAAATAATAAAAGTAAAAGTTATGAGAAAGTGAAATTAGAGCATTTTAAAGCATGAAATTATCTTGTAACTGAAGGCTTACACCTTGAAACCAATATCTCTTATTCCCCCTCTCTGAAAAACTCCATTCTCCTCTCTGACCACAAGTTCAGCTTTATTTTAGATTCCACATGTGAGTGAGATCATGCAGTCTTTGTCTTTGTGATTCTTTGTCTTTGTCTTTGTTGATATCATTTAGCATATCTTTCAGAAAAAAGTTTACTATTTAGTAAACACATGTATTATTTTATACACACATATACATACATATAATATTTGATTCTTCCAGTCATCTATCAATGGATACTTCAATGGTAAGTCATGTGAGTGCCAAAAGGAGATGAAAATCAAAATAACACAGATTCTGAATTGACTCCAAGCAGATATAAACAAATACTGGCAGGATATAAGAAAGAAAGAAACCTTCATACACTGTTGAAGGGAATGGTAGTTACCACAGCCATTATGGAAATTAGTATGAAGGTTACTCAAGAGACAAAAAAAAAATGACCTTGGTAAAAGTGGGGCAAAATGTATCAGTTTTATAGATGATCTATGATCTAGCTTTCTAAAGTTTTGTGATTCATCCATTTTCAATTTGTGTTTCTTTTAGGCTAAACTTCATTGTGCTCAAACTCTGTTCTCATGTAGCTGAAATAGGAGGCAAGATCAAGAAAAGTCGTGGCTGAGGGCAGGGGAGAAGAAAGTCACATGGGAAACAATTTGAATGAGAAATTCTGTAAGGATAGCAGTGGTAAAGAAGCTTAAAATCTTGTCCTATTTTTTTTGTCCATTCCTTATCTCTTCATAAGCCCTGCCATCAACCACATATATACAACTATTTGCCGATTTTTCTTGCACATTCTCCATAGACCAAAGGCCAACCAGGTTCTCAGAACTTGGGTATGAGTTAGACAGAGAATCAGGCATGGAAGTCTGAGAGAGACACAAACAAGAAAGCTGACATTTGCTCTAATTAAGCAATGCCGCTATGGGAACACACATACGATACAGGAAGATTAGAAACCATTTCTCAACCTTCCCTGTTCCTTCTCTCCAGTTTTCTCAGCCCATCCAGAATCCTTCAACCCCTTTAACAGCCCAGTGTACAAGGGAGTGCTCGGATATGGGCCCCTGCAATGGTCTCTCAACCCCTTCATCTAGTTACTTTGTGGTTCTGAATTTCTATTAGACTCTTAATCATTTTTCTTTTCTATAAAATAAAGATTATTATATATAACACATTATATTATGCAGGTTAGAGGACTAATTAAGAGGGCTAAATGAAAGAATGCATGGGCATAATATTTATTGTAACTCTTGGAACATAATAAGAAATGGATAAATACAAAAATTCTTATTATTAACCCCTATTATTAATTTTATAAATATGTTAAGAAGACCTGGGCCTGGTATGAAATCCTTGAAAAGTGTCTATTCAGAAAACATACTCTTGATCCATTCATTCATTGAGGGGCATCTAGGCTAGTTCCATACTCGAATAGATCCAGAAAAGGTGGTACGTATACACAGTGCGATTTTACTCATCTGTTAGAAACAATATTAGACCATTTGAAAGAAATGGAAAGACCTGGAAAAAATGATGTTAAGTGAAGTAAATCAGGTCCAAACAGACAAAGGATGAGTATTTTCCCTTACATAGGAGACCTAGATATGAGCTTATAAACTTACAAGTAATATATTGGGTGGTATGCAAGTACCTATATAGAAATGTGTTAACTGAAATGTGGTAGATTCAACTGAGAACTCAAATAGTGTAATTCCTTAGAAAGGCAAAGTTCAACAAAATAAACACCAGGAAGAAGGTACTTCAAAAGAAAGCACACTCATCTCCTCATAGACCTCTTTTAGGATATCAGGGTCTATGATAGCAGGGGAAATCTGTACATGTTTGTTTAACTATATTTTTAAATCATGGTACAGTTCTACCATGAATAAACACTAGAAGAAAGAATCTAAGCAGGAGTAAATTTGCCTTGTAAAGAACAACAATAAAGCCTGGTGCCAGTGGCTCACGCCTGTAATCCTAGCTACTCTGGACACTGAGATCTGACGATCGCGGTTCAAAGCCAGCCCAGGCAGGGAAGTCCATGAGACTCTTATCTCCAATAAACCACTAGAAAACCGGAAGTGGTGCTCTGACTCAAGTTGTAGAGCACTAGCCTTGAGCTGAAGAGCTGAGGGACAGCACCCGGGCCTAGGGTTCAAGCCCCATGACTGACCAAAAAAAAAAAAGATCAACAATAATCATGTCAAGCAAACAAGTTATCCAATACAAAATCCTTAAATTTATTTTTTTTTAAAAAGATATTAATAACAGAGCTAAAACCAAAGAATCAGCCCTTCTTTTTTTCAGCCTCTTCTAGGACTGAATCCATCCATCTTCCAAAAACTTATCAGACAAAAGATCCCAGCTACTTGGGAATGTGTGAGGGTACATCAAACAAGGGGATCCCTGTGTGATTCTGCACAGTTTATTTAGCTTTATTTAGAAGAGAATATCAAGAGATGTCACATTTGAAATACTGCTTTAAAACAAGGATGTTTAGCAGTACAGAGGGACAGGGAAGCAGAGAGGGCACAATTTCCACATTGTAGTTAATTTCATGCTATTTTGTTACTATATTATTCAGCCAGCAACATTTTTTATTTTGGGAATTAAAATATGGTTTAAGAAAATTTCACCCTCATGTTTAAATCCTCCCATGCCTTTTATTTTTTTTGGCGGGGGGGTCCGGTCGTGGGGCCTATCTGGCCTGGGCGCTGCCCCTCAGCTCTTCAGCTCAAGGCTAACACTCTACCACTTGAGCCACAGCGCCACTTCCGGCTTTTTTCTTTTTTTGCTTATGTGGTGCTGAGGAATCAAACCCAGGGCCTCAGGCATGCAAGGCAAGTGCTCTGCCACTGAACCACCTTCCCAGCCTACTCCCATGCCTTCTTTTTAGTTAGGTATACTGCTTAAACAAATTGGTACAGGCAAGTTCCCTATTTTCTACCACTATGAACTTTCCTTTACATTCATAGATGGACATTTAAGAAATCTATATATGCAAATGTGGGATTTGTCGTTTACATAATGTGGCAATGTGTGACAAGTAGGTATGATACTCATCTTTTAGAACAGTTTTAACACAGTTCTTTACAAATTACTTCTCACTTCTAGATAACTGAAGACCAGAATCTCAAGGAAGATTTGTCTTAACAGGACTGACTCTGAAAGATGATCCTCAGATCTCACTTTCCTGAGTAGTTAGAATTATAGAAATGAGCCATCAGTACCTGTCTAGAGTGTTAAAACTATGGTTTTGCCCAACTCTAAATAAAGTATGAAATGAATTATTTTGGGAGAAACCCAAAATATTCTGCAGTGAACTTAGACAATACATACATAAATGACTACATCAATATCTTAATGAAACTTGCATTATCTACACTATTTTCTGGGCCAAAGAACACAGCTCAAGGTATGAATAAAAGCATATCATAATCAGGCACACTGAGAAAGTCTCATTCAGGAAATAAGTGATATTTTAACTTTTATTTTAATCTAAGGGGAAGGTCTGAGACCCCACCTCTGCCACTGTTGTAAATTGTTAGTGTGAAGAATAATGTAAATTTTCTGGGCTTGGTGGTACATACCTGGAATTCTGGTCTTCGAAGACAAAGGCAGGAAGAACAGAGATTGAGGCTAGCATTGGCTACACAGTAAGAACCTGTCTTCATCCTTCATATGAATAAACAATAAAGAAATTAGAATAGCCTGAATTCCAATGTTTTATGTTGAAATCTTTTTTCTCATTGATTAAAATTTGCATATAGAGTCATTAGTTTGGTCTGTGGGACATAGCAATATCCAAGTGTCCTCAAAACAAGCCAAATTTTGACTATAGTGTTGAAATGAGCCTTTCAGACTTTTAGGGATTTCCAGCCTCTGTCCTTCTACTTGAATTCTCTTGGGATTATTTAACATTCCATACTTGGATCAAGTGTGACAAATCTATTGTGTCTACGTGGGACAGTTCCTTAAAACCTATTGTGCATAAAAAGTAGGAGCCAGAGCTTCATTTTAGAAACATGACCTCCTCCAGCAAAGTATGACATGATTAGTTTGTGTTTATTAAGTGAAATTTCACAAAGCTTTTTCCTTTAAGTTTGTGCCACAAGAGAGACATCCAGGTCTTATTTTTAGAATTCATTTCCATCCTGCTTTTTTTTTCATTGTTTCATTCTGAGCATAGATAAGATGCTGTAATGAGCCTGGCAGTGCTTTGCCACAAAACAAAGAGGTGGTTTTATTTTTCTTCTCAGTGTTTTCCTTCCTTCCTTCCTTCCTTCCTTCCTTCCTTCTTTCCTTCCTTCCTTCCTTCCTTCCTTCCTTCCTTCCTTCCTTCCTTCCTTCCTTGCTTCTTTGCTTCCTTGCTTCCTTCCTTCCTTCCTTCCTTCCTTCCTTCCTTCCTTCCTTCCTTCCTTCCTTCCTTCCTTCCTTCTCCCTTCTCCCTTCCCCTCTTCCTTCCAGGCCCACCTCTCTTTGCTCCCCACACTTCTCTCTTTCCTTTCATGGTCCCCCTCTCCCTCCCTCTTTCCCTCCCCCCTTATCTTCCTCTCTCATTTTCTTATGCTGTTCTATCCAGCACTTCAAAGTCATGACCATTGTCCCCATGTAACTTAGCTAGCATCACCAAGCTCATCTTTTTCAAGTGCTTCTTTGTGTCTCCTAGAAACAGATCTCTTAAAAGAGAATGAGATTGGATTCCTTATTTGCTTGCTTCCAGTTGCCATTCCCAATCCTGTTTCTTCCTTACCAATGCTGAGGTGGCTGATGAGGAGCTTATACCTGTTGTCTCCATATTGAGCTACCTCCATCTCTCCTCAGCTTTTCCACGTTTTATTAAATTCTTCATTCTTGCTCAGTTCCAAGACATGGTGTGGTTGCCACCCCTTTCCACATTTTCTGTATCACCTCTCAACTATCACACTTTTTTTTTGTTCTGGAAATGACTTTTGTTATAGATTTCCTTGCAGTTTTAAAAGTAAATATGCATATCCCAAAGGGAAAAGCATGTTGGTTCATCTGAGGAACTAGAGGAAGGTGAGTGACTGGAGAAGAAAGGGTAGAGGTTCACATGGGGATGATAAAGATGCAGAAGCAGCTTAGATTTTCATTCTCAAGGGGCCTTTGAGAAAAGGATGGAAAATTTGTGCAGAAATGTCAGTGCTGGAGCCTAGGTTGAAGAGCATCTTTCTGCATGGTGGTGATGTGAACATTTGAGACTTGAGATAGCTGATAACGAAGCACAAAGTGAAATCAATAGAAGATGACCTGCTTTCAAATGGCTTTCAAATGTGCATTGTGATGAGCAGTGGTTGGATCAGAGAAGTAGTTTAGAAGTGGTGTTGACAGCTCTTGCTGTCAAATGATCACAAACAAGACCATACTAAAGCTACCAGCATGACTATGTTTATTGCAGCATTATATACCATAGCTAAGATATGGAACCAACCCAGATGCTCCTCAGTAGATGAATGGATCAAGAAAATGTGGTACATATACACAATGGAATTCTATGCCTCCATCAGAAAGAATGATATTGCCCCATTTGTTAGGAAATGGAAAGACCTGAAAAAAATTATATTAAGTGAAGTAAGCCAGGCCCAAAGAAACATAGGTTCCATGGTTCCCCTTATTTGCAATAATTAGTATACGTCTGAGACAAGCAGAAACAGTCAGATAACTTGATGTTAGGCGAAATGAACCCTAAGATAAGGATTCAAATGTTTTTTTCTTTCTTGCTATTGTTTCTAACATATTTATAAGGTGATTTCTTTGTTCCTTTATATGTCCCTCCTGCACAGTATAACCCCTGTTTTCACTGTATTTGATGTTGGTATAATTTGTGGAGGGGAAGGGAAAAAACAAATTGTTTAAATAAGGATACAGGTAGACCCATTGCAACAATGAGATGTACAAGACGTTATGTCAAAAAATGAACCTTAAAATTTGGCCAAGGGGGGGCGGAGAGGAGGGTATGGGGGGGCCGTGTAGGGGGGGAGATGGGAAGGGATGGTAAGGGGAAACAAAGGAGGAGGCAACAATGCTTGATAAGAAATGTACTCATTACCTTGTTACCATGTAATTGTAACCCCTCTGTACAGTATTTTCACAACTAAAAATCAAAAAGTCTTAATATACTGTACTTACCAAGTGAAAAGCATTGTATTTTATTAGTGGATTACTTGACCTTTGCTTCTCAACTGCTTATTTTTTTTACCTTCTTTGAGAAGGATACATGAGTAAAGTTTTTACTAGAGTTATTATTAAATTAAATGAAACCACACAATAAAAATTAGACTGCTTAGCTTGTAGCAAAAGATTAAAAATACTTTCTATTGTTATTTTTTCTTGGTGTTTCTCACATCTCTCTAATTCAGTAGAATCTCCTTTAAAGATAGAGAATGGATGTTTTTCGTCTTTGGAACTTCATCACTGGTCAGACTCCAGGGTGTAGATAGAGAAGGCCAGTAATTCAGTGTAGCGTCTGAGGCTTTTAAAGGTAGCCTTAAATGTAGGTTATTTTGGTTTTCCTTCTCTGGTCAGTTAAGCAAACAGGTGGACTTTAATTGAAGAGGCCACATAGACTATGAGACAAGAGTCTAGAGTCATCAAGTTGTCTGTCTTATGGACAGGTGTGGAGTAGCTTCTGAGGTGATACCTTTTTAAATGTTATTTTATTGTTAAGATGTTGTACAGGAGGTTACAGTTACACGAGTAAGGCAATGAGTACATGACTTGTCCATCATTGTTACCCCTTCCCTTCCTTGTTGTTGTCCACTATCCCTTCCCTTCCCCACCTCCCACACTCCTACCCTCCTTCCCTCTTCGCCACCTGAAGTTGTAAAGTTCACTTCCATTATACTGTCCCATGGGTATCCATTTTGCAATGGGTCATCCTGTGTCCTTGTATCAGTGTTTTGTTATTCCCCTTCCCCTCCCCAGATTAGGCATATGTATATACAAGATACCAGGTATCCAAATTGAGTACAGTGACAACAGGGGATATACCATAGGGGAAAGAACATACAAAGGAAAAAACAACAAAAACTGAAAATAAAATCACATGGCACATTTAAAACAATAACAATAAAGACAGACCTCTTGTGTCCATATCTTGGGGTTCATTTCACTTAGCATCATTTTATATAGTTATTTGTACAGGGTTTTAGGGCTTTTCAGCTCATCTGATAAGATTATCCTATATGTATACTAATTATTGCAAATATAGGAAACCATGGGACCTAAATTTCTTTGGGACTGGGTAACTTCATTTAATATGAATTTTTCCAAGTCTTTCCATTTCCTAACAAGGGCTCGGATGGTGTTGCTCTTTCTGACAAAAGCATAGAATTCCACATTTTCTTGATCCACTCATCTACTGAGGGTCATCTGGGTTGGTTCCATATCTTAGCTATGGTAAATAATGCTGTGATAAACATAGTTGTGCTGATAGCTTTAGTATGGCCTTGCTAGGTGATCATTTGGGTAAATTCCCAGAAGTGGAATTGCTGGGTCAGAGGGGAGCCCTATGTGTAGTCTTTTGAGGAAGCTCCATAGTGCTTTCTAGAGTAGCTGAACAAGTGTACACTTGCGCCAAAAATGCAGTAAGGTTCCCTTTTGTCCACATCCCCTTCAGCATCTGTCATTATTAGATTTTTTTTGATTCTAGCTATTCTAACTGGGGTAAGGTGGAATCTCAATGTTGTCTTGATTTGCATTTCTTTTATGGCTACAGAAGTTGAGCATTTCTTCATGTCTCTATTGGCCATTTTTATTTTCTCTTCAGAGAAGTCTCTCTTTAAGTCTTTAGCCCAGTTATTAATGGGGCAGTTGTTTCTTTGAGTATTTGTTTTTGGTTGGCTTAGTTTTTTGAATTCTAAGTATGTTTTAGATATGAGGCCCTTGTCTGTTGTATAGCTAGCGAAGATCTTCTCCCAGTCTGTGGGTTTTCTATTCATATTGCTAGCTATGTCCTTTGCTATGCAGAAGCTCTGCAGTTTCATGCAATCCCATTTATCCAACCTTTCTTTGATTTGTTGTGTTTCTGGGTCGAGATAATACCTTTTGAACCAACAGGAAAGTACTTAATCTTAAAAAAAATAACTAATGAGATAGAGCTCCATGTGCTGATATAGAAAGCAATGAGAGTACACTCTTAAGTGTAACAGGTCCATTAGTGATCAATATGCATTATACATTTCATATGTGAAAATTTATGTAAGGATATGGATGTAGAGGGTGGGGTGGATATGAAAATACCTAAAATAATTCAAAAGAAATTCTTTAATGGTAGCTATTTTTCTTTTGAGAGTGAAATCAGTGGTTTGTACACTTCAACTGGATGTTTCACATTATCTACATTATTTGAATTATTTATCAAATTGAATTAGTTGTATGTGTGATAATGGCAGTGATAGCAGAATGGAGAAATTCCTCAGGCAACTGAGATGTGTAGCCAGGTTGAAATATCCTAAAAGATAGCTTAAGGTATATGTTTTACTCTGAATATGACAGGATTAGAGCTAAGGTTAAGAGAAAGTGAGACAGATATATCTTTTTCTTCTTGCTGCCCATTGCCATGTTATTCCTTCTAATCATCTCTTTATTTATGATTCTTTATTAGACATAATAAAACATGGTATGACTTGCTGTATTATAGTATTGATTCATTATAACTTTATTACTCTATATTCATTCACAGCTTTGTAGATTTGCTGGCCTAACTTTTACTGAAAACTTGAATTGTTTAAAGTTGAACATTAATATTAGACAAATTACATGTTAAATCCAATCGCAACCTCATGATTGTATCTTACTATACAGGATGTTTTTGTGTCTCTGAGTGTTAGGAATTGAGTTCAGGGCCTCTCTCTCTTGCTTGACTTTTTGCTCTCCGCTGTCACTCTCACACTTGAGCCATGTCTTCAGTTCAACCATATTTTATTTTTAACACACCGCTCAAGATAAGGACAACTTTTCTGTACAAACCCAGAAAATTGCATTCGTTTTCTACTCTACTCTGTCTAAATTGATAAGTGTAAAATAATTTCCAAAAAGAAATAAGAAGGGAATTACTTAACAACTTTGCACTAATGCCTACACTAGTAACTTGCTACATTAGAAAGGTCTGTAAGATGGGTGATTAAACTAGTCTAACATGAAGCAAAAATAAATAAATAATAGATAGGCCAAATTGGAATATTTTATCAATCTAAGATTGACACATCAGAAAATAGCCATAAAGTTTGTAAATATTTCTTCTCAAGGATTTTTGTTCTTGATATGTTTATGAGAAAATGTCCAGAATGCCCAGCTCAAGTGAATTGCAGTTTTCATATTATAACACTTAAAGTTCTATATGCTTTTACTTTTCTGCTCTCAGACACACAGTTCTTGTCCCTACATTGTATTATATTCAAGCACTCACATGTTTTTAGAACAGAGTTCTGTAAGCCTGAGGCTTTTAATTTCCACCAAGATTTATTTATGTATATTTATTATGTACCACACACAAAGTTAAATCAGTCAGTTACCTTTTTGTCAATCTTTTTCCTTAGTCTTCTTTCTCTACAGTTGTGCCACTGCTAGGATTTTTGTTATCTCCTTTCCAACCCCTTACCCTTAAGCATGGTTTCTGGGAGGAAAGGAAAAAGTTATATTTCACTCTTCTTTGTAACTTGCACCTAAGGTTTAATTTGGGCTGTTTGTAATCTCTTGATTGTGTTAAATGGATCCCAGGAGTGTTGTTGGGGAAGTTAGTTTATTTTTGCCGTAAGGTATGTTTGCTTCAGAAAATTGTCAGTGTGTGCTTAGAATTGATTTTGACATATTGAGCACTACAGATTATTTTCTAACAATTTCTAACTCATGTACTATCCAGAATTCTGGGATATTGGTACAATATGTTTCTTGGTATGTAAGGATGTCTTAGAAATTATCAGTAAAGCTGGGCACTGGTGGCTCATACCTCCTGCTACACAGGAAGCTGATATCTGAGGATCACAGTTCAAAGCCATAACAGACAGGAAAGTCCATGAAATTCTGTTCATCAATTAGTCATCGAAACAAATAAAAAATCCCCCAAACTGAAAGTACAGCTGTGTTTGGCTCAAGTAGTAGAGCCAAACATATATATATATATATATATATATATATATATATATATATATATATATATGTTTTATTGTAAAGATACTGTACAGAGGGGTTACAGTTAATGAGCACATTAAGGTAATGAGCACATTTCCTATGGAGCATTGTTACCCCCTCCTTTGTTTTTTCCCCACCATCCTTTCCCTCTCCAACTCCTCCTCCCCACCCCAAGTTGTAAAGTTCATTTTCAACATAGTGTCTTATATATCTTATTGTTACAATGTGTCAACCTGTATCCTTATTTCAGCATTTTGTTCTTTTCCTTCCCCTTCCAAAATTAGGGAAAAAATACAAGATTCAGGGCACCAGAATCAACTACAGTGGAAACAGGGGTTATACCATGGGGCAAGAACATACAAAAGAAACAAAAAAAAATCACATAGTATACTAAAAACAAGAGCGACAAAGATTCAACATCATGTGTCCATATCTTGAGGTTCATTGCACTTAGTATCATCTTATGTGGTCATATGTACATAGCTTTTGACATTTTCTGATTATGTGTAAGATTATACTAGACGTATACTAGTAATTGCAAATAAGGGAAGCCATACCTGTAGAGGAATAGTTTTGAGCACACTAAAAAAAGGACACTACCCAGGCCCTGATTTCATGCTGTAGGACTAGCAAAAAACAAAAAAGAAAAAAAAAGAATTAGCAGTAGCGTTATCTAGCCTAAATATGGGACAAAATATTTCCCCAGACAAATAATCTGACTTGTCTTGAGGACAGTGAAATTCCAGGTTAAAAAACTAAAATTGAAACAAAGTTCCTGCTACGTGTAAGGCATTGATATGAAACTTCAAGTCCTACAAATTCTGCCAATTGATCACTTTGGGAGCCTCTCAAAAAAAGTCCTGTGCAGAGGCCTGTGATTATATCTCTTGTTTTTCTACAGGATTACTAATGTGCAAGGTAGAAGTACTTATCCTCACTTATTTTGTCTCAATCTCCCCTGCAAAACTAAAGAAAATGTGCATTAATATTTCAAAATGGAAAAACAAACAAACATTAAATTCTTTGCCTCTTCTTTGCAGCTAGGATTTAAATGTCTGCAAAGGAATTTCTTTCAATAGCCAATTTGGTCACTTACTGTATTTGGACTCAGAAATCTCCTTTACACCAAAATCATACTCAACCTAAAGGTTGAGGGAAATAGAATAGCTTCTATTAAAATTCCTTGGAGAAGGTACCTCAGAGAAACACTAGTGCTGTGCCTTTCAGTGTGTGTGTGTGTGTGTGTGTGTGTGTGTGTGTGTGTGTGTGAAATAAATTGGCAATGGGAAGTAAAATCCAAAAATTCACAATCGATGCTTTTTACTGGAAAGAAAACTTTTTATTAGGTCAATGTATGTATGAGGCTGGTGCTTTTTATATGAGGTTCTTGGCCATGAATGACCACTGTAATAACTTGGAGAACTTTAGTGAGTACTAGGTCCTTGCTCTACGGGATCGAATTAAATCCACTTGAGAAAAAACCTGGACATTGGCCCCCTTAAACTTTCTTAATGGTATTAGTAAGCAATCAATTTCAGAAGCTGAACTGTGTGTCTCCCACCCGTAGATGCTCTGAAGCAGCCGGACTAGCCTACTTGCTATGTGGATATTGCAAATCCTCAGATAGCCCTGCTATAAACTGACTCCAATTTAAACCTGCGTTCCCCACTATGTATTTACCATTTACTGAAGAACATTTATTTTTTGAGGGATTCATGAATTCATTAAAAAACAAAAAAGTACTTGAGAAGCTGCTATGTTCCACTCTTTACCTGTTTTTTTTTCTTCCTTACCCCTGTTCCTTCTACATTTAAAATCCATTGGTGATTTCTTCCACTAATGGATAGGTCAAAGGGAGCGTAGCATGTAAGAACGCTTATGTAACTCAACTCTCAGGTGATGTCCAAACTTCAGCTTCAAAAATACTAAGAATTCCATCACTCTCTGTGTATAATGTTCTCTGTCCCTCTCCCTTTCCCTGTCCCTCTTCCTCCCCTCCCCCTCCTTCTTTCCCTCTCCTCTGGTCCCCTCCCTTGTTCCTTTTCCCCTTTCCTTTCCCCCACTCCTCAATTCCCTCTCCTTTACCACCTCCCTGCACTGCCCTTTCCTCCTGGCATCTCCTCCCTTCTTATCTGTGAGTGCCTTGTTACCTATTCATTTGATTTGTTTATTGAAATGACCTGACTTAGAATTTGATGTATTAGAGCAGTGCTAAGGTGGAGGGATGTCAGAGCTAACAGTCTAGTTAGCAATAAAGAAAGAAACAAGGTACCTAAAACATGCTCCATAATAGGAGAGGGCCATGAACGACAGTGTGGCTTGCATACTGGACTGCATGCTGTGCTGGACTGTGACACAAAATGGCTCAAAGTAGTAATTTCACACTGAAGGGATATTTGGCACCTTTCTGTACCCTTTCTGACTGGGGAGTGTCCCTAAAATGACCAGTGTCAAATATGTTGTATATCACATTTGGTATTATTTTCAGTAAACATCAGAAGACACATTAGAAAATATAATAGTAGCATCTTCTTTTACCTCTGAATTAATTTTTAATTTTGTGGAAACCTCCTTACTATGTGGTATGGGCTGGCCTTGAACTAGAGTGCTAGAATTATAGGCAAGTACCACTGTGCCTGGTTCTCTGTCATACAGAGGAATAAAATAGAAAGGGATCATAAATGATTATATAACCTCAGCTTGGAAAAGTCTTATCTCAGAGCAGCCTATACAGAAACCAAATACTCTCACTGTGCAAATCCTGTAAAGCACCTTCACACCCCTCCCTCCACAACATTCAGTGCAAATCCTCTATGCTCTCTCCATTGTTCTCAGTGCCTGAAAAAGACCTTTACACTAAATATCACTTTCTTAAAGGGGAAAAGAACAAAGTAAAGTATTGGGTGAGTCATAATACTTTTGACTGGTTTCATTGTTTCTATGATAGTGTTCATGAGAAACTCTGATTAATCTTTCTTCTTTTCTTTTTCTTTTTGTGTACTGTATTTATTTTGGTAACTTCAAGGCATATTTATACTTCAGATGGTGGCTCTGAAATACTAAATTGTGTTGTTTCTCAGTGACATGTCTCATAATCTGTCAAGGCAAACAATTTCCAAGTACTGCCAAAGGTAATTGCCTTTATAGATCAAATTGTTAAATTTGAGTTATAGTTTAATTACACCGGATGAGAATGCCTGCATGTCTATGCTCCAAACAGTCTTAATCTGTTGTGAAATGAATTGGGCTAAAAGGAACTGTTCCTTTTAGAGAGTTTCTTTTCAGCATTTTGTGGGCCTGACTTGATATCTCTCTGAATCATTATGCTCTATGAAAATGTTCACAATTTCTGAATGCAAAACAGGAGCTTGAAAATCCTTTTGGAAAATATGTCACTGAAGAGCTCAATTAACTACAATACAATATCCAAGCATTTGTGGAATTTCAGCTTAGATTTTCCTCCTCTTTTGTATGATATTCAGAGTAAGGATTCAGTTAGTTCAGATAACCACTGCTGGCCCAACAGCTGTCTCTGAGTCATAAATGCTGAAGGTGTTCAAAAGCCTTAAAGGATAATGATGTGATCTTGCCACCAAAGAGTACAAGAAAGTTTGGGATTTAGGAAAGCACAAAATGTGTGCACACTGTGAATACATATCTACCATTTGGCATTTTAGATGTTAGTCAGAGACTCAGTATTTGGATTCACAAAATATAAACACACATCACTTTGTTTTGTCAGAACTCAGGAGAGACAAGATGGTGAGTAAAAAGGATTAAACCAGAGAGTCAGTTAAGAAAGAAAGAATTAGCCAGGATGTGGTATCATTTGCTTAGGTGGAGATTGTATGCCCTTTAAGAGAAAGGTTAGTGTTTTCAACCTGAGCATACCATTTCAAAAGTGAAGTTATTCAAAACTGAAAAGAAAAATAGTACAAATGTTTTCTAGTGGTAAAAAATGATTTGATTTACAAATTAAGCTACTACACTATTCTGAAAGTGTAACTTTTGTGAAGAAAGAAAAGTACTATTCTGTTTCTTTATAAAAATCAAAGTAGAGTTTGTACAGTAAGATATAATAGATTTAACAGTGGGGTCTAGAACCGCATAAGTATTCACATAAAACTCTGATAGTTTATAACTGAAGTGATTCACTCAATGTTTCCTATTCCACTAAAAAGTACAACACACTGTAGCCTGCTGAGAAGAGTTCATGGCATGTTTAATGAGCTGAAATGAAGAAGGGTCACAGTAACAGCTGGAGTTATAGTTTTCCTTTAATCCTGCAAGAATGCAAAACCGTCAATATGTCCTATTCATGGGGACAATCCCATTAGGAAGCTACACTTGGGCCAATGGCAGGTAATATTTATCCTTTTGTCAATCCATGCTGCCCAAGACACTACCATAAAACTCTCTGTCTCTCATTCAGCTAACTGGTTTATTACCTCCACATGCTAGTCATATATTTATTGTCTAAATTAAGGTACTTCTCTCCCTGGGGACTTTCACACTTACCGATTTCAGAAGCTTTGGAATTTGTAAGAATCAACTCCAGATCCCTTATGGCAAAATCTAACTTTGTGTCATCAGGATCTACCCACACATAACTGGTCAGTTTGGGGCCCAGACTTGCCTAGTATTTTGTACTGTCCCAGGAATCCCAAAACAAAAGGGTCCTTCAGAAGAGACAAGGTCCTCATAGCTGCATCAGGCAGATGAAAGTGTTGTGGTTCATGTAGTAAGGACAAACCTTTTTGGTGTTCCAGTAAAGGGAACAAGATACCAAAGATCTTGAAGATGAGTGTTGTAACCAAAGGATCGGTTGAAACCAATATTCTAAGGAAGGGGCTGGCCTGGCAATACAAAGCTCCAAAAGAAAGACAAGGTTGGAAGGAAGGACAAGGGCTAGGATGGACACTTAAGTAAGGGGTGGATCGCACTACATGAAGTCATTTATGGTGTTAATGTGGCAATAAATCATTCAAATAGTTTAGCCCATCAAGTGATTCTAGTTTATTTCTTATTTGAAAAGTCATATTGGTTTCAGACAGAAAAATGGGTGGGTCAGAGACAGGGACACCAAATAAGAGGACATTTCAAAAGTAGAGTATATGATTTTTGTCTTAGAATAGGGAAATAACAGTGGAAATGAGGGATGAAAATTGTGTCTTGCACATATATTAGATGTAGAAACCTTTTCAATGGGCTGACTACAGTCAATGCTAATGATGTGGATTGATGAAGACTGTTTTATTAACGCGATTAATTGTTGAGCCTCTATTCCAGAGAATATATTTGGTAATAGGGATACAAGGAACAGAACCAGACAAATATGTTTGCTTCATAGGACTTAAAATCTGGTGGGGGAAATAAGCGGAAGTAAATAGCTACAAGCAGAGAAAAAGGCAATGAATGAGAGCCAGTTAGTACTGTCAAATTATGTATCAGGAAGACTTCAGGTAGCCAGGTTACTTGGAAAAGTGTGAGGGGTGTGACAATGGGAGTGTGTATTGTAAATTTTCAGATTCTCCAATTCTGGCAGGCCAGAGAAAGATTTGAGGCATGATAGGAAAGGATGGTTATGCTTTTCTTCACAAGCTCTCCTGTTCATAGACTTATAGTTAGTAGTAACAGCAGCATCGAGACCATATTGTTGACTGTCCCATCCCAGAATAAACTCACAGACTGCACAGAAATATTGGCTTCGTTTTGTTCGCAGGTTTGCATTCTCTTTCCCAGCAGCAGCTGCACAATGCATAACTCCATAATTCCTCACCTGCCTCGTCCAGCAATGGTGCCTCTTTATACTACAATAGACAAAAGGATTATCTGGCCAGGGATGGCCATACCAGACTGCGCATGTGCTCATGTAGGGTTACTTAAGTGTACATGACTGAAGATGATATGAATGTGTTGAACTAGCTGAATTCTAGTCCTTGGGTAGGCTGCCTTTTGCAAGGGCCTAAAGCCTTCTGAAAGTGGTGGTTATATTTGTCCTTCAGAGTATGTATGCCTGGTGGTGGTGTGGTTGAGATCTGGTGACCTGGGAGAGTGAGTTGGACAGGACAAAATGGAGAAAGTAAGAAGAGACTGGAAACTGTGGCGTACAACCTCGTATGCCATGGTGGAGAACCATCCCAATAAATATTGGAGGCTTTTAAAAGAGATGCCTAGTTTGCTAAGGTTTATTCTCCGAAGTTCTGTACACCTCTGTGATTTAATTTGAAATAAGAAAATGGTGGAGCTGCAAAAGTGATTGCCAAAAAAAAAAAGATGAAATTGCTGGTGTTTGATTAAAATAATTAGAGAAACTCCAAGAATCAGCATGCTCCCCCTCAGGTGCAACTGAACATTTCAGATTATCATAGTCATTATAGCCCTGGTGTTACAACTCTTACAGTCTTACCCTTTCCATTCTTAGCTTGCCTTTGGCCACTGTCCCACAGGCTCTTCTCTGGACACTTGGGTTTTATGAGCTTATGCAGGATGAAAACATGTTTCAGTGCATGCCTGGGTACATGAATTAAACTGATAGGATGATTATGAATACTGAGTGAAGAAACTCATTCACATGGCAGTAAGGTTATTAGATAAATTCTCTGAATTAACTGAGCTCTGTTTGAGTATTTCTGCCTAACTCAACTCTTTGAAATGGAGGGATTAGAAATATGAAATCATTACAAGACTTGCTCTTAACTGAGGGAAGACTTGCTCCCAGCTAGGTAATTAGCAATGTCTGGAGACACGCTGGGTATTCACAACTGGGATTTTGGGGTACTACTGGTACCAAGTGGGCAGAGTCCAAGGTTGTTATTAAAGACTATGTCAGTACAGGATATAGAGTAAAACTCCCTACAGAAAGAATGATCACAATGCCAATACTTTTGGGGTTAGGAAACCCTCATGGTCATATCTTTTAATATACTACAAATGATCTTTTGCTTTTAAAAGAAAACAACTAACCCATAGACATGGAGATATTTCTGAAATGCAATAAATGAGGGAAATGGTCTTGGAGGAGCTAAGAATTCTCCACATCTCAAGGTGTATATTTTCATTTTACAGAAGGAATTCTATATCCACTAATATAATGTGATATTATAAATTACATATGCCCCCACAATCTCTTTCTTATTTCTCAATGGGAGGCTCAAAGATCCTCCATAGATAACTTGGAAAGAGTCAAGTGTTCTCAAGACTGTGTTCTTCAAAAATTACCTATATTATAGCACTATGTATTCTGGAATATTTTGAAGTTTTAGAGCAGTCTTGGATCAGGAGGAAAGTGAGAAATAAGATGAAATAAAGGAGCTGGGTGTCGGTGGCTCAGGCCTGTAATCCTAGCTACTCAGGAGGCTGAGATCTGAGGATCAGGGTTCAAAGCTAGCCCAGGCAGGAAAAGCTGTGAAATTCTTATCTCCAATAAACCACTCAGAAAACCAGAAGCGGTGCTGTGGCTCAAGTGGTAGAGTGCTAGCCTTGAGCTGAAGAGCTGAAGGATAGTGCCCAGGCCCAGAGTTCAAGCCCCATGACTTACAGAAAAAAAAAAGAAAAGAAAAGAAAAAGAAGTCAAGACTAGATGAAGCAAACACATGAACATTATTACTAATAAAGTCTGAGTCAGAGGATGTAGCTTAGTATGAGAATAAAGTATATGTCCCAACTGGGTCATTTAATGGGACAGAGTTACCCATCTTATCAGGCCTTACTAGCTGGGGAGAAGAGCATCCAGAAAAGCAGCAGACAATGAGCAGACAATGCAGTCCTTCCATGGGATTCCCTCCCACAGTGAAGAGATAAGAAGCCAAGATGAGCAGATATAGCTAATTACTTTCTCATACATCAATTATTTAGTCATGCCATCTCCTCTGGTGCAAGTGAAGAAAGGGAAAGAGAGACATCTGAGTGTTGCATTTATGCAAGAAAAAACATCAACAAGGGGAAATAGGATTTTTATCCTTGGCCCAACTACTAAACTGTAACTCCTTGCTGATCATGTCTAACTACTGATTGTATTGTCTAAATTCTGGAACTCTAAACTACCTGTGACTATGTAACTTACATTAATTAAAATTAAATATATTAAGAAATATCTTAAGTGCTCAGTAGCCCCAAGTAGCAAGCAACTACTACATGTGACAATGGAGCTATAAAATATTTACACCATCAAAGGAAGAACATCAATAAATGTGCTATAAGGAGATTTTATATAATTCATTTTTGTATGATCTGTGCCTATAGGAAAGCTCTTACTTAGAGAACTTCAGAGTTTTTGGATGTGTGAAATGAATATATGAAAGTTGACTGTGACCATTTCATTTATCGAATCTACTTGTTGTAAAGATGCTTCCATTTTAATTCATCAATATGTAAACATTGAACATGGATATGCTTGTTAGATGGAACAGACCAATGGAATAATATAGAATCTATGATTCTACTTTTATTGAGAAATGAGTATTTGTATAGAAATACATAATTTGTAGGTATTTATAAATGTGTACTTAAAATGTAAATAGTATTGAATGGCACATATCAGATTGTGTATACCATCTTGGCATTGAGATTAGAAGGTTGAAGACTTTGTTAGTTCAAAAGCTATGTACATATGACCATTTAAGATGATGTTAAGCGAAATGAACCCAAGATAGGGACAAAAGTGGTTTTTTTCTTTCTTGCTGTTGTTTTTAAAATATTTACAATGTACTATGTGATTTTTTTTTTGTTTCTTTTGTATGTTCTTCTCCCATGGTATAACCACTGTCTAAACTGTATTTGATGTTGGTGCCCTGCATCTTGTATATACATTTTTATAATTCAGGGAGGAGAAGATAAATAACAAAATGCTGAAATAAGGATACAGGTTGACCCATTGTAACAATGAAATGTACAAGACACTATGTTGAAAACAAACTTTACAACTTGGGCGGGGGAGAGGAGTTGGGGATGTGGGGAGGGAAGGGATGGTAGGGGAAAAACAAAGGAGGGGGTAACAATGCTCAATAGGAAATGGACTCATTACCTTACTCATGTAACTGTAACCCCTCTGTACAGTATTTTTACAATGAAAAATATATAAAGAAAACTTGTTGCTAGGAAAATGAACTACTTTTGAGTGAAAAAAAACAAGTGATACATTAGGTAATATGTTAGCATTCTAGAAACAAAAATAATAGCATTTTCTATATCAAGGATGAATAAACTGTAGTTTTTAAGAGCCATAATCTAAAGTGTTAAGGCAGCAGACATCAACCTAATGGATATTACATGTATACCATGAAACCTGTTTGCTCAGCATTGTTTTCTTTCCCAAGACATGATGACCCTGCTGAGCTATAGAGAGGGGAAGGTCCAGATGGCACTGGCTCATTTTTCTGTTGTACTTTCTGACTCAGCAATACACCTCTACTTATGGAAATTGCATTTGGAGTAATCTTCACCCTGGGATTGGTCTTAGTGATAATATCCAGGTCAGAATACTGTCTCAGTGTCATAATCCTCTTGCAGCTTTCCCTTGCTCTTCATTTTGTGGTTTTTGCTGGACAGATGCTGGACCAGAATTCAACTCGTAAAATTAAGACATTCTCAACGGCTCGTCAGGTCATTAAGGCATAATGTGGTGCTTTTAAAAGTATCAGGGGCCATCTAACCCACACCGAAGGCCAACCTAGAGTTGAGGGTCTTTAGATGTTCCAATAATTTCTCAGAAAAAAAATCTACCATGATGATGCTACTCAACCAGAAGAGAATGACAAAAAAAGTAATACAGAAATATCAGTTTAATTAGCTGCACTGCTATTTTGTTTCATGCTTGGTAGATAGGAGAAAGCAATTTTTCATCGAACAATTGAAATGGATGAACTTAAAGACATGAAGATAATCACTCTGGAAAATGGCACTCACAAAACTTACCAAATGAACAGTAGAGATGTGATATCTGTGTAATTACTATACTTATTGGCTATTATTCATTCTTACATCATGATGGATTCTAAGCTTGAGTTAAATTCCATCATGATGCATATTTGAAGAAGTTCAGCTGTTTGGTTGATCACTCTTTTGCTAAAATATTTTCTATTTCTGTTCCTGTTTTTCAGACCCATTATGAAAATGGAGAGTATATCATCAGGCAAGGTGCAAGGGGGGACACCTTCTTCATCATCAGCAAAGGAACAGTAAGTTAGCACAGAAATACACATGCTCAATCTTTTGCTATATAACTTCTTCCATCCTCATATTTATGAATTTATCATATTCATATTTATGAATTTATCTTCCAAAAATTGACATAGAAGTAAGGAAGAGTGAAACGTTGAAAACTAGGAAGCAGGCTGATACTAATAATCATGGTACTAGATGATGCTCTAAGTGTGCATGCACAAAAATTCTCCGTCATTACAGCTATTTGCTAAAAAATACTGGGGGTGCTTTAAAAATCAATTCAGTCTTTAACTGTATTAATGTCACTCTAATGAGGCACCTGGGGTTAAAAATCATGTTCGCTAAATTTGAATTTGCTGTGAAACATTCGAGTCTCCTTTAGACAAACTTCTTAATATTCCAATATCAATATGTTCAGGTTGTATTAGGGCACTATAAAGAATATCAAGAGAATAATAAGAAGCTACTGAAAATGGCTGAGTATAAGAAGAGGGATTAAAATAGAGGAAACTGGTTTTTAATGAAAAATGATGTTTTCTCTTTAATATTATTTTAGTTTAAAAATGTGAGTCTGCTATAGTTTTTTTTCTTAAAAACTAAGAAAGTAAATTGGAAAACATCATGTCTAGATCAATGCTCAAATACAATAGTATTATAAATACTCCAAATTCTTTTATTTTCTCATTTGTTATTGTACTATTACTTTTATGTTTATCTTGTTATTTGTAGAAAGTATTTCTACCCTATGTATTATGTGTTGAAAAAGAGAAATGCAGGTAGAGGTAATTATATATTTCTCCTTTCTTTCTTTCTTTCTTTCTTTCTTTCTTTCTTTCTTTCTTTCTTTCTTCCTTTCTTTCTTTCTTTTCTTTCTTTCTTTCTTTCTCTTTTTTTTTTTTTGCTGGTTATGGAGCTTGAACTCTGGGCCTGGGCACTGTCCCTCAGCTCTTCAGCTCAAGGCTAGCACTCTACCACTTGAGCTACACCGCCACTTCTGGCTTTTTCTGCTTTTGTGGTTTTGAGGAATTGAACTCAGGTTCTCATGCATGCAAGGCAGGCACTCTACCACTGAGCCACCTTCCCAGTCCCTATTTCATTTTCTTAAGAAGAGTTGATGCATCTAGAAATTAAGTAAATTTATTTTGCAATCTAATTAAATAAGTGATTGTGGCAACATATAGTTTATATAGAATGATGTACAGTGCCACAGTAAACAGGACAAGTAAAAGATCACAAGTATTATTGGACTTAATATTAGATTATTTTGTGAACTAATTTCAAATTGAGAATATGCATGTCAATGCTTACATCAATGACATGTCATACTATAATGATGAAAAATTGTAGTTTTATCCTGCTTATTGAAATGACATGTTTGAACACAATTTGGGATAAAATTACATTCTGTATTTTGCAGTGCTAGAAGCTAGGGAACTGTTTATATGTTGTGCTGTAGATTTAAGTTTTTATTGATTAACATTGACTAAAGAATCAGTGGAACTGAAAATCTTCATAGAGCTACACTGATTGGTCAGAAGAAAAACTTAGTTTTTGCTTTACAGCATTGCTGATTCTTTGCTATATTGTAATCGTGTGATTGCCCACTGAGATGACTCTGCAAAGGCTTTTGTGACCACTTTATTATTGCAAATTTCCAGCATAGTCTAATGGAATTAATAGTTACAAGAAACAGGTGCACCAGAGGTGCTTTTTGAGTTTTGCAATATATATGTATATAAAGAGCATGGAAGTGACACAGGAACTAGCCAATTGATAATACTTTAGAGCAATATATTGGAGTTCTAGGAAAGGAATAATAGAGATGTATTAGACTGTCTCTGAAAACACAGGGTGTGTGTGTGTGTGTGTGTGTGTGTGTGTGTGTGTGTGTGTGTGTGTGTGTGTGTGTGTGTGTGTGTGTGTGGAGAGAGAGAGAGAGAAAGAGAGAAAGAGATAGCCTAGCATAGATTTTCCCCTAGCTTCTCAGATCTCACATATTCCTTGCTATGATTCCTAGTTATATTAGTTCATATATTATTATGTGAATTCCAATACTAATGCATCAAAATGACTACATAAGCAGATGAGCATATTTCAACTCCAGTTGTATGGGATAGGAACATGAAGCTTAAGTTAAAGATTAATTAGGTAAACTAAAGGTTAAGTTTTAAGTTAAGGTCAGCAAACAGCAGTTATGGAATTGGAATTTTCTAAAATTGCAGGTGTTAGATATACTAGTATAAACCTTTTTTATGTATTCATTTATTAAATTTATAAGGTGGATGAAAATAGTCTGATGAAATGCTGCCATAGGAGTCACAAAATACAGCATGCAAAGTTACATGTGGATTTCCTTTTGTCCAGATCCATTTACTTAAGTGTAAAATAACTAGTATTTTCCCATTAAACACTTCCACACAGAGAAACACTATGATGTAAACAGTGAAATACTTGTTTTCCCCCACTAAGCCTGCACAAAGTGAACTATTACAACTTTAAGAAAGGACTATGTGACAGTGATGTGTATAGTATCTGCTGCTGTTGCTTTAAGTGGAAGCTGAGTTAGTTCTCTTGTGCCACTGAGCCTCACGCTCTGGCTCAGATTTTCCAACATGTGGATTTGAGCCAGATCTCCACTTCCAGTTTTATTTGTTGATAAGGGTCTCTCAGTTTGTCTAGCCAGGCTGGTTTTAAACTATGACCCTCAGCTCTCAGACTGCTGAGTAGGTAGGATTACAGACATGAGCCACTCATGCCCGTTTAGTTCTGTCTTATTTTGTGAGACCATTCCAGTTACCTGGACATGGCTCCCTCCTTCCACAATGAAGAGAAACACCAAAGAATTCTACAACTATCCCCAAAGTGATGTTGCATCAAAAAACATTTGTCTTCCTAAATAAATTGAATCAAAAACTGAACAAGGTTAGTAAAGAAAATTTCAGTAATCTGATAATCATTCCAATACAACTGACTTTTTCTTTGGTTCTATATGTCAGTGTACTTTGCATGTTCACATTAGAAGGAACTGTGGTTAAATGTTTTTTGTCTGTTGCACACTATTTAAAATCATATGTATTGCTCATTAGAATTAATTAAGTTTTTAAATATGGTCATTAATCATATTGGCCTAACACAATGGTAAGTGGTTTTGAATATGGCAAGTCTTCTGTTTTGGAAGTTTAGTTAGTACACATGCCTACACATGCTAGGTAAAGATAACAATGAAACATAAGAAATAACCATTTTTAGGTAAAAAATGATGTGTGCATATTATCACCATTGTGGTCATAGACATGCCAATTATTGTGAATCAACAAAAGGATTTATTATATAGAAATGAAAAAGTAAATAAGATATTTTAGTAACTTTTGTTTTTAATATAAGCAGATACATTATTAAAATTTTAAAAAGTTTAGTCCAGTAATTTTTCTTTGCTAATAAAGTTGTTCTGTTATATATAGAAACTAATATAATCATCATTAATCTCATTTGCTATATAAATTAAAATTACGCTGGGCGTCGATGGCTCATACTTATAATCCTAAGTACTCAGGATCTCAGCTTGGCAGAAAAGTTCCTAAGACTCTCATCTCCAATAAACCACTAGAAAACCAGAAGTGGCACTGTGGCTCAAGTGGTAGAGTGCTAGCCTTGAACTAAAGAGCACAGGAACAGTGCTCAGACCTAGAGTTCAAGCCCCACAACTGACAAAAAAATAGCTAATTTTAATTAAGACAAATATTAGATTTCTTATTGAAAGTAGTCAAATGAATGAAATTTTTACTATAATTTGATTATCAAAAAATGTTTCTTTTATATGTTCTTCCTCCTATGGTATATCCCTGTTGTCACTGTATTTGATTTTGGTACCTTGCATCTTGTATATACATTTATCTAATTTGGGTAGGGGAAGGGGAATAATAAAATGCTGAAAAAAAGACACAGGGTGACCCATTGCAACAATGAGACTCACAAGACACTATTTTGGAAATGAACTTTACAACTTCAGAGGGGGAGTGGGGTGATGGGGGAGGGAAGGGAAAAAAAACAAAGGAGGGGATAACAGGGCTCCACAAGAAATGTACTCATTACTTTAGTCATGTAACTAACTGTAAGCCCTCTGTACAGCATTTTTACAATAAAATATTTTTTTAAAAAAGAACCACAATGGAAAAATTTAAAGTTAAAAAATTGAATCATTCAACATAATTTATATTAGCAGTCTTAAAAGAGAAAAATCACATTATCATGTCAATACAATGAAAGCATTTGATAAATGCAACATCCATGTATAATTGGCATTCTCAGATAGAATCTACAGTATACCTTACAGTTAAGACATGCAGACTGCAAACAATAAATAAAAGCAATGGTGTTAGAGGCATGGCTCAGGTGGTAGGGTGTCTGCCAATGAGTAATAAGCATCAGATACCTAGTTCAAGTCCTAGTCTTGGACAAAAGAGAAACAAAAAAGAATAAACCTTTAGCCAGTCACTGGTGTCTCAGGCCTGTAATCAGAAAGCTGAGAACTGAGAATCATAGCTTGAAACCAGCCAGGACTGGAAAATCCAGGAGACACTTACCACCAACTAACCACCAGAAAAAATGGAAGTGAGCTGTGCACTAGCCTTGAGTGAAAAAGTTCTGGGATAGCAAACAAGCCCTGAATTCAAGCCCCACAACATATTTTTTTAATAAGCCAACAATGAAGGAAAGTCTTACCAATAAATAGTGTTAGAACAAATGTTAAGCCGTAGATAACGACCTAAACTTCCTATCTTCCATGAAAATTAAATAAAAACTAATAATATATTTAACGGTAAGACATAAAACTATAAAATGTTTAGAAAAAAATATCTTTATAATCTGAGGTTAAGTTAAATTCTCCTCCACGTTTCCTAAAACATATTCAAAAAAGCAAAAAATGGACATTAGACTTCACAAAATTCATAAAATCTTATCTGGGAAGATGGAGAGAATGAAATATTAACTACTAAGCAATATTTTTATGGTATTTATTATAGAGGAATAAAAATACAATTCACATACAAGCTGCATCAATGTTTGTAGCATTTCTACTCATAATTGCTAAAGGCTATAAATTTACCATCATAAAGATAGTAAGAAGATAATCCATACTCTAAGGAATCAACAATAACAAAAATAAAGATAATCCAATAGAAAAATAAAGCACAAGGACTATCAGACACATCACCATAAGGAAACATAGTAGCTCAACAATTAATATGGGAAAATGTTGCTCTACCATTAATATTCAAGGAATATCTTCTACTACCTATGTTCCTGGAAAAAAAAGATCAAAATCACATATAGATAACTAACTAGATAGATAGAAGAAAGATAGATGAATATACATAGGTATCTATATCAAATGCAATAAGCATACAGGATAACACAAGCTTTCATTCATCAATGGTACAAATATACATTTGTGCCAAGAGACATCAGCATCCAGAAAACTGAAGATACATATACTTAACAACCTCATCCTTTATTTACAAGTATTGACCCTTCTGATACCTAAACTTATCAGGAAACATGTACAAGGATATTCATAGGAAAAATAATAATAATCAAAAAAAGCAACATAAGACTCCCAGCAAAATAAGACTCTCCCTTGAAGTTTCTACATATATAAAAGCCTCATCTACATGCAAATTAGTCTCTTCATAGAGACTATACCTTAGTGGTAACTAAGAATGTTACAAACTAAATTTCCATGGTTTGAGGTACTGTGTATGGGAGTAATCAAATGGATCAGTGGAGAATAATAATTGAATTCCTTGCACCTTGCATCTTCTCAATAATTATAAGAATTCTGGTTGTTGACTTCCAATTTCTCAGGTTCAGAAACCTGAAACATAGTGTTTTAAATGTGTTTAAGTGTCTGGCATTGTCTCAAGAAATTAGTTTTTCTACTTCATTACATTTTCCAGATAGGTGAATTTTAATTATTTAAATAATTAAATGGATGATACACCAACAGTAATATGCATATTAGTAGAGCTTGAGGCAAAAGTGAATTAGCACAAAAGTACAACTTACTCTATTTGCTTTAATTCATGCAACAAGAATGCACCACCTCCTTCCTATGGACAAGGACTCCTGTTATCACGTTACAAACCTACCTGTACTAAGATATCTTGTAGTTATGCAGGTGTTGGTTAAAAAATGCCAGTTTTTGAGTTTTTATTATAAATCATAGCGAATGCTGAGGAAATACCAGAAATCCTGTTGAATCCTGCTGACCATAAGGATAAGATATATAGTAGGAGAGTTTGCAGAAAAGTTGAAATGTTCTGGAATATGAAATAGGCCTTTGAGTAATTAATTCATCTGAGAAAAGAGAACAATATCCTAGAGAAATTAGGTTGTGCATGTGGAGATACAGAAAAGATATTTATGGCATGAGAAAAAATGGACATAATATACATGTCAATTTATAAGGAATGGATAAGTAAATACATTTATATAGTATAATACAGTGAGATTAGTATAAAATTAATGTACTAGATTTGTATCTAATCCAAATATATTAAAACAAAATGAGATGAAAAAAATTGAAAAGTAATAGATACTACTTGTATTACTTATATAGTTTTAAAACACATCTATATTAACACATAAAAGAGAAGAATGTTAGATTACTAACTAAATTCATGGTAGTGATTGCCCCATAGCAAGTAGTGAAAATAGGGGTGGAGTTAGGAATATGTAGCATTTAGATTTCCTAACCATCCACTGTTTGTTTTTTCCTTTCTTTTCTTTTTTCTGTTTTTCTTTTCTTTTACAAAAAATACAACTTGGAAAAATAGAAAATACTTAGAGCAAGTTATTGTGATTTTATTGGAATGATTCTTTGAGACTTCTAGTGGCAATTTACTAAACATGCTATAAAAAGTAATAAATGGAATTAGTTTTATTGCTTGGTGTTTTCTTGCTCATTCTGGCATATGGTGGTTTTAGGCTTCCATTGTTTCTTTTTGTAGGTTAATGTCACCCGAGAAGACTCCCCAAGCGAAGACCCCATCTTTCTTCGAACTTTAGGGAAAGGAGACTGGTTTGGAGAGAAAGCTTTGCAAGGGTAAGCAGTAGAACAGTAGAGCACAGGTCACGGGTTGTTGTTTGTTTTTTGTTTGTTTGATTTTTGTTTGTTTGGGGGTTGTTTTGTGTGTGATAAAGATGGGGAGGAGAGTGAAATAACATCTCTCAGTTATTGGTAAATATAGATAAGACTTTACACATCTTAGTGTATATGCATATACTACGCCACTTTGAATATGAAATAGCTAATAGATATTCATTTTTGCATCTGATTCGTATCTGATGTAAGAATATGTGCAACAGTAATATAATTTACTTCTAAAATGCTAGGACAACCAATTTGGATTCTATTTCAAATTGTGCCTTCATTGAAAAATTACTTTATAAGCATTTTGCTTAAAATTACTGAGAAGAGATAGTTTAGGGAGGTTTTATTTTTAAAAGCATTATCAAATGGAAAGTTTTATTTATTTTATTCTTTTCATTTCATTTCTTCAGAAATGGAACCAAGATATCTGACTAAGTCATCTCACTCAGGCCACATTACCTTATGAAAATTCAAAACCAAATACAATCTACTTTTTATTTTACTGAGTTTATTTGATCCTTATCTGATGAACATACATTTGCCTTTGCACCTTTCTTAAGTCAAAATTGGAAGGAACACCATGTTTGGGGTTGGTCCATGAAAGAATGAAATATAAATTATCTTTCTAGTATAAACTATATTTCTATAGAATGATTTCTTCTGATTTTATTGGTCAAAGGATATGTGCCTCTGTAGAAAAGAAAATGATTTAAAACGTAGAACCAAAATAATAAACAGCACATTCATACACACACACACACACACACACACACACACACACACACACACACACACACACACACACAGCAAAACTTATAATTGAGATTATATGTAGAATGCTATGTCTTTCTTTTTTGGGTGTGAATACTTAGACATGAATTCATAGCTTTACATTTCTGCTTAGGCTGGCACTATATGAGTTGAGCTATACATCCAGCCTGGCTTTCTTTGTTGGTTATTGGAGATTAGAGTCTCAGGAATTTTAAAGCCTTGTTTGACTTTGGACCATGATCCTCATATATCAGCCTCCAGAGTAGCTAAGGATTATAGGCCTAAGCCACTTAGAAAATAAGTCTTAATTGAAAATCAAAAGATTTTTCTTTTAAAGAGTTTGCTACTGAATTTTGGTGATAATTAAGAAGATTTTCATGGCATAAAAAGTCAAACCAACCAACCAACCAACCAATCCCAAACCCTAATTTCCTAAAAAATAGTTTGTCTTTGATATCAACTTGAAAAGGATGGCATTCTGTTCAGCTGTGTGATTATTCTTGTTAATTGCCAGGTGCCAAGAATTTCTTTTGCATATTTTGCACAGGTTTTTTAAATGGCCATCTTCTGTGGATTACCAAATAACCAGTCCACCTCCCTCTCTTCATTTATCACTGCTATTTTCCTCCTCAGGGTTTCTCAGCTCACCCATCTCTTTCTTTTGCATTTGACTCCCATGTGTTCACTACTAAGTCCACCATCAATTTTAATACCTTCTTAAATGTCTCCAAAGATCGGTTACTTACAGATGATCTTTTAATTTTTTCCAACTGACTTTATTTCTGAGCCACAGATTTTTATACTGCTCGCCCCCTTTCTTCTTTGAAGTACATATCTTTGGGGACTCTTTAAATTAGTAACACCTTTTTTGGTTTTGTGCTGGTACTGAGCCTTGAACTCAGGGCCCAAAGTGCTCTCATTTAGCTTTGTACTCAAGCCTATCCTTATTTCTCTATCATTTGAACCACATCCTCATATCACAGCCTCCTGAGGAGGTGGGATTACAGTATGAGCAACCAGTGCTTGGCTAAACTAATAACACGGTTTAACTTTATTTCATTTTTAAAAATTCTCCAGTGCTTTGTTTTCATTCCTTGCTGTGACATTCAACTTAGTGAGGCCAGAAGGGAGTATGAGCTCTTTGAAAAAATATTCCACTATCATCTAATTTATTCCAGAATTTTGCAGTTCTCAGTTACTCAATTCAGCTTCTCCATCATTTGTTGATGGACACTTAGTTTGGTCCCCTGATCAAATAAGGAATATTACTCCAATAAACATGGAATGTACTTACTTATTCACCTTATCAATCCCTGGAAGATTTCAGATATTTCAGGTAAATATTCAGAAATGGATTGTTGGCTCATATGGTAATTTTATTGTTAGTGTTATGAGGACACTCCATACTGATTTTCATAATGAATGTACTAATTTGCAATGTGCAAGGATTCCATTTTCTCCACATACTTGCCAACACTCACTTTTGTCTTTTTCATAATTGCAATTGTAACAATGTAAGGTGGCATTTATCTCCCTAATGATAACTGATTTCATGTTCTGAGAAATGTCTATTTATGTCCATCACTTTAACATATTCTCTGGTTTTGTTTTGTTTCTATTTTAATTTTTGCCCTATGTTTAAAGATTTACTCCATATTTAGTTGGTGTTAGTATATGTTCGGAGGTAGGGTTGAATTTATTATTATTGTTGTTGTTTTACGTGTGAACTTACACTTTTCCCTAAATTGCTTATTTAAGTGAGCCTTTTTTCCCTTGTGTTTTGTAGAATCCTTTGTCAAGACCAAAATAAACAAATGTGTATGGTTTCCTTTATGGGGCTCTATTCTGTTCAGTTGGTATCTGTTTAATTGATGTATATATTTTGAATGCTGCATCATGAGGTTTTAATGTTATCACTTTGTAGTATAGCCGGAAATATTAAAGTATGATACCTTCTATTTTATTCTTGATTGACTTGGATATATGTATGTTTTTTGGTTACGTATGCATTTTAGCATTTGTTTTTCTACTTTAGAAAAGATGATATTGCAGTTTTGATAGGAATTAAGTTGAATGTGTAGTTTATTTGAAAGAGTAGGCATTTAAAATATTCTTCCAATCTATGAAAACATACATGACATATTTTGATTCATTTGTCTTGTTTATTTCATTAATGTCTTCTAGTTTTCAGTGTAAAAATCTTTTGCATCATTGGTGAAATTTATTCCTCTGTATATTTTTATGTATCTATCATACCTGGGATTATTATCTGTATTTTATGTTCAGAAACTTCACTGTTAGCTGTAGAGAAACGTAGTGGTTTTCCAAGTTTACCGAATTTGCTTATCAGTTTTAAGAGTCTGGCAGAATTTTAAAAGTTTTTGTGTGTATTAGAAAAATTCAGTTACATTCAACAAGATTTATTAGAGAGCTCTTCCCCTTTGAGGAAGGCTTTGGACCTGTTTCATTGGTTGATTTTAGAAATAGGATCAGATTTTTGTGTATGGTTAGACAAAGCTCAGAATGACATAGTTTTTTTCTATAAAATGGTTTCTTTATTCCTCCTGCTTTAAATCTAGGGTCAGTTAAATGGTGGAAATGGAGCTACTTACAAAAACAAGTTAGTCCCTCATTGTTATCTCCGACATGTCATTCAGACAAATAATTCCCTTCCGGTGCCACCAAGATAAGAAATAAAATAATGTAAATTTAAGAGTCTCTTTAAAAACAGACACTGAAGTGTTTCATTTGAAGCTAATTTCCTTGTTAATGAACGCAGCTAGTGTTTTGTGCCTATCATTGTTATTCCTTCCAAGTCTCAATGATTGCTTTTTCATTTTTGTCCTTTAGATAGCATAACAGAAAAATGACTGGTTATTATTCATACTTTAGGCAGGCAACACAGATATTAGTTGGTTAGATTAACTGTTATTACACTAATCACTTCTGATGCCTGTAAAACTATTTTAAGTATTTTAAAATGCCTCTGAATATTCTTGTCAATGTTGTATTAATATGTATTAATATGACATTTCTCATTTGTTCTGATTAAGACTGTGTCCATATGAGGCCAGAATTTCCAGCTGAATTTAGTTTCAGGTGGTTCTTATTCTTCCCACTTTGAAATGCAAGTGAAAAATGTTTCAGAAAAAAATACACTATTTAGTAATTTTCTCACTTCATAATTCAAGGATTTCAGAAAATTGCAAAATTCCTTTTAGGACATTTCAAGTAGTATGTAAGAGGCTCGGGTGCATCAACTTCTCCAAAGCCATCTTCAAAATGTTAATAAGGGCATTGATTCAATCTTTAGGAATTTAGGATTCAATCAGGGAAAAACAACTAGAAATGAAAATAAAAGAATACATTTACAATAGCAGCAAAACAATGAAATACTAGACGTAAATTTGACAAAAGATGATGAAAGTCTTGCCTAATTCAAACTGCAAGATATTCTTACGAGAAAGTTGAAGATATATGTTTGCACATTATGAGATTTGGAATTATTGTCTTAGATTGATCTATATGTTCAGTGCAATATCAATTTAAATCTCAGCAAACTATTTTATAGAAATTGAAATAGTAATTCATACGGAAATGTAAAGGACCTAGAATAACAAAAACAATTTACCAAAGATATATGAACTTGGAAGACTAACAAACTGAATACTAATTTAAAACTACAATAAGCAAGGCAGCATGACTTTGATGTCGAGACAGATAAACAGTTGGATGATAGATAGATAGATAGATAGATAGATAGATAGATAGATAGATAGATAGATAGATAGATAGATAGTGAAGAATCCAGGAAGTGATTAATGATATTAAGTGTTTTTCTCATACTTTTTGACCATTTGTATATCTTTTTGAGAGGAACAATTAGGTATTTAGTTTACTTTATATTGGTTTATTTGCTATGAAGGTATTAGTTTTTTATGCCATCACATGTTCTCAATATTAGTCCCTTGTTAAATGTATAGTTTTTTCAAGGTTTCTCCAATTCTATAGGTTATCCCTTAAATTTGTTAGTTTCTCTTACTGTCTAGAGCTTCCCTCAATCCCATTTGTCTAGTTTTGTGCTCTTAGTGTTTTGTGTTTTTATTGCTTCTTAGTGTGATATAATCCCATTTGTGTGTGTGTGTGTGTATGTGTGTATGTGTGTGTGTGTGTGTGTGTGTGTGTGTGTGTGTGTGTGTTCAGAACCATTTATTGAAGACTAATTTTTTTTTCTGGTCATGGGACTTGAACTCGGGACCTGGGTGCTGTCCCTCAGCTCTTCAGCTCAAGGCTAGCGCTCTACCACTTGAGCCACAGCACCACTTCCGGTTTTCTAGTGGTTTATTGGAGATAAGAGTCTCATAGATTTTCCTGCCGGAGCTGGCTTTGAACCACAATCCTCAGATCTCAGCCTCCTGAGTAACTAGATTTATAGGCGTGAGCCACCATGCATGGCTGAAGACTACTCTTTCTTTCTTTCTTTCTTTCTTTCTTTCTTTCTTCCTTTCTTTTAAAAAATTATCTTTAAGTAGTTGTACAAAGAAGTTCTCATTCTACAAAACAGTATATGAGTACAAGGTGTCTGACAAGATTGTCACCCATCCCTCCTAACCCATCTCTTCTCACTTTTTAAAAAAAATTGAGATCAGGTGATTACATAAAATTTACATATTTCATAGTATTATGGAACAGTGATACTTAGTTAAAGTCACAAACACATTTTAACCTTCACAAGGCAAATTGTCATTTTCATGGAAGACTGCTCTTTCTTGAGTGATATTCCCTTTGTCTCAATATATTTGTACTAATCTCCTGAATTGGTCTATGTGCATATTTCAGTACAATGCTGTTTTGGTTACTGTAATTATATTGTGCATTCTGAAGTTAGTGTTGTGATCCCTTTAGGTTTTTATTTTGTTGTCTCCCCTTCCACCACCCCATTTTTTCCTTCTTAAGATCATTTTGGGTCTTTTGTGGTTCTATATGAATTTTAGGATTTAAAAAGATTCAGGAACAATGTCATTGGTATGCTGATGAGGATTGCACTAATTCTATGCATTACTTTGGGTGTAATGATTGTTATTACAATGATGATGATGATGATGATGATGATGATGATGATGATGATGATGATGATGATGATGATGAGTAATGGGACTTTAACTCAGGGTTAACTCTAAGGTTTAACTCTAAGCTTTTTTGCCCAAGGTTAGTATTCTACTAGTTGGAGCTACAGTGCCTCTTCCAGCTTTCTGGTGGTTAGTTGGAGATAAGAGTCTCACAGACTTTCCTGCCTGGGATGGTTTTGATCTCTGATCCTCAGATGTCAGCCTCCTGAGTAGCTAGGATTGCAGGCATGAGCCAGCGGTACCTAGCTTGATGCTTATTTTTTTAAACAATATTAAGTTTTCTAATCCATTAATACTGAATACTGTTCTGTTTTTTGTATTGTCTGATTTCTTTCATCAATATTGAAACTTTTTAATTACAGAGATACTACACAAAATTTATTTCTAAAATACTTCATACCTATTGTGAGCTGTCTTGCTTTCTTGCTTTCTTTTTTTCAGCAAGCTCATTATAGGTATTAAAAATGCTACTGTTTTTGTTTTGTTGATATTTTGTCCTACAACTTCACACATTTTTCAGTTCTAGCAGCTGCTTGATGGAGGATTTAGTCTTGATAATTTGAATTTCTCCTTCTCCATTTGGATATTTATTTATTTATTTCTAATGAACTCAGTAAGCAAAATGTATGTGTGGCTTCAACTAGGCCCTAGTTTTCGGTTGCTTACTTTGTGTGACTTTACAAGAAATTAATGTAATATCTCCATATTTTTCTTCAAGGGGTTATAAAATTATTTCTAAAATAGTCTCCCAGTATAGATTGGTGCTTGTTAACACCATATCCAAGGAAATGCCATGGCTACCCTTCAATTTTCTAGAATATTCTTGTACATCTGTGCTTTGTGTGGTACCTTCAGCAACAGTTGACAGTTGCCTGTACCCAGATGGTTGACTGTCTCACTCACTGTCTACCCAACAACATCTTTGCTATAAACCTGTTCCCCATATGGGGAAACATGTTGGTCTGAAAGGAACATTTTTCACAAACATTCCCTAAGAAGAATACAGGCTTTCTACCACCCACATCCATATGTACTTATTTTCCTTACAATCATGGCTTTGCTCTCCTGGGGAATATGATTTTTTTTATAATTAAAAAAATGTTTTGGCATTAAATCTTTTGACTTGTATTACCAAACCAAAAAAATAACACAAGATTACCATGTGTGCAACTGAAGTTAATCTTTAAATCTGTTAATTTTAGATTTCAAGCTATTAAAATAACTGTAATTTAAAAGTATATGAGGATGAGATAAAAAGGCATCTTTCTGTGTTTCCAGATCTATCTAAACCAGGATAATAAAGATTTAACATAAATGGAGTATAAGTTTGAGAAAACTTCTTGTAATAAACTACTGGTATTTTCTAATCATCCAACATACTACATATATACTTCTTTCTTTTATCCTTTCTCCCTCCCTCCCTCCCTCCCTCCCTCCCTCCCTCCCTCCCTCCCTCCCTCCCTCCCTCCCTTCCTCCCTTCCTCCCTTCCTTCCTTCCTTCCTTCCTTTCTTTCTTTTGGTTGATCTTGGGGCCTGAACTCTGGGCCTGGGCTCTGTCCCTCAGCTCTTCAGCTCAAGGCTAGTGCTCTACCACTTGAGCCACAGTGCCACTTCTGGCTTTTTTTCTGCTTAAGTGGTGCTGAGGAATTGAACCCAGGGCCTCATGCATGCAAGGCAAGCACTCTACCACTGAGCCACCTTCCCAGCCCAACACACTACACATATACTTCTGTATGCTACTACAATATAACAGTCACCAGGACACTATTGGTACCTGACAAATATTGAGAGTACTAAGCTAGCTCTCACATACCTGAGACGATCATGCACCACACTTACTTTATATTACGTTCCATCTGAACTGGTATTTCTAGCCAAAAGATTGACTAGATTACTCTATAACTAGCCAAGACAATTTCATTTATTTTTCTACTTGCCAAAGTAGAGTGAGTCATTAAGAATTGAGATATGAATCTTAAAAAATTTCTCTTTCTAGTAATGTCTAAACATCCAACGCTGCTCTGCCAAAATGATTTTATTTAAAGGAGCAAGACTATATGTGAGACTGGGAAATAATTTTAAGTGATTGATGAAACAGTTTGTACTTTTTAGCTTTGCTTATCCCTTTCAAGGTTCAGAGAGTGAACTATGAATTTCCTATAATAATATTGGATATTGTACCATGGGAAAGCAGCCTCTTAGGAGAATTCTATTTCTTTCTCAAATGTATGCTCTTTAACATAAACTCCTGTGTTAAGAGAATTCATTTCCCTAATCACCAAGGCTTGTTTATTGAGTAAAACCTCAATAGCCCTCTTTCTTGGTATAGATCTGTCTTTTCTGTATTAAATACCAAATTTTATTGACTATTCTTCCACAGTATGTCCCAGTGACTCCTTTCTTAATTCAATGCTATTTTGAATTTTTAGTACAGTTCTTTTCTTGGCATGCAGCTCATATTGTGAGATTTGTTTTCTTCTTCAGAATATTCCAATATATTTAACTACACAACACTGGGCCCATGTAAGTAGCCTGGGCCTAAGCTTTTGCCTTAGGTCCTGGATTCCTTCTATGGCTCCTCTTCCAAGGAAAGGGAATCTTTGGGCCAGATGTGTGATTTCAGTTGGAGTCTATTCATCCATTATTTTTTTAAGCCATTCTTTGAAAAGCTTGAAGAACCATAATCTCCAGTTAATCACATCAATTGTGTGCACTCTGGAGGCAAAGTTATTCTTCAGATCTGTGGGTCATTTGTGGTTTGACAGAATGTAGAAACAACTTGGTAGACAGAGACCAGAGCCACTTATTACTCTATGATTATAAGGATGGGCTTGAAAATATGAAAATACAATATAATTTTATTTATCTTTTAGATGTCAATGAAGATAATTAATATCTCTCATTATTAGAAATGATGTATACTAAGTTCCATTTGGAATCATGCCCCAGGTTCTATTAAGCTCACAAATATTAGGGTAGTCTCTTCCCTAATATGCATATATACAGAGAGCTCTTTCTCTGAAAATATGTGGCTGTGTTCCAGTGCTCACTAACTAAACACCAAGTTTATTATCATTTTGAACTTCAAAACAGATTACATGCCTTCAGCTTTTACTTATTTTGGGATTTAGTTTGTACTGTTCTAACATAAAGCTCAAGCAATGTCAAGTTTTATTATTAACCATCCCCCAAGACTTCCACTCTTTTACTTGGTCACTGCCTATTTGAATATGACATTTGTGTTACTTCTGTACAATTTATACTTTATCCCACAGTTGTTCATTAAGTTCTGTTCTTCCTTTCTCATATAGTTTAAATAAGTTTGCCATAAAAACTGTTCAGTTACCCAGTTAAAAAGAGATCCTTTTCTATTAAGAGCTGGACCAGTGTTCCATGTTTTAGTCCAATAAAACAACAGAAAATATGTTAGCATTTTCCTAAAAGTCTTCAAGTAAATATTATTTTATTTTTTAAAATAAGTTTTTTATTGTGAAAATACTGTACAGAGGGGTTACAATTATATGGGCAAGGTAATGATTACATTGTTGCCTCGTCCTTTGTTTTCCCCCTACCATCCCTTCCCTCCCATCTCTGCAACTACACTCCCCTCTCCCCCCTCTTCCTAAATTGTAAAGTTCGCAACTACACTCCTCCTGACCCTCCTCCTGTCCCCCTGCCTAAATTGTAAAGTTCGTTTTTCGACATAACGACTTGTACATCTCATTGTTGCAATGGGTCCACCTGTATCCCTATTTAAACAATTTGTTTTTTCCCTTCTGCTCCCCCAAATTATACCAACATCAAATACAGTGAAAACAGGGGTTATACCGTGGGGGAGGGACATACAAAGCAACAAAAAAAATCACATGGTATCTTATAAATACTTCAGAAACAATAGCAAGAAAGAAAAAAATCACTTGTGTCCTTATCTTGGGTTCATTTCACTTAACATCATCTTATCTGACCTTTTCTGCTTGTTTCAGACATTTTGTTCAAGGCAAAAATTATGTAAGAATGGTCACATTTAAAAAATTATTTTTCTCATCAAAATATGATCATTTGAATCTAAGCATTGTAGTGCACACCTGCTAGCCAGTATTCAAGAAGATGAGTTAGCCAGATTAAAAGTCTGTGGAGGCCGGGCACAGTTGGCTCATGCCTGGAATCTTAGTTACTCAGGAGGCTGAGATCTGAGGGTCAGGTTTAAAGCCAGCCCATGAAGAAAAGTCTGATTAACCACCAGATAACCGGAAGTGACATTGTTGCTCAAGTGGTAGAGCACTCTCCTTGAGCTGAAGAGGTGAGGGACAGTGCCCAGGCAGAGTTCAAGCCCCATGACCAACCAAAAAAAAAAAAAATTCAGTGGTCAACTTGGGCTTTAAAATGAATTTCCAGGCAGGATCCTCTCTCAAAACTACACCCCTTCCCCCAAAAAAATCTAGTTTTAAATCTATGGCAAGGAAGCAAACATCTGAAACTTAGTACTTAAACTAGCTTGGAAATAAGTCTAATTTGAGAAAAATTTAAATGTAACATTTATAGAATCTTAATATTTCATCTGAGTTGATTTGCATTTAGTTTTTATTATAAATTACTACTTGATAATTATTTTCCTTATTATGCATAAATGATATTTTTAAACATTTTCTCTATTTCTCTTTTTCATTATCCAATGTTAAGGTATTTAAATAAATTGAAGTTACTTAGTCTTTAGACTATTTTCAACAGCCCTATGCTAATAGGGTGATGTAGATGCTGTGTCTCTTAGATCATACTTTACAATCAACATATTTACCCAGGTATTCAGTGTTCAGTGCCGTGAGTTACAGCACAGTCCCTCTACAGACTTTGGTTTTGGGAACAGCACAGGGTCACAGTAAGGTCCCTTTACAGACTGTTTGTTTAGGGAATCTATGATAGGCTATTTCACTGAAGACTCCAGGTTATACTCCTATATATGGTGATCCTACTGATGCTGAAGTACCAAGTCTTGGTGCACAGGCTGCCATTAGGATGACTGCAGGTACACATAGCTTCTCAGTGGACACAACAGGTCTCTCTTGCCACTATATCCTAGCTCAGTATCTTCCTTCCTCTTTTCAGTCCTGCCTTCATTCCAATAGATATTTTCTCAAGGCTTCTTGCCTATGTGCAACTGCACATAAAATCCAGAGTCTGAGATGCTGCTTCTCCAGAATCCCAGCCTACAATGTACAATGGTAACCTTGAAATTAAATTCATTATAAAATGTGCATTGCGTAGCAACTTGGGAAGTATTGTAGTGTAATGGAAAGTACTGAATAATAGACCCAGACATTTCTAAATTTAAATTTATGATCTATGATTGATTTATTTTTATTACCATGAGCTGGCACCTGGGTCCTCTGACTCTCAATTTCATTATTGTTGAAGTAATATAGTAACTTATTATTCAGGTTGATGTGAATATCCAGTGAAGTAATACAGCACCTACCATATTACCTAGCATTTTGGAAGCCAATACTATTCAATGTTAGGCTCTTCCCATCTTTTATCCTATACTGCTTAAAGAGTCACATTTATAGCTGGTTGTTGTGATGCATATCTGTAATCTCAACTTCTTGGGAGGTAGACGCAGGAAGACAGAGTCTAAGGCCAAACTAAGCCATGATAGAAAGAATTTGTCTCAGAAATGAAATACAAACTTTAACTCAAGTGGTGGAGTGTTTGCCTCACATGCAAAGTCAGGTATATTGCCTGAGATAAATTGGGAATAGTATATTATATATTCACTTGATTCATTGATTCATTCATACACTTACCCAAATTTTTCTTAATAAAGTATAAATATATCCATTCTAATCTCAGATTGAGATTATTTGCCATAAATTCAATTTTTGAATAATGAACCAAATATTCAAAATAATTTGTAATAGGTAAGGACTATTTTTTAGGGTAGCTCAAATTGTAAAATACACTCTAAATGAAATGCCCAGTTCAAAAACCAGTACTACCCCAAACAAAAAGAAAATGAAAGAAAATCTCACTAAGTATGTGATAGAATTTGGTAGCTGACATGAAATATTAGTTTTTTGTAATCACTAATAAAAATATTTTTCTGATTAATATAGTTTAATGCTCAGAAAATATATTGTATAGCTAAACAAGAAATAAAAATGAAGAAAAAATCCCAAAGACTTATGGGATCTGGAAAACTGGGGATAGGCACACATGATAATATTAAATATATTTATATATATATATTAGTTTAAACATTTAAGTTTAAATAAATAAATATAAGTTTAAAATATATTTTAGCTTAGCTTCCTTAAGCTAAAGAAATTTTATTTAATATTTTTAGATTTAACTCCTTATACTTAAAAATGATACTTTAAAATTGTGTGAAACCACGACTTTGCATTATTTTAAGAAGTGGTTTTCTGACAGTATGTGATTTAGGAGAGGACAGCCCAAAACAAAATCTGTTTTTCCAGTAGCTGCTCATACTTCATTAGTGTTTGCCTAACGAGTCTGGAGTGGGTGTGTGTGAAATTGCCTAGGAAATCAGTTGTACATTTATTTGACGTTAAACCTGATTGAAAGGATATGTTCTAGTCAAGTCATACTAGTAAATATTGCTGCAGAATAGAGAAGCAAGGAGTGTTTACAAGAGGCATAAGATGAACAGGTCCAAAAAAGGAGACACTTTGTCTATGCTTGCCTGGCTGAATTTTAAATGACCATATTCTATTTCAAATCAAAGTTTATACAAATTAGTAAGAATGAAATCTCAGTTGATATTGATGCACTATAAATTTTTTGCTGAAAGATTATACATAATTTTTAATGAACTTCCAAAAGCAAATGACTGGTTTTACATACTAGATCATAAAACAGCCTGACATCAAAAGAACTTCATTAGAAAATGATTAGTAGTACATTTAAGGTACTAAATGGGCTAGTTATTTTTTTTATAAGAAGTACTAAGATTGACTACCACTTTAATATGTGATAAAATGAATTTCACTTGTACTGAAATGAAACTGATACCTGCTCAACTAGGATGCTTTCCAGACAGTAAAACTCTATAGCTGCCAATTTTATTGGGTATATTCATTCCTCCCCCTCCCCCTCCCCCTCCTCCTCCTCCTCCTCCTCCTTTCTGTCGTGGGGGGTTGGCCTGGGCACTGTCCCTGATCCTCTTTGTGCTCAAAGCTAGTGTTCTACCACTTGAGCCACAGCACCACTTCTGGCTTTTTGAGTAGTTAATTGGAGAAAAGAGTCTCCTGGGGACTTTTATGCCCTCGTTGGCTTCAAACCACAATCCTCAGAACTTAGCTTCCTGAGTAGCTAGGATTACAGGCATGAGCCACTGGCGCCTGGCCTATGCATTCATTTTTAACATTAGTCCTGATTCTACTCAAACTCAGATTGAAGTTTGATATTTTTTTCTACCTTTGGATATACATTCATACATACATATATGTATACATAAAATTTAAAAGATATTTCCAGTTTAAGTTTTAAGCTTAATACAGAAAACTTTCATTTACATTTACCTAATTTCTTCAGTTTTGACATTTTGCTATATTGTTTAAAAAATACTATGTCCTTTAATAGATTTATAATAAATGTGTATTTATATAATACACATATATAATTTTTCATTAAGATTTAAAGTAATTTAACTATGCCATATCTATTTAACCAAATGTATATTTCTTAATGATATTTTCATATGAAATTACTATATAGTTAGCAAATTCATGAAATTTGGCATTGGTACAATATTTTATTTAATATGCGATCTTTATTTCAATTTTTCAGCTGTTCCAGTAATATTCTTCAGTTTGGAATACACTCTAGAATCATGTATTGCATTCAGCTGAAGTTAAAAGTATTTCTCAACTGTTACTTATTTGTCTTAAAATTGGACTGTGTTTTTTTGTGCCAGTTCTGGGGCTTGAACTCAGGGCCTAAGTGTAGTCCTGACCTAAGGAGCTCATGTTCTGCCACTTAAGCCACAGCTCTACTTCCAGTTTCTGTCCCTCTCTCCCTCCCCGCCCCCTTCCCTCCCTCCCCCTCCTTCCCCCCACCTCTCTTTGGCTAATTGTAGATGAGAGTCTCACAAAATTTACTCCCTGTGCTGGCTTTGAACCATGGTCCTTGGATCAGAGCCTCCTGAGTAAGTAGGATTACAGGCCTGAGCCACCAAAACTTGGCTAGATATTTTTTTCTGAGGAATTATAGTATTAGTGTCCCTCAATTTAGGATTTTCCTATATCCTCTCTTAATTCAGATTAGCTCTCCAGTTGGGATGCTTTATGAGGAATATTGTACTGATCTCAGGCTATCTAACACATCAGGAAGTATTCACATGGCCCTCAATAGTTACTTTGACTTATATCATTCAGAAATATGTTTCCTCTCCCATGTAATGAACTATGCACAGGGAGATGCCTTATCATTGTGAATGTATCTTGTTCTGATCATTTTGGAAAATGTATAGGTGAAAGAACAGAAAAAGCATAGTTGAATGCAAATCTCAAAAGCCACATTTCAATCTGATTTGCTTCAGAAGAAAAGATATTTTACCTTTAAAGTTGTTACAATGGAGATGTTGTTATGGAGGACTGAGTAATACCTGTTTCAAAGTAAAACAAGTTAATTCTTACATTGTTCAGAAAGCTCTGGTGAGTAATTCTCTCCTGTTTTGAATTATGCAAATAATTAGTTCTGCTTATTACTTCCATCTGTTAGTGTAGGTTTTGCCATTGTCTAGATCTCAACAAAAATAGGGCCCTTGGAGACATCTTAAGAAACTCAACTGTTAGAGATTATTTGTGAAGATTTTCTAAGGCACTGGAATTTAAGCTTTCATCATTTTAAATTAAAAATGATAGCGTCTGTTCCATGAAAAATAATTCTTACTAACAGAAATTCACACACAAAATGGAATGACTTACAAAAACTCCAAAATCTCCTGGTGAAACCCAGGTTAACAGTCCCTATGGCTACAGAAATCAACCCACTGATATTTTTTAGCCAAATTGGAGAGATGTTATCTACTTTGCACCCTGAGACATATATTAAAAATTTAATAAAGAAAATCACAGAAACTGGGGAAAATGTTTGCCTGGAGGACGATTTTAAAATATAAAATGGAAGAAAGGATATTGAAGGTATTGTAGTTTTATTACTATTGACTGGCAAAATGATACCGTAAATGCAATGACAGTATGACTATCGTTACTATCTAAGGTAGTAGTCATAACAAAATACCAACAGACTAAGAGACTTAGCAACAGAAGTTGATGTTCTCACACACAGTCCAGGAGGCTGGAAGCCTGAGATTCATGTTCAAGCATAACCAGTCATAGTGAAGACTGGCTTCTTGGATTGTGGACTTGCTGGAAAGTACAAGTAGGGGCACATCTTTACAAAGGCACTAATTCCATGGTGAGAGCCCTACTCCCATGAAATCATTGAAACCTAAAGAGGTGGCAAAGGCCCCATCTCACAAATATTATTACACTGGAAATTCAGTCATGAGCAGCTAAATTTGGAATGTTTGTTGTTGTTGTTGTTTGTTCATTTGATTGTTTTTTTGCTCTTTTTCTAGCCCTTTGGTACTTTATTTGAGATAAGAGTTTCACAGACTTTCCCAACTGGGCTGGCTTCGAAACACCATCCTCAGATCCTCCTGAGTAGCTAGGATTACAGGTGTAAGCCACTGGTGCCTGGAATTAGAGTATGTTTTTGTAGGGTTCAAACTCTTTGCCACCACCCTCTTTTTTGTTTATCTTCTCTTAATATCGAAGACTACTGATATTTGGAGGTTATGAGAACTCCCTTTCAGTCAGTCTCCAAGCCCCCTGCCAGGCATTATCTGTGCCTCCTCAGATTCTTGTCTGTCTTCTCTCTCAGACCTCTTTGGTGTTTTTGTTTGTTTGTTTGTTTTGACACCAGGACTTGGGTTCTGCTATTTTCAATGTCTGGAATATTCTTGTTTCATATATTTCTTGACTAAAGTTCCTATTTTCTTTAAGATGGTTCAAATATTGCTCTCTCAACAAGACTTACCTGAAACTGTATTTTACTTCTTCTATATAACAAATCTCCTTATGTATGTATGTATGTATATATATATATATATATATATATATATATATATATATATCCCATAATTCTTATCCCCTTTGGATAGATTATAAAATTTAATAATCTATTTTAGCAGTCCATGTTTAACTTTCAACTCCAAATGGATGAGGACTGGAATATAAATCATATGAGGGCCAAAGGCAGGAAGAGACATTTGTCTCCTTGTCTATTATTAGATCCCAAATTTCTATTACCATACCTAATCATAGCCACTTGATAGCTAGTCTTTAAACATACTGATTAAATACCTATTTTGAATTTAGCATTAAGAAAAAATAGCACTATCATCCTCAGGAGTTTGAGTCCTTGAAGGAAAATCAAGCAAACAACTGACATCTAGTGATGGCAGGCCATCTGTAGTTACACTGGAGCTGTTTGTTATGTTGAGCAAAACAGAAGAGGGGCATAGCCCTTGTGTTTTTCTCCCAGTTCAATGAATGGTCAGGTTTAATGCACATCCAAAATTCCCTTCTGGCTAGTGATATATTGACATGGGTGTAGGGTTTTATAGGACCATAGCTGGGACTAATTGAGGTGATCAGGGATAGATTCCTTAGACAGGCAACCTTGTTACATGAAAAGTCTATGTGGTAAGTCAGTAACTGAGCAAGGAGTCTGAGAAGATCATTCCAGACACAGGAAAGAGCATCTGCTCTTAGAGGCCAGAAGTTCTGTGTTTAAATTCCGATGTATTGCTTTGCTTTATGTTCCTTTTTCTTGATGCCTTCTGTACTGTCTCACACTTATCTATCAAACAGAGACTCCAGACTTGAGCAGTCAGATGTGTTTTCACAGCCTAGCTAGCTTTTCTCTCTCTCTCTCTCTTCCTTCGTTCCTTCCTTCCTTCCCTCCCTCCCTCCCTCCTTCCCTTCTTTCTTTCTTCCTTCCTTCCTTCTTTCTTTCCTTCCTTCCTTCCTTCCTTCCTTCCTTCCTTCCTTCCTTCCTTCCTTCCTTCTTTCCTTCCTTCCTTCCTTCCTTCCTTCCTTCCTTCCTTCCTTCCTTCCTTCCTTCCTTCCTTCCTTCCTTTCTTCCTTTCCTTCCTTCCTTCCTTCCTTCCTTCTTTCCTTCCTTCCTTCCTTCCTTCCTTCCTTTCTTTCTTCCTTCCTTCCTTCCTTTCTTTCTTTCTTCCTTCCTTCCTTCCTTCCTTCCTTCCTTCCTTTCTTTCTTTCTTTCTTTCTTTCTTTCTTTCTTTCTTTCTTTCTTTCTTTCTTTCTTTCTTTCTTTCTTTCTTTCTTTTCTTTCTTTCTCTCTTTCTCTCTTTCTCTTTCTTTCTTTCTTTCTTTCTTTCTTTCTTTCTTTCTTTCTTTCTTTCTTTCTTTCTTTCTTTCTTTCTTTCTTTCTGTCTTTCTTTCTTTCTTTCTTTCTGTTCATTCTAAAGGTAATATACAGAGGGGTTAAAGTTACATAACTCTGGTAAAGAGTACATTTCTTTCTGAACAATGTCACCCCTCCCTCATTTTCTTCCAGATTTTTCCCTCCCAGCCATTTACACCCAAGTTGTGTCGTTCAATTTCAGCATAGTGTTTAGTGAATGTCACTGCTGAATTAGTTCGCCTTTTGTCCCATTGGCTCTGTGCTTCCTTTTCCCCTCCCCAAATCAGATAAACTTACATACAAGAAAAAAGGATACAGAAATCAAAAACAGTGACAAAAGGAAAAAAAAGAAGAAAAAAACAAAAAGAACTACAAACAATACAATAAAAAATCTCTTGTTTCCATTCCTTGGAGTTCATTTCAATAAACACCATTTTATATGATCTTAGGCCCATAGCTATTGAGCTCTTGTGATCCAGATGCTCAACATCTCTGGTCATAAAAGAAATGCAAATCAAGACAACATTGAGAGATTCTACCTCACCATGATTATAATGGCATGAACTAGAAAACTAACAGTATTAGATCCTGGAAGGGATGTGGCCATAAAAGAACTCTACTACACTGTTGGTGAGAACATAAATTTGCTCACCCACTCTGGAAAGCAGTATGGAAGTTCCTCAAAAGACTAAACATAATGCTTCCCTATGACCCAGCAATCCCACTCCTGGGCATTTATCCATTAGACCACAAACATGGCCACCAGAACACTAAAGCCACCAGAACAAACATGTTCCTGGCAGTATTGCTTACCATAGCCAATAAATGGAATCAATCCAGATGTCCCTCAGTGGATGAATGTATCAAGAAATTATACATCCATATATGTATATATATGTATATATATGTATATATAATATATGTATATATACATACATATATATATATACATATATTATATATACATATATATACATATATATGTATATATTCCATTGTGTATATATACATATATATGTACATATATACATTTGTGCATGTGTATATATGTATATATATATACAATGGAATTCTATTCTTCCATCAGAAACAATGACATTGTCCCATTCATAAATTAAGTGAAGTAAGCATACCCGAAGAAACATAGGTTACATATTTCCCCTCATTTGTAATAATAATAATGTGCCTATAACTATACAAGTAAATCCAATGGATAGTAAAAGACAAAAAATCTACACTTGAACATGAACAGGACTCTAAACATTCACTGTGAGATCTACTTAGTTTTTAAAAGCATTACAACCAAAATTTAAAAATCAAGGTACTTTTACAGAGAAAGGTGCAACAATTCTTCAAACTTTTCATGAATGAAACAACCCTGACTGCTTTCCATGGCCAAAGTCTTCAAAGGAAAAACATGTTTTCCTCTTTCTCCTAGTCTCCATCTTTCCTAGCCCATTCAGGATTCTGTGTTTCTAATCCTTGAGAACCAAATTGCTCTTTGTAGTAAGTGATTCCTATGATTTGCTCAGATTTTGACTTGCTTAAAGTTACTTCCATACATTCTCCCATGAAAATGCAAAAAATAACAAAGGTACTTGCTGCAGTACTTACTCCTTCCTGTTAGTAGATAGCAGTTATTGTAGCTGTCCTCCACCTGAAAATGTATTAATTTTTTGAATCCAGATCTCAGTAGGGATAACCTATGTATGCATTTGAAAATATATGTTTATAATTGCATGCTTTCTTGTTTGTTTTTCATATTTTTATTACCACTAATTAGTTGTACATGGCGGGGTTCGTTTTGGCATGGCCATATATGCATACAATGTACCATGGTTAGACCCACCCCTGCAAGTGTTTATGTGAAATTAAAAATGTAGTGGCTTTATAAAAAATAAAAATGTACCCCTTTCAGCTGTTTAATGCCTAGGAATAAAAATTGAAATTTAGTTTGTAGTCTTCTGCAATATATTATATGATTTATGTTGTTATTGTTAACTTACTTACAAAGAAGGATTTATCAGTATTGGATAGAGTTAAAGACTTGATATGCATTACTTTAATTAATTATTAAAGCTCTAGGGGAGACGATAGTGCAGTCTGTAGTTTATAAAGTTATGAGTTATAATGGTAGAGAATTGAAATTTGAACCTGTATATGATGATAAAGATCTGTGTATCATTTTCACCCTAGATATTTAAGTCCATTTCTTAATGCTTATTTAGCTATGAGTTAACAACCTAATTTATCTTTAAAAATCACCACTGGTGTATATTATTTAATCTGTTGTGTAGGGGAAAAGAGATTAAATATACTTTTTAATGAGAATCTTTATTTGCTAGTTTTGTTTATATGGCAGTTGTTGAATATTTGATTAGAAGGCATTTACTAAAAGACCTGAGTGTTCCTGTGCATTTCTTATTACCATATATATTAAGCAGAAATACTGTGCCAGTATCTATCTGTTTTCAAGGTTTAATGAATCTATAGTGTTCTTTATTGATAACTTAATGTTGTGATATCTTAATTCATCTTGGTTCATTATTTGTTTTGAATTTTTCCTTTGCTATTTTGGTCTTGTACTTTACTCATAGTATTTAATTAGAGTAGGCTCAACTCGATAACATCTTCTATAAACAAATTGATTTTCCAACAAGGGCTTTGTTTACATTTCTTTGATGTTTATAAAGATTCCTTGTCATTGCTTGTTGAAACTAAATATTGTGTGAATTTAGTAGTAGTTTTTTATATGTGTAATATTTGAATGTATCAATAAAGTTTCTTGAGTAAAGATGTACATAGTATGGCATAATTGCATAATTTCTAGTGATATAGGAAATAAAACAGGTAATATATTATAAAACTCTCTGAAAGGTAAACTAGTTTTGTTATTTGTGTAGACATAAAAAACATGACTATAGAGAACATATATCAGAGAATATTAAGGACTTATCAAGGATGTGCAAATAACCATAAGAATGTTAGTGTAATCTGGACATTTTTACCCTAGAAAAATTATATGTAATTGAAGTTTAAGAAAAAGAAATACTTGTATTTATTTATTCATTTTACTGAAGGTTAATTCAGTTTTACTGAAATACTTGTTGAATAACTCAGACCACAATCATTTTTACTTCAAGAAAACACCAAATGTATGGAATTATGATAATCTACATTTCATAAAAATAATACATTTTGATAACTCTTTGTTCCTTATCAAGTCAGTTTCTACAATTCCCTTAATTACATTAATGTTTCATGAATGATGAGTGAATATTCCTAATGTTTACTATGCAAACATCCCTGAAGCGCTGATGGAGGCTTCCTAAAGGGGTAATAAATAATATGTGTCTCTTATTTATTTATGTACTTATTTATTTATTTACTTATAGAGAAATAGAGTTTCTTTTACATTTACTAACAATTATTCATCAGGATAGTTGGGAATGTGACTCCATGGTAAACCCTTTACCAGCACAAGCAGGGTCTAGGGTTTAATCCCCAGTATGCTAAATAAATAAAGAATGGGAAAGATGGATGTGCAAATGTAATATAGAGTATAAGAAGTTTTGATAATATCATAGTATTATGAGAATATAGGGAGTTCTTAATTCAGGTAGGGTTAGGGAAAAAAATGAAAGGAAATGTTAGAAAATGAATGTTAGAAAAATGACTAGCACTTTATCTATCCCCAAACCCATAGAGTGATTAAGTTTTAATTGATAGTTGAGAAAGATGCAAAACACTCTCAGTATCTAAATAATAAATCTCTGAGGGGATATAGTTAGCCAGTGCTGTGAATGATTTTTTGATAAAGGTAATAAACAAAATAAAAGGACATACTAATAGAAGATATAGGATGTGACTCACTCCAACAGGGAGATACTTGAATTAACTTAATCTTTCTTAATTCTAAATATTAAACAGTGTCAGCAAGTAACAATAAGGTAAGAAAAAATAACTTAGATGTTATGAAGTGGTATCCTACATTATTTTTGAATTCTGCTTTGATATAGACTACTTTCTTTTTTCCATATGTATTTTTATTGTAAAAATATTGTACAGAGGGGTTACAGTTACATGAGTTGCATAATGAGAACATTTCTTATAAAGCATTGTTACATCCTCCTTTGTTTTTCCCCTACCATCCCTTACCTCCCAACCTCCCCAACTCCTCCCTCCCCCTCTGAAATTGTAAAGCTCATTTTCAACATAGTGTCTTGTATGTCTCACTGTTACAGTGGGACAACCTGTATCCTTATTTCAGCATTTTGTTATATCCCTTCCCCTCCCCAAATTATAAAAAAAATGTATATACAAGATGCAGTACACTGGAATCAGATAGTGAAAACAGGGGTTATACCATGGGGGAAGAACATACAAAAGAAACAAAATCACATAGTGCATTATAAGTACATTAAAAACAATAGCAAGCAAGAAAAAAAACCATTTGTGTTCCTGTCGTGTGGCTCATTTCACTTAACATCAACTTATATGGTCATATGTACATAGCATTTCAGCTTTTTTGCTTGTCCTAGACATGAACTAGTTATTGCAAATAAGGGAAACCATGGGACCTATGTTTCTTTGGGCCTGGCTTATTTGTTAGGAAATTGAAATACTTGGAAAAATTATACTAAGTGATATAGGATGCTTTCAAAAATCATCTATTTATATAATGACGTATAATCTCATAGCTCTTGTAGTTGGCTTTCACTTGTGGCTACCTGTAGCAGAGGAGGCTCTCCCATTTGTATGAAGTGGCAAGCAGGGCTATTTTAATAGTAAGGCAGGATCATATGTTAGGCCTGTTGATCCAAATGTTGCTCTCCTAGTACCTCAGTCACTGTGAAAGGTACCAATTTAAAAGTGATTTGACATACATTTTTACTTTGACCATGGAACAACTGGCATAGATTGTGTTTATCCTTTGATTTCTCTCTGCTCTTTCTCTTCTCTTCCTTATATTGAGTACACTTAAAGAGATGATAGATGAATCCCCTTCAGTGTTATGCCAAAGAATGACTTGCTATTATCCTTTACTGGATGGATTTGTTTCAAATGTATCTATTGTCTCCCCAAGTAAACGTTAACTGGAATCCAGAATCAGTCTAGGTGGGGTTCACATTCTTTTGCCAGGGTACCAATAGACTTCAAGAGAGCAATGTGTGCAGCTGATTCTGTAGTGATGAAAGAAAATTGTCATGTAAGAGAGTAGATTTAATGCACACTGTGCACAATGACTCTGTATAGCAACATTAGCTGACCTGTGGTACTATACCAAAGGGTTAGACACATGTATGACTTTATTATTGATTCAAATCCAGCAAAGAAGGTTCTGAGTAGATTCCTATCTATGAGATTCCAAAAAATCCCTGGCAACTGTGTAAGAAGTCTTCTTTTAATCTTCTGAGAAGAAATAGAAACCTCTGTTGCCAAGAAGATACTCACTTTACATGCAATTATGACCAAAATGAGAATGTTTCCCAGGACAATAAATTACAATTGCTTTGTTGGTTTTATATCATCCAGGTTATTGACATTTGTGGATCACTTCTGCTTCATTTACATTTTTCCAATGTCTTATGTATAGCTGCTTTAATACTGAGAATTTATTAAAACAAGTGAAATTTTAAACTTCAACAAAGAAATATAGTTTGAAGAATGAGGCAGTTTTTTTAACGTTGCTTTTTAATGTTTATTTTTCTATGTTGCTTTCAATTATTTTTTGTTTGGGTTTCTGCACTGTGGCTCAGAGAAAATTCACTAGAGGTTATATAAAGAACTTCTATTGTTATTTCTGTGGACAAGGAAATTTGATGGATATATGTGAATAACCCTACAAGATTTGGATATTCATGCACATCATTGAAGCTAATGAAGGTGTCTCCTTAACATAGTTTTAATTTTCAGGAACTATTTCAACATATATATTAAAATTATTGTTATTATAAAGATGATTTACAGAGGAGTTACAGTTATGTAAGTCATGTAAAGAGCACATTTCTTTTTTTGAGTTCTAAACATATATTTTTTGGTTATTTTTTTATTGTGAAAATACTGTACAGAAGGGTTACAATTACATGGGCAAAATAATGAATACATTTCTTATCAAGCATTGTAGCCTCCTCCTTTGTTTCCCCTTCCCATCCCTTCCCATCCTCCCCCCCCAAACCTCCCCGCCCCCCCCACCCCACCCAGCACCAAAGTTGTAAATTCTTTTTCCACATAACAACTTGTACATCTCATTGCTGCAATGGTCTACCTGTATCCCTATTTAAACGATTTGTTTTCCCCTTCCCCTCCACAAATTATACCAACATCAAACACAGTGAAAGCAGGGGTGATACTGTGGGGGAGGGACATACAAAGCAACAAAGAAATAATCTTATAAGTGTATTAGAAACAATCACACGAAAGAAAAAAAACATTTGAATACATATCTTAGGGTTCATTTCCCTAACATCACCTTATCTGACCTTTTCTGCTTGACTAAGACATATACTAGATATTGCAAATAAGGGAAACCATGGGACCTGTTTCTTTGGGCCTGGCTTACTTCACTTAATATAATTTTTTTCCAAGTCTTTCCATTTCCTAACAAATGGGGCAATGTCATTCTTTCTGATGGAGGCATAGAATTCCATTGTGTATATATACCACATTTTCTTGATCCATTCATCTACTGAGGGGCATCTGGGTTGGTTCCAGATCTTAGCTATAGTAAATAATGCTGCAATAAACATAGTTGTGCAGGTAGCTTTAGTGTGGTCTTGTTTGTGAACATTTGGGTAAATGCCCCAAAGTGGGATTGCTGGGTCATAGGGGAGCTCTATGTGGAGTTTTTTGAGGCACCTCCATACTACTTTCCAAAGTGGTTGAACAAGTTTACACTCCACCAACAATGCAGTAATGTTCCCTTCTGTCCACATCCCCTCCAGCATCTGTTGTTATTAGAGTTCTTGATTATAGCCATTCTAACTGGGGTGAGGTGGTATCTCAATGTTGTTTTGATTTGCATTTAAAGAACACATTTCTTTTTGGAGAATTTCACCCTTTCCCTTGCTCTCTCTGTTTTCTCCTCCCATCTGCACCCACAAGTTGTATAGTGCACTTTCAACATAGCATCTAGTGAGTACCACTGCTGCATTTGTTCACCCTTTGTCCCACCCTTTCTGTGCCCTCCTCCTTTCCCTCCCAAAGACAGATATACAAATAAGACAAAATAAAAAGAAAACAAAAATAGCAACTGAGCAAAAACAACAACAACTTTGTTTCCATTTCCTGGATATCTCTGCATTTTTAGAATGCTATTGACAAGGAGGATAAAATATAAAAATATATTTGTTTTGGTATTGCATTCCGGCCTTAATTTGACAACAGAATACAGTTTTCCAAGGATATTGATAGAAAGCTAACACTGTCAATACTAGATATCCAGCTTATTTTGTGTTAGCTCCATATTTTCTGGACTGGAAGATATCTAAGGAACATGTATATGACTGTAACTACATTAAATATTTCATGGGTGATATTTGTTTAATCCATTTAATATATATAGACCTCTGCTTAGACAGAGCATCAGAATGACATTTTCCTAAATGTGTATGCTATGGACACTTTCTTTAAATCTTACTCATGCTATTTCAACTTACATAAACACAGGGAAAAAGTCCAGTTTTCTAGGAATATAGTGCACTTAAGATCAACAGTAATATAGCAATCAATATTTAATGAGTTCTTACTGGGCCAAGTACTTCTGTAAATAATTTGTATGTGTTGGCTCATTTCATCTTCAGAACCCTATGAGGCAAACAGTTATTTTATCAAGAAGACAGCTGAGGCCCAGAGAGGCTAAAATATCATGTGTAAGGTCACCTAAGCCACTAGCATCCAGAGCCCAAATTTAAATGGACATGATTTTGTTAGCTTTCTATTGATGCTGTGATGAATACAAAATTAAATTGCTAGAAGAAACACATATGTTTCTAAAACCTTATGGTATCAAATGAGTCTCACTAGTCTAAAATTAAGTAGTTGGCAGAGCTAGGTTCCTTTCTGGGGTACATAAGTGAGAATCTATTTCCTTGCCTTTTCTACCTTATAAAAGATGACCACTTTCCTTCACTTATGTCCTCCTTCCAATTTCAAAGCCATATCTTAGCTATAGTAAATAATGCTGCAATAAACGTGGTTGTCCTGGTAGCTTTGATCTGACCTTGTTTGTGATCATTTGGGTAAATGCCCAAAAGTGGGATTGCTCGGTCATAGGGGAGCTCTATGTGGAGTCTTTTGAGAAACCGCCATACTGCTTTCCATAGTGGTTGAACTAGTTTACACTCCCACCAACAATGCAGTAAGGTTCCCTTCTGTCCACATCCCCTCCAGCATCTGTTGTTATTAGATTTCTTGATTATAGCCATTCTAACTGGGGTGAGGTGGAATCTCAATGCTGTCTTTATTTACATTTCTTTAATGGCTAGAGAAGTTGAGCATTTCTTCATGTGTCTATTGGCCATTCTTATTTCCTTCTCAGAGAACTCTCTCTTTAAGTATTTAGCACATTTATTAATGGGGCAGTTGTTTCTTTAAGGATTTGTTTTGGGGGGATTTAGTTTTTTGAGTTCTATGTATATTTTAGATATGAAACCCTTGTCCATTGTATGACTAGTGAAGATCTTCTTTCAGTCCATGAACTTTCTGTTGATCATACTAGCTATGTCTTCAACCCAGATGCCCTTCAATAGATGAATGGATCAAGAAAATGTGGTGTGTGTATAACCCCTGCTTTCACTATATTTGATGTCAGTATAACTTGTGGAGGAGATGGGGAAAAACCAGTTCTATAAGGATACAGGTGGACCTGTTGCAACAATGAGAAGTACAAGTTGTCATGTCCAAAACGAGCTTTACAACGTCGGTGCGGGGGGGGGGGGGGGAGAAGGAGAAGGATTGGGATTGGGGGGAGGGGGGAGGCTGGGAAGGGATGTGAAGGGTAAACAAAGGAGGAGGCTGCAATGCTTGGTAAGAAATGTACGCATTATCCTGCCCATGTAATTGTATCTCCTCTGTACAGTATGTTCACAAATAAAATTAAATTAAATTAAAAAAAAAAAGAAAATGTGGGGTGTGTGTGTGTGTGTGTGTGTGTGTGTGTGTGTGTAAATAGAAAATGGAAAGGAAATGGAAAGACTTGGAAAACATTATATTAAGTGAAGTAAGCCAGGCCCAAAGAAACATAGGTCCCATGGTTCCCCTTGTTTGCAATGACTAGTACATGTCTAGGAGAAGCAGAGAAGGTCAAAGGCTATGTGCATGTGACCACATGAGATAATGTTAAGCAAAATGTAACCAAGATAGGGATACAAATGGTTTTTTCTTTCTTGCTAATGTTTTTTAATGTACTTACAATGCACTTTTTGATTCTTTTGTTTCTTTTGTATGTTCTTCCCCCACAGTATAATCCCTGTTCTCACTGGATTTGATGCTGGTGTTTTGCACCTTGTATATACATTTTTTGTAATTTGGGGAGGGGAAGAGATATTGGGGAATGCTTAAATTGGGATGCAGGCTGACCCATTGTGACAACTAGATGTAGAGGACACTATGTTGAATACGATCTTTATCATGTTGGAGTTGGGGGGGCTGCAGAAGTTGGGGAGATGGGGAGAGAAATGATGGTAAGGGGAAAACAAAGGAGGAAGTAACAATGCTCGCTACGAAATGTACTCATTACCCTACTCATGTAACTGTAACCCCTTTGTACAACCTTTTTACAATAAATATATATATATATATATATAAAACAAAACAAACAAACAAAACAATGAAAGCCAAGTGTTCCTCCCATCATATTTTTCTATGATCCTATTCTACTATTCTTTTGTTTTTGATTTTGTGGATCCTGGGGCTTGAACTTGGGGTTGGGCATTGTCCCTAAGCTTCTTTTGCTCAAGGCTAGCATTCTACAACTTGAGCCACAGTGACACTTCCTGCTTTTTCTGAGTAATTTATTAAATATAAGAATCTCATTTCTGCCCAGGCTAGCTTTGAAACTCTGGGCCTGGACGCTGTCCTTCAGCTCTTCAGCTCAAGGCACTCTACCACTTGAGCCACAGCACCATTTCCAGTTTTCTGGTGGTTTTATTGGAGATGAGAGTCTCATGGACTTTTCTTGCCTGGGCTGAGTTCAAACCATGATCCTCAGATCTTAGCTTCCTGAGTAGCTAGGATTACAGGCATGAGCCACTGGTGCCTGGCTCTTTCACTTTTTTATTTTATTTTTAAAAAATTTATTGTAAACATGATGTAAAGAAGGGTTACTGATACCTGGGTCAGGTAAGAAGTACATTTCTTTTTGAACAGTGTAACCTCTTTCCTCCTTGTCTCTCAGTTTGTTTTTTCCCTCCTCACCCTCTTCCCCTACATGTTGTATAGTTCATTATCTTTCTTTTCTTTTCTTTTCTTTTTTAGTGTCTAGCCAGTAGTACTGCTGCATTAATTCACCATTGTCCCACCATTTCTATGCTCCCTTACCCTCCCCAAACAGATAAACTTACACACAAGACAGAAAGTACAAAAGTGAAAAATGGAAAAAAGGGGGTAGGGAGAACCTCACAAAAAAGTAAAATAACAAAGAAGCTCTTGTTTCCATTTCTTGGAGTTCATTTCAGTAAACATCATTTTATATGGTCATATGCATGCAGCTATTGAGCCTTTGTGATCCTCTCCTAAGAATATCCTCCTTTGGGATCACTGTGTGAATGTTTAGAGTACAGTTTAATTTACCAAGTCCATTTAATTTGCTATGTCCCTATGCAATTTTTTTGTCTTTTACCATCCATTGTGTTTATTTGTAGATTTTTAGGCACATTCTAATTACAAACAGGTGAGGGAACCCATGCAACCTATGTTTCTTTGGGTCTGGCTTACTTCCATTTCCCTCTTCCACTTATGATTCCATTGGTTCACCTGGATAGTTCAGAATAATCTCTTTAATTCACAGTCAACAAGTTCAAAACCATATTTCTATCTAGAGTCTTGGAAGTTTATCTTGCTTGTAACATAGCCTCTTTACATGTCCTGGAATTAAGTAGTGGGCATGTTGGAGAGATCATTATTCTGTCTATCACAAGTCCTTTATTATCACAGGCCTGTTTAACTTAGGATTGTGATGAAAACACACAAGCTATTTGCAACATCCTTAATATATTGTGGCTCTGTGGTACAAGGCTTTATTTTAGGCTGGGAAGCAAAACCTGAGATCAAGATGTCCATAAAGGTCACTTGTCTATGAAGTGTTTTCAGGAGAAATATATAGAGGACTAAAGAAGTAACTGAGGGGTAAGATGCAATAAGGCATATCAAGCAAAATTGTGGAAAGTATAATTTTATTTAGTCTTTTGCAAAAGGAAAGTTCTAGAAACCACGTAGAGCATATTTAGGAGCTGCAATGCATTGATTAAGGTTAGAGGGACTGGAGTATTCCTACCTCTGGCTCCAGTTAGTGGTTGAGCACTCACTCTCCATATAAACCTCCAGATATTTCTTGCATCTTTCACAGGCAAAGAGACCCCAGTTGACTTAGAACAAACCCCACAAGAACACCAAGTTTTGGGTTTGGGGAAGTAAAAAGTATGTCATAAGCATCACATGGTCAGAGGGACTCATGGAAAAAAGGGCAGAGCACTGAAAGTGTTTGCTGGAGTATTCAACTGTTCCTCCCCCTTTATGTAACTTCTTATGTCATATTGTACATTATAAAAAGAGACCAGTAATGAGCAATGGCACATCCTTCTTATTTGCTGGTGGAAATGAGAGGTTACAAAAAGAAAACAAAAACACAGAACCCAACAACCCTATTAGATAGCCATTCATTTCTAGTGGAATCATGTTGAACTATTGTTCTTCCTTCGAAGTCAGGAGGATCATAACTTTAAAGCTAGCCTGGTGACATAGTGAAACCTTATCTCAAAGAAAAATAAAAGAAAGAGAGAAAATAATATCTCTTGTCTTCAAGATATCATATAAAAGCTTATACAAATGACAATACTTAGTCTTAGTTGCAAAACTTCAGCATTAGACAAAATGATTAAGTCAGTAATTCCTAGAAATTCTCAAAGAACAGAACAGCACTGGATAGTGGGAACATACAATGACATCATGACCCATAACTTTGACCCTGTCAAAGATGCTTATTTGTGGCTTGCTTAGGAATAAATCCCAAGGTCACCACCCAAGAAGATCACATTTTGCTTTGTCATGTGGAATATGGCCAATTGTTTCTCTTTCAGTATACTACTAAATGCCACTAGGCCCTGGTGATTCACACATGTTATCCTATCTACTCAGGAGTTTGAAATCCAAGAGAATGCAATTCAAAATTTTCCTAGTCAGAAAAGTACCTAGGCTCCATCTCTAAAATAACAACAAAAAGCATAGCCAGATGCATTCTCAAGCGTTGGAGAACCAAGCAAACAAGCAGAAGACCCTGATTTCAAACTCCAGTGCTACCAAAACAATCACAATGAAAAAACAGCAGAATAGGTTATTTCTCTTATGACACTCCACTAAATGTGTGAAGGTTAAAACTCAGTTTTTGTCTATATTACTGTTGATAGTTTATTATTATAAAACATGGATTTTGAAAATGTGCTGTAGATAATCCATTACTGTGACAGTCTTCCTAGTTAGGTAACTATTATGATACTGGAGATGTATAAAGTATAAAGTATGAAGTTTTTGTATTTGTTTAGGTGACCATGAATGATCTCAGTGAAAATGTGACACAGTGCCAAATTCATAAATTCATGATAGGTCCCAGAAAGACTAACTAGATATATAATTAAGAACTTCAACTAGTATCTAGGAGCCGCGGGCTTATGACTGTTTTCCTACTTCCATTATGATTTGAAGCCAGCTTAGGCAGAAAAGTCTGTGAGATTTTATATTCAGTTAACCAACAAAATACTAGACTGGTGGAGTGGCTCAAGTGGTAGAGAGCCTGCCATACCAAAAAATAAAATAAAAGCCAAGTAAAAGCATGAAGCCCTGATATAAGTCCTGGTACCAGCTCACAACAAATGAACTTCTACTTGTTATGTAGTGAAATGTATAAGGTAGGTCCTGGGAACTACATTATTTCCTAGAACATAAAACTTGCATGCTTTTATCTTCTGTCCACTATTTTCCTAAGAGGATAACTTCAATTTCTAGAAATGGTTCTACTAAGCCAAGGAAAGGAGTGCTACCATTTTATTTTTTCGACCTTATTTTCTTGGCTAGGTAATTACATTCTTTGCTTGATGGAGGAAGGAAAATCAATGAGTACACACTCTTTTATTTTGAAATATCTTTGACTCATAAAAAGGCTTTATGTATCATTACCAACAGCAGAAACAATAAATATCACCCACATAGATCAATATGTAACAATGCCCACAAGCTTCACTTTACTTTTGCTGATAGCTTCTTGTCTTCCATGGCCCATATTCTACCTCTTCAACCCATTCTCAATGACTTAACATCTTGCCATTCTATAGTAATTGTAGTAGTGAATAGGTCAGAGTCATGATATACTTTGGGTTTATCAGGATGTTAGCAATGAATACCTTTTGAGGAGTCTAGGCTGGGAATGCCTATACAGCAGAGCTCTCTATTTGTAATATGTTAAGCATCTGACCATGTCACACAGGTTTGATGAAGGGAGGGAGAAAGAAAGATCAATAACTTAGAAAAAAATATCCAGAGAAATCAAGGCAAAGAGATTCTGAGGTGAAACTGGGGTGCAAGTAAAGTGAATAAAATCCGCACAAGGATTCGTTCAAAGCGTTCTAGTGTAATTTTTAGAACTGAGCCTGTTTCCTAGCAAACAGTGCATAGAGAAAGGCTTATTTGCCACATAATTCCCATAAAACACAAACTGATTGTTCAATAGTAGCCTGATTAGCCACATGGCTGGCATTCCCTCACCTTCCCGCAAAGCCATCAGTTTACCATCATTGAGATGTTGCTGTTGCATGTGACTAATTATGTACAGAACTGCCTGTTCCTGGAACAGGTAGAATTGCCTTCCTCTTATGAAAGCTGACTTACCTAACTAGAACAGTTGCACAAATATAAGTACATCTCATGGGACTGAGAAAGTACCTAACTGAGCATGGCCAAGAAATGTTCATGAGTGCCAGCAAGTGCTGAAATCATCCTCGAGGTCTTTGTTTTGAATATCATATTGAATCTTTATTTCTGTATTGTATACACATTATAGTCCTCTTTGTTATAGATAAATAAACTCAGGCTCAGTGGGGCCAAGTAACTGATCCCTCTTGAAGTACTAGATGGGTATAGAACTGAATGTATTTCAATCTCTTATCTACATTCTTTTCATTCCACAATTTGTATAGGAAATTCCAGATGGAAGGTTAAAAAGTGGCATAGATCATACTTTCGAGAAAAAATTTCAGATGTGTATTCTTTAAGTAAACGATATATATATATGTATATCATATATGTGAAATACATATATATATATATATATATATATATATATAGTAGGGGGCACACAGTAAATGTTCATAACTATTAGCTGTTATACTAACCCTTTTTGAAAACAGTTTTATCCCTTGGCAATGTCTCGACGACATTTATTGGCATTCTTCCTCTGCAACAGAATTTGCATTAAACAAAAAACGAACATTGCAATGTATCTCTCTAGTTAAAATTCCTTAGCCAATAGGGTATTGACTTGTGTTTTTATCATTCTATTGCTTTGATGCTAACAGAAAAAAATAAATATCATTAGGAGCTGACAAATGATCATGGTTTTGTATGTCCATGGCAATGTTTTAATCCTGCCTAATTTTAGGCTTTCTCTGGTTATAAATAGCTTGTTCTTGTGGGTCAAGGTGAAATGCCTCTGCGCTGAAAAGTTTCCTGGAGACACTTTATGCAGTGTTATTTGAGAGTTCACGGCTAAGTATCTTGTGTTAAGTAGTTTGGACCTCTATTTAGGTCCTTCTGTGAGCTGGCTTCTGTTTCTTCTCCAGCCTGCTATTTCATTACACCCTGAATTTTACTTGCATCAAAAACACAGAAGTGTTTTCAGTTTCTCCACTACTCTTGACTCTATTTTTTACTCGCAGATAGCTTTCTGCCTAAAATGCTTACTGCATTGTTCTCAGCAAATTCCACTCCTTACCTCACATGACTAAGTCTTGACTTGTACTGACCCTCAGCCTCTTCAGCTCAAGGCTTGTGCTTCAACACTTCAGCCACAGTGCCACTTGCAGTTTTTTCTGAGTAGTTTATTTTAGTTAAGAGTCCCACAGACTTTCCTGCCTGGGCTGGCTTTAAACTCCTATCCTCAGTTCCTCCTATCCTCAGATCTCAGCCTCCTGACTAGTTAGAAATATAGGTGTGAGCCACTGACACCTAGCTAAGTCTCAACTTTTTTGTTGTTGGTTGTGGGGCTTGAACTCTGGGCCTGGGCACTGTCCCTCAGCTCTTCAGCTCAAGGCTAGCGCTCTACCACTTGAGCCACAGTGCCATTTCCGGTTTTCTAGTGGTTTATTGGAGATAAAAGTCTCACAGACTTTCCTGCCTGGGCTGGCCTTGAACCATGATCCTCAGATCTCAGCCTCCTGAGTAGCTAGGATTACAGGCGTGAGCCACTGGCACCCTGGCTCACTGGCTCAACTTTTTGTTATTCCAGAAAGGCTGTTGTTAGCATGCCCCCGAAGAAAAGCACATCATTTACTTTTGTGTATTCTAGGCATACCACTGAACATTTCATGAATTTACATTCTATTACATTCTAGGTCTTGTGTATTTGTCTTTTCACCTACCCTCAGCTTTGTTCATAAAAGACATCAGCCCACAATTTGAATACAGATTAAAGAAAATAATTCAGCTTGTACTGGATAATGTGAAATGATTCTTCTTCTACAAAGTACCAGACTGCTATGATTGTCAAGTGGTGATACAATATTTCTCAAGCATCTGACTAAGAGGGGAGATGGCAACTGTTAGTTTCAGACCTAATATTGTATCTTCACATAATTAACATTATTACATACTTTAATTAAGATTATTAAAAGTTTCACCAAGGCATTATTTAATTAGCAGGTTATTTGTAATACAATCTTTAAATATCTATCAAACAGTATGACACTTCATTGAATTACAATGGTATTTATTAAATACCTTCATTTGAACCATTGAAGATGTAGTCTGCAAAAGTAGTTGTTAACTCATGATGCTAGCTGTGGTGTAGTTTCCATTTTTGTTCCTGGTGAGAAAACTTTAGCTAAGCACTTTAGCTAAGGCCTGATTAGATCATCTACTCCTTGTGGATACAGAAGCATAAAATCATAAAAATGGAGAGGAGTGGTCAGAAAGTATTATTTTGCACAGCAGTCTTGTAATGATTAGGTAAATGTGGTTAACAGATCTATACTGTTAACCAGTATGTGTGGGCAAGTCAAATGTGCCCATGGAGGAACATGCTTTGGACATAGTAGCATAACTGGAAGAGAAAGATTGCATAAAAGGCAACACAACATGATTAGTGTAAATTATGAACACTGAGAGTCAATGACCAGGAGTTAAAATCCAGAAATGCCTCTTTTTAGATAAATGACTCTAAATAAACCCTTGAAATTTTCAGAGCTCCAGTCTCTTCATTTGTTTTGGGATAGCCAAACTCTTTAAAGAGGTATTAATAAATATCCTGGACATGACATACCAGATATGGTCTTTGTTACATTAAATGTAGTCTTCATTGTGTGTTGTAGAATAATGTTACAAATATATCTCCTCTGTCGATTAGAATTACATGACCTGAAACCTGGTGGGAGGAGGGGATCTTGAGGCCATGGAATGGTAGAAATTTCTTTGTACTTACAGTGTTGTCACCATTGGCTTTAAGCCATTTTCTTCTCACGGTTATCTAGGAGGATTAAATGGCTTTCTCTAGCAATTCACTTTAGTCTCTTAACAACACGAAGGAAAACAAAATAATAAACCCAGAAGGCTAGAGAACATGTTGGCCTCACTAGTCCTATTTTTTGTTCTCCCTTCCAGAGATTTGACATGGGCTTAACAGTGTGCTACAATAATCTTTGGAGGGTTTAGACACTCGTATGATTAGCACAGAGACATTGCTAATTTCTGCTGCTTCATATAGTCTCATTGCCCTATCAAAAGAGACAGACCTACTTGCTGTCAGTATGCCAACCATTATGAATCACTTGCTATTGGCTACAGACATCATGGCACTCTGTTCTGTTGACAGGGCCACTTCATTTTCTCTGTTGAGTAGTTTTTATATGCATACCAGCCCTTAACTGATTTCATCTGTTAACATTTTCCCAGATCCACTCCATTGCTGACCTTTCCATCTCATCCACCACATTCCCTCTTTTGGGGATTGGCACAGTGCCAGGTGGTTCAATTTTGCTGTTTCCACCCCCTCTAACATCCAGATCACACTGTCAACAATTAGCCTTGCCTCCTAGACTGAAAACTCTCTGAGGGTATTGACTTTATCATTTTCTACTCTGTAGGACTAGTAGCTCAGGGTTTATGCTCAGGAATTATGCTCAAGTAAAATATAGGTTATCTGTGAATTTCAGAAAAACAATGGATGACTTTTTATTACGTTGTTGCTTGGTACATACTTACACTAAAAATACTTTTTATTTGCCTGAAATTCAAATGAAGATAGGTGCCTTTTATTTAACTGGTTATACCTGGTAATGACTTGATTGCATGGATGAATGCATGAGCAAATGTCAGCTACTTCTGTAGTACAGCAAAAACCATTTCCATTCATTTCTATTGGTTTCAGATGATAGGTTATGACAGATTTTCCACGATTTGATCTAACTTCCTTGATTATACTTAGAATATTTTTGTGTAACCATTGGAAGGATTTATTTAGAGATACCCATTGATCCTTGAGGACATTTCCAGATAAATCAAAGAGACATAACAAGTTGCTTTATCAGTGAGGAAACAAGCATGAATGGAATCTATTACAGTTCGACATGCTAGCATAATAAAAAAGAATGAAATATGTTGTATAATGTTTACACAGTAAACTGTGCTGCAGTATGTCAGACACTGATATAGTCTCTTCTGTGTATATTTAGTTGATTATTCTTCACATAGTTGCCATGCTAAATGCTATTACTTATCTCATTTTGGATAAAAAATTGATAAGTAGAGGGCTTAAAGACCTAGCTCCAGATCACATAGCTAATTAGTGTAAACCTAGGCAGATAATTCTCAGATCTGTGTTTTCAACTTGTAGGTTTTCCTCTCAATGGAAAAAATTAATATTATTTTATATCTGTTGTTAATGTGTCATGTGTGATTAAATTTTGAAAAATAGTTATGAAGAAGAAAACCTATCTCTTCATTTCTAATAGAAATGATAAAAAAGAAAATCTCAGAGCAACATTAAATTTAGGAGTTAATCATTATGTGTATATGCATATTGCATCTCTGTGAAATGTTTCCATACCTCAGCACAGCATTGACAACTAGCCTTCTAAGGTATCCAAAATGCCACTCACACTGTTCTTAGTACAAGAAGTAGATGTCCTTGCTGAAAAAATACCTTCCCTAGTGTGTCATCTAGTTCCAGTGACTACTGCCAATGAAACAGGGGCAAAGGGCAATGTTGTAAGTGACACTGGAGGATATTGTGTCAGACTTTATTACTTGCTCTACCTGCTAAGCTGTATCTCCTTAATGTAATCAGGCTACCCCAGGATAAATTAGCTTATCCCTGATAGCTCGGAACGATTTTTCTTCAAAGGTTTAGGAACAGACAGAAACTGATAACCATGCAGTCAACACAAAAGTCTTCCAGGGACTATAGAATACCTTACTAGCCTATCTGCACAGAAATCACCCCGTGAGTCATTGATATCATTTCATGGTTGTTGTTTTTTTAAAGAAAATATTTATTTTGTAGACATAATTCAAAAGCAATATGGAAAATTCAAAAGGTATAAAATCACATTTTCTTAGTCAAACTCACCTTCACTTCCCTAAATTACTTTTTAATAGCATTCAGAATACACAAATACATTTATATTTTCAAATGCTCTAAATCTGTGTGTGCATATGTATGTATGTTACACAAATGATAGTGTATATATATTTGTGTGTGTATATAGATACACACACACACACACACACTGTATTATAGTCCTCTCAAATAAGATACCCTGAGAATTACATGTATGTACAGTTTGCATGTTTAGAACCATTCCTGTTTTTATTGCACAAAAATGTATTAAATCAATCATACATGGATGGTTATTTAGGTTATTTTCAATGTTATTGTTAAATATAATGCAGTGCAGTCTTCAATGTTATCTTCCTTTGGGTAACTTATTGCAACCAAATTTGAATAAATAGCAATGAATTATCTCTATAATGTACTACATGGTATTTAAGCTAGTAGTGTATTCACAGGCTCTACATATCTGTCACTATGCTTAAGATATCTTACAGTTTTCTTAGGTTCAAAGACCATGTTCTGGAACCAGGTAAGGAGAATATGGGTGGGGCTGGGATAGATAAGCAGGGAATGATGGAAGGGGTGACATTGATCAAGATGCATTGTACTCATGAGTTAACATATTAAACTGAACCCCCCCCCTTGTACGTCTACGTATAGAAAACCGTATAAATAAATACCATTTTCCTTTCCCTGTCTGTGGACTAATTATCTGTTCATATATTTTGCTCCTTTTTAAACTGAGGTATTCTTTACATTTTGTGTGCTTGTAGAAACTCTTGACATATTGAATGAATTGGTTGTAAGATAGTTAAGTTTACAGATATTTAGGGATGATCTCAGTGCACTGCACAATATTGACATTAAATAGTTTAAGATTATTTTAATACTTTATATTTGTATCTATGTGACATGTTGTGGGCAGGCAGGGAAAGTCTAATATGTAAAAACTCTTGGATTGAGTCTATTGATTGATGAGCTTATAATTTAAATGCTGTAGCTCATTAGTAACTCATGGAAAGTTTGATTGTATTCACTGATTTGGCATTTGTAACTTTTGTTCAACTTAGATATGTCTTTCCACCTTCACCAACTTAATTGTTTCTTTTGTTTATCTTTGATCAAAGTTCATGTTTAGTTTGGGTGAAATTATATTATGCACATTAGATTTTAAGATTACATAAAAATCTATAACATTCTTCATTGAATCAAATAAAAATAGTAAAGTTCTGAGGAGCAAGTACCCAGAACATCTTTTTCAGTTTAACATTGCCTTCAAATTTCAAATCTTTCTCTCCTCCAAAAAGCTGACTTACAATCCTTTTGTTTAAAATCATGAAAATATGATTTTCAAAATAGTTTTTGCATTGTTCTTGAATTGTGACTGTAAGAATCTATTCAGACTCATATCTTAGCCATTGATATAAAATGTTACTATAAAACCCTATAAATTGCATAGTTGACATTTTATATCACCTAATATTCATATAGTAGCTCATAATGATAGGTTTATGATGTTTTTATCAAAATATTCTTAGATTCAGAATGAGTCATCTTAGGAACATGTGGAACTCTGATAATTTAGAATTATTAAAAATGTGCACATCTGTCAGACACTAATTCTAGTGATTTCAATCACCACTTCATGTATAGAAAATTGAAGTAGAGAATGAAATGTTTTCTTAGGGTCACACACATCAGGTTGGCAATAAGATAAGATATCGGAGATAGTCCCTTTAGATGCTGCAAAGACTTCTTCACAAAAACATATTCCTGACTTTTTTGAAATATGTCTCCATTTAATGTAATGTCTATCTCAAATGTACATTATTTGAGATGAATACCGTTCAACTGTCAATGAAGGGAAACAAAGGAAAAAGACTAAAAGACCAAATACTATTTTATTCTTTAATATATACATGACCTATGGGTTACCCATTTAAAGTGACCTATTTTGATCTCTAAAAATTAAAACTTTTCTTTTGCTTATCACATTACAAAATTACATCTATTAATAAGTGAAGATATATCTTAGTCCAAATTATTTTTATGAACTCCAATTTAAAGAAGCAATAAGAGAAATGTAAATGATGCATATAATTATCTATTATGAACAACTTATTTTTACAAATTTTATAAAAACATTTTACAATATTTTCCTTTTTCTCCTTAAAATATCTCTACATTATTCATAAATAGACCAAATGACCCCCTAAGTAAGCATTAACAATGAAATACCTAATTAAATACTCCTAAATAATTAATGAAACAATAAAAATAGCATGTCACCCCTTTCCTCTCTAAATCCTTTCTGGGCAGTAGCATAAGTTTGTAAGTCTTTCCCAAATAAATTTAATATTTAAAACTAAAAGAAAACAGATCAGATACCATTCATTCCTTATCAAGAAAGAAAATCAGTGTTAGAATTTCTTCAGTATAATATTACATCAGCTACATGAGAATGTAAGAATAATAATTATGTAATAATTAGAGAGAGAGAAAATGCTATCAGTCATGTCTTAACATTCATGAGAATGAACTGATTCAATAAGGAAGATGGAAGAAATCAAGAATAGTGCTGAATCTCAGTTTGGGAAATGTTCCAAAGGAAACATAGCAGTAAATACATACAAACATACATATATACATACGTACATACATGCATGTATGCATACATACATACATAAGTACCAAATAATCATGTATATGTATAGTTTTATATAATAATATGTATTCATTTGTTTTTTCTTCTCCATTCACTTTTACTATTTTTATGCATTAGAATGAATCACATGAAATTGTTAGTATTCAGGCATTTTTAGCCTGCACAAAACAATTTTATATTGTCCGAACTTGTAAATGTCCATATTCATTGTCACTGAAGCATACTATAAAACAGGAAGTTCCTGTGTCAGGTAAAAAATTCATTATGCTATAAACTCAGCAAGTTATATGCAACAGTGAATGTGAAAACTGAATTCTTCCAATATCATCACTTTTTTTGTCAATCATTGTGCCCTTCCATGGATACAGAGCCAAGATGATATGCTTTTACTTAGTCAGTGATTATTGCAATTAACAAGTGTAGTTAATGGTATTATCCACTTATATAACCAGGGAGAATACACTTAGGAGTTTCTTTATGGATATAACATACATGTTTTATCAAGAGAACCATTTTTCTTTTGGAAAAAATGCTATTTTATTGTATTATCAAATGATAATTGCACATATTTCTGGGTAATAATGAGATTGTCATGTATGTGTATATTGTATAAGAATCAAATCATAAAGTGAAGTAAGCCAGGCTCAAAGAAACATAGGTCCCATGGTTTTATTTGCAATAACTAGTACATGTGTAGGACAATCAGAAAAGGCCAAAAGCTATGTACATATGACCAGATAAGATGATGTTAAGCGAAATGAAACCCAAGATAGGGACACAAATATCTTTTCTTTATTGCTATTGTTTCTAATGTATTTATAATGTGCCACATGATTTTTTATTGCTTTGTATGTTCCTCCCCCATGGTATAACCCCTATTTTCACCATATTTGATTTCTGTATCCTGCATCTTGTATATACACTTCACTAATTCGGGGAAGGGAAGGGAAAAATAAAACAAAATGCTCAAATAAGGATGCAGGTTGATTCATTGTACCAATAAGATGTACAAAACACTATGTTGAAAACAAACTTTACAACTTTGGCAGGGGTGGGGGTATTTGGGGAGGTGGGAGGGAAAAGATGGTAGGGGAAAACAAAAGAGGAGGCAACAATGCTCAATAGGAAACATACTCATTACCTTGCTCATGTAACTGTAGCCCCTCTGTACAGCATTTTTACAATAAAAAATATACAAAAAAGAATCAAATCAGAGTAATTAGCAGGTTCATCTCACTTCGAATTTTAAGGAAATTCAAAGTCTTCTAGATATTTGAAATATCTAATGCACTATTGTTATCCATCATCATTCTACTATTCCAAGAGTACCAACCTTGATTCTTCCTATGTAAATATAGCACTGTATTTGTTGACTAATTTCTCCCCATCATACTCTCCTTCAACCTCCAGATTCTTCCCAGGCTCTGATAACCATTATTCCCTTCTGTGGGATCAATATTTTTAGATTCCACACACTGGCTTTCTTTACTTATCACAATGCCCTTCTAGCTAGCCATGATGTTATTTATAACAGAATTTTCACCTCTTGAATATGGAGTAACATTCCATTGCTTATATACATTATATGTTCTTGTATCTATTCATCAACTAATGGATACTTTGGTTCTTTTCATATCTTAGCTACTGGTTACTGCGAATAGTGCTGTAATGAACATGCAAGTGCAAATGTATTTTTAACACACTGAATTTATTTTCTTTGGGTAAATTTGCAATAGTAGATTGCTGGATCATGTACTACTTCTAACTTGGTGAGGAATTTTCATGCTTTTTTCCTCCAATGGCTATACTAATTTACTTCCCACAAACAATTTCTAACAATTCTCTCCTTTCCACATCCTGGCTAAGAATTACTGTTTGTCATTCTGATAATGGGTATTTGAACTGGAATGAAGTTTTAGCTGGGTGGTTTTGATTTGTATTTCCAGGATAAAATATTGATTATATTTTCTATGTACCTGTTAGCCATTTCTGTGTTTCATCTAGAAAATATTTATACAGATCTTTTGCTCATTAAAAAAAACAGATTATTTTGGAGTTTGGGCTACTGAATGAGTTTCTTCTAAATTATTTATATTAACCCCTTATTTGATTTACAACTTACAAAATATTTTCTCTATTTTTACATTACCTCTTTACACTATCGACTGCATCCTTTATCATTCAGAAGCTGTACACTCTGATGTAATCTAATTATTTATTTATGTATTTATTTATATTCTTCATGCTTTCAGGACCAAGACTAATCCCCCCTTTACTAGCTGATGCCATATAGTAGTTTTGCAATATTTTCTTCTAGGAGTCGCACAGTTTCTTTTCTTACACTGAAAGTTTTAATCATCTTAGTTTTTATATATGATTATGGGTAGGGGCCATGGAGTTCTAGTTTTACATAGAAAAACAAAGTTTTCCCTGAAGCATTTACTGAGACTTTCCTTTCCCCACTATTTGTTTCTGGCATCTTTGTAAAAATTAGTTGGTGATAAAAGCATGATTTTTTTCTGAGTTTTCTATTTTGTTCCCTTAATCTATGAGTTCTGTTTTATGACAGAACCATGCTGTCTAGTTGCTATAGTTTTGTGGTGTGTTTTGAAGTTAGATGCTGGGATGCCTACAGTTTTGGCCTTTTTACACTCAAAAAAGATTTCTATTTGATATCATGCCAAGATTATCTTTTTATTTACAAAGAATTATTTATTGTTTTGAGTATATTTTAGAAAGTGTATCTGCTTTTTTCAAAAGTCAACTCTAGGTTGGTCATCAGTTAACATATATTCTCAACACGTTGATATTACTATTATTTTTAAGTAGTTGTGCCAAAAAGTTGCCATTTAACAGAATAGTTCATGCATACAATGTATCTTGATTATGTCTCTATTTCTTTCATTAGTCTTATATTCTATGTTATAAAAGTCTAAATATCAGAGATCATAATCAGTATTTAGAAGGAATAATTCCTTAATATATAAATGGATAGTCAGTAATATTTACTCTAATATGTGGAAGACCTTTAGTATTCTAAAATTATTCATCTAAGTTTATTTCTTTGGAATTTTATCTTATTATGGCATACAAACTTATTTTTCTAGTTGAGCTTAAAATTTCTCACTTTTTCTTAAACTTTTATTCAGCAGAGTAGAGAAAAAGAGGTTTTCTTAGACAAGCTCTTTAAGAAAAATATCCTTAGGACAATTTACTGACTGATGTTGCTATGTCTTTCATCAACCCCTGAACTTCACACTTCGAGTTACAGTCTTTTCTTTGCTACTTCAAAGCCATTGTGTGTGTGTGCCTCTTGGGATGCACCTGACTCTTCTCCTTGATTCTTCATCTTGCCAACTCTGTTTTTTGTTTTTGTTTTTGTTTTGTTTGTTTGTTTTCAGGGGTTGGATACGGGTGCTTGAACTTGGCCTCATATTCTCACTGAAATATTTTGCTCAAGTCTAGTCTTCTACTCTTTCAGCACCACCACTATTTCTATTTCTTGGTTTGTTTGGGTTTTGATGGTTAATTAGAGATAACAGTTTCATGGACTTTTCTTCCCAGGCTAGCTGTAAGCCCAGATCTTTAGATATCGGCATCCTGAGTATCCAGGATTACAGTCATGAGTTAATAGGCACTTGGCATCCCATTCAATCTTGTGGTTTTAGTTTTAACGTCCTCATATAAGTTGTCTTTTTTCCTAATTTTTAAATGAGATCTTCCCTATTAGCTTTTCTTATTGCATGGTGTTTGATCACCATTTATGTACTTATATATAATTTAACATTGCTTCAGACTAGGCTACAAGGCTAGGAATTTAAAAGATAACTGCCTCCATTAAATATTTCTTAGAATAATTGTCAATTTATTACGATTGCATTCATGAGACATATAAAGGCTGAAGGATTATAAAGGCCTTGGAAGGTTATTCACTAATGTGCTGACCTTAGTTATTCCTTGGTAAACAGTGTTATAGTACATATTTTGTTTCTTTATCGTTAATATTATAGACATACTTTATAGAGACAAAGTGTTCTTTTACATCCTTTAAAATTCTACAAAAGGACCACAAAGTTGTTCAGGTATGAACGTTTGCACTGGAATCGGAGGTTCTTGGAGGAACATATATGCAGCCATGACATGATGAGTGGCTGGCATGTTTTAAGATCAGAGGAACAGATGAATGTCCAAATATACGCAATGACACAGAGGTCAAGTTAAAAACTGCATCTAGCCGGCATCAGTAACTCATGGGAAGGAAAGTCCATACACTAAAAAGCTGTAAGTGGAGCTTTGGCTCAAGTTGTAGAACGCTGGCTTTGAGCAGAAAAGCTCAGAAACAGCACCTAAACCCTGAGTTCAATCCCCAGAACTGGCACACACACACACACACACACACACACACACACACACACACACACACACAGACACACACACACACACACACACACGCACACACACACACAGACACACACACACACACACACACACACACACAGACACTCACACAAAGGCATCAAAGGGTATGAGTAAGAATGTAAGAATGCTGATGTCATTTTCTGGTGGAGGAAACCTAAAGAAAATGGTGGTTTTGAGGTTAGAAGAAAATATGTTCCAAATAAGAACAAGGGATAAAAGTTAGAAATGAAAGCCTGAGTGATACTAATGTAAAACTAGTACTTGGTCTCATGAGATTATGTGAATTTTCTCCAATGAGAGAAATCTAGCCTGAGCTAGAAAACAAGAGTCAAAACTAGAATTTCAAAGAAAAAAACTGTGTTTCTATAGACTAGAGAAGGTGATGACATTGGGGAAGGCTTGATAGGCTGACTTATTAAAGAAACTTGGGGTAAGAAGATTTCAAGAAAAGTCTGATTCATAGATCGTATGGTTTCCTCAGTTCAGAGGATCCTAAAGTTGTCATAAGAGAAGCTGAACTTTACTGGTTATTTTGTACCAAGTTTGCTTAGAAGTTATGTAACTACTCCATGTAGTAATTGAGTTTTAGTATACAAGTTCTGTTATAGTGTTGGAATAGATTTGTAAGTAAATCACCAGTGATTGACATGATAAGGTTTTCCTTTTCCCCTCCCTCCCCAAAGAACACTTACCTGCTGTAGGAACCAGTTTCCAAATAGAACAGTCTGACTTGCCACAAACTCTCTTTAATTCTCATGCAAATTAATACAATACTATTATTTAATTTTATATAGTTCTTTAATATTTATAATATCATATAGATTTTGATTATACCACATGTTATGCTAAGATTTTCTTTGATTTTTGTTATACATAAATAATTTTTTCTGTCCCGTGGAAACCAGATTAACTGGGACATTACACTGTTACACATGAAGAATGCAGGGCTCAACCTTGGTAGATTGCTGTCATCTTACAAGCAATTCCAGGAGTGTCAGTTTCCATGAAGGCTGGCACACTCCGCTGAAAACAGTCACATTGCTCCAGAGCTGTAAAGAGAGAGCTCCCACTCTGATAGCTACTTTGTAGGAACTATGTTCTACTTTAGCCTCACATACTCTGCATGTGTTCCCTGGAGATGTACATGTACCATGAAGCTCTGTAGTAGCCAAGGGACACAAGAGAGTTGCTTCAGAACAAGAGCAGTCATTGTAAACCCTTGCTATGGATTACTCAGATTCTGACAGTGATTCTACTTTGGGATACAGCGATGATGAAGATTCCAGTGATGAAGTTCAAAGAATATCAGAGTCAGTGCACAGAAATCTATATTTGGAACAATGTGGCGATGTTTTATTCTCTAAAATTATATTGAAATGAATTTCTAACTCTTTCCAAAATGCTTCAGAAAAGACCATTACTAAACTGCATTGCTTTGCCTGTAATTAATCATTAATCAATAACTTGCGAAAATGCTTGGGAAGATATTTGATAATCTGACAGAAAATACATAGTTTTGCTACATACATTTCCTCATGCTGAAATCAACTAAATCACAAGAACAGACCTTTATGAACAGAGTTTACTTTTAAAGATAATATGTATGTTAGTTATCTTTGTTAATTTATTTAGTATTTATTTGAAAGAAGCAAGCCTAATGTCCTGAGCATTCAGAGATACTGTGAGTTGTGTGTAAGTTTTTAAATTAAGTGTTGTTGATATTACCTCCATATACTAGATATAAAATTCTGTCATGGTAATTTTTTTTATAAATCTATGTCCCCTACTAGAAATTTTTAAACATGACCAATAGCCAAAAAGTAACTTTTTAAAAATGAAATCTCAAGTTTGAAAAAGAATGCTATCTCTGTCTTTTATTTTTCTGTGTTTGAACAGGATTACCTGAAATCCCACATAATCTGTAGTATGTTCTGTGCAGAAACTAGAATCATAATAGTGATGCAAGGGTAGAAACATTTAGTAGCATCAGAGGAATCCTGTATTATGTGAGTGTATAATAATTTATATCTAAATCCAAATGGTATTTGGTCTTAACGTGGTGCTTGGAAACTCACAAGGAAAATAAATATACATAAGAATCACAGATTTTTGAAGGTGTTGTAATATGATTTCACTAGAAGCTTTTTGAAATCTCCTTTCAAATGATAAATTAATACAATTTAATATTAACATATAGCATCTTGCATCTCATAGAAAGGATAATCTCAGAGCACACATAGATGATGTTTCTGCATACTTGCATAGAGATGTATAAAGTCATTAAGAACCTCAATAGTGTAGTTACAATGGCATATTATCAGTAGTATGATTTAGCCTTTAGTGAGCCTGGCATTGAATAAATTCCTCTTGTTATGTAACCATTATTGTGAAATTACATGACAGCTAGATTTAGGTACATATAGAAAGTCTAATAATTTGAGACCATACATATATTCATGAGTGGTTTTATTAACAATTTAATATAATTTTCATAATGGATATTATGAATATAAACATTGTTTTGAATTTTAATTCATTTGTAATTGTGAAATTAAACTCTGATGGGAGAATTAAACTTTTTATTGGTATACAAAAAAAAAGAATATATAAGATTGTATATAGCGGGACTGGGAAGGTGGCTCAGTGGAAGAGCACTTGCCTTGCATGACTGAGGCCATGGGTTCAATTCCTCAGCACCACATAAGCAAAAAAGAAAAAAGCCGGAAGTGGCACTGTGGCTCAAGCGGTAGAGCGCTAGCCTTGAACTGAAGAGCTGAGGGACAGCGCCGAGGCCCAGAGTTCAGGCCCCATGACTGGACCCCCCCCCCAAAAGAAAAAAAAGATTGTATGTAGCAGCAAAGAGCATGACTTTGGAGACAGATGAATGTGTGTTCAGAATCCAAGGCTACAACTCACAACTCACCAGCTATGTGTGATTATCCTCAAGTATAAATATGAGCTATAGGAACTGAATTTTGTTATATGCAATGCATAGAATTTGCATGAACTGTCTAATATAGTTCATTTACAAGTGCTAGTATTCAAGAATGACAAATATAAACTTGCTGCTTTCTTGTATAATATGTAGTTTTCTCCCAATGCTATTTTTGTTTTTCTTTAATATATGTTATTTTATTAATAGCTAAGTCTGATTCTATTCCATAAGTCCAAATTTTCTGTTTCACAATAAAATATTTCCATTTTATTATTATGGTATTCCAGGGATATTTCATATTTTCCCCTTCTGTATTTATAAATATCCATGTGGTTTTCTTTTATTGTTATTGTAGGTTTTGTTTTGTTTTGTAAGATAATTATATTCAGTTTTTAAAGTATATTCAATTTAGGCTACATAACATAATACAATCTTAAAATATTAGACATTTGTGATGAATGCATATATAATAATTTGTATGTCCATATATATATATGAAAATACTTATAAATAAGCTATTGATTTCTCATTCATTAGCTTTTATTAGAGATAAGTATCCAAGACTGTCTTTGAACTCATGATCCTCTAACTTTAACCTCCCAAATTCTGGTATTAGAGGTGTGTACAACACTGACAAACAGGTAAATGTTAAATACTCAGCATGGACATCAATTTAGAGGTATCATATGATGTTTTCTATAAAGCTATGATAATATTTTTGCTTTTTGGTTGTTTTAAGGCTAGCAGCAATGTGTAGTAACTTATCCTATCACAAATATATTCTAATAACTGTAGAGATGTGTTGTTTTTTTTTAAGACACTGGATAATGGATGCAGTAAGATAAACAAGAGAGATTGTGTTGGAGAGGAGAAAAATTAGAAACAATAAATAGATATACATGGAACAAGGCTAAGTTTACCTTTCATAATATTACTTAACTCTGCACAGTGAGTGTGTATGAGTTTTCATTTCCACTTTACTGATGCTTACATAGCTTGTGAGTAATGGAACAGGGTTTAGCACTAACCTAGTGTAGTGTTAGATCCAGAATTTTACTATAGTACCCTGGGACTAACGAATGTTAGCATATTTTCTTGTAATACTAATTAAGTACCTGTTATATATCAGGCTTTGGGATGAAATGGAGTGGGAAATTAGCCATACTCTCTACCTTCATATGGCTTAAGGGAAGGGAGGTAGACACTCTAATCAAAAGACCATATAGACAGGTGTATAGATTACAAATGGTGAGAGATGTTTGTTTGCACAAAGATGTATATGGTAATAAAAGATTATAAAAGGGAAACTGACCTGTTCAGTTCAAGATGGAATCCTTGAGTAAGCAGAATTTGGCCTGGGGAGTACAGGAGGAACAAGATTAAGCTAGGCAGACAATAGCAAGAAATATGTAGGGCTAATGGAAGTATCTTATGCAGAACTCATGATAAGATAAATAGGACATGTTTGTTGTTGAAACAAAGTCAGTCTGCCCAAAAGGTAGAGAATGTAAAGAAGTCACTAGGGAAATCAGATGAGAATTTAGTACTGGGGGCAAATTAAACTTGTGTGTGTGTGTGTGTGTGTGTGTGTGTGTGTGAATGTATTTATATACATATATACTCATATACACATATGTAATGTATATATAATATACATTTATATAATGATAGAGTATGCTTTTTTCTTTAATAGCACAACTGGGGAGAAACAAATGGAAATAATGGAAAAGGATATCAGTCATAAAAAAGAAACCTGATTTGAAATACCTAAGAATACTTTTTCATTACATATCATGGCCCAAATTAATAAAAATATAAAATCTTAGTTAAAGACATAAAACTAGATCTGAACAAGTGGAAAGAGTCGTGCTATGTTTTTCCACATAAAAATTAACATTATCAAAAATTGCTCATTATGAAATCAATGTATGAATGTAATACAACTCTATTAGAATCTCAATGTGTGTTGGAAGCAGAAAAATGATCTTAGAGTCTGCAGGAAATGATGAATATCATCAGAATAATTGTGAAAAGGAGAAATTGTGAGAGAACTTGTTTTATCAAATACCAAGTATTCATTATTTTTATAAAGCAACTGTAACCTAAGATCAGTGCTAAACAACAAGAAAAGATTAATGAGAAATCATAGAGTTCAGAAGTATATATCAGGATTTAGTATGGTTTGGAAATATAAAAATTCACTGGGAGCAACTTCATTTTCAAGACTGTGATGTTTTTATAATTTTTTGTGAAAATACTATACAGAGGGGTTACAATTACCTGGGCAAGATAATGAGTACATTTCTTATCAAGCATTGTTGCCTCCTCCTTTGTTTCCCCTTTCCATCCCTTCCCATACTCCCCCTGCCTCTCCCCTCCCAATACATCCCCCACCAAACTTGTAAAGTTCGTTTTCGACATAACGACTTGTACAGTTCATTGTTGCAATGGGTCCACCTGTATCCCTATTTAAACGACTTATTTTTTCCCTTCCCCTCTACAAATTATACCCACATCAAATACACTGAAAGCAGGGGTTATACCGTGGGTGAGGGACATGGACATGCAAAGCAACAAAGAAATAATCTTATGTGTTAGAAGCAGTCGCAGGAAAGAAAAAAAACACATTTGAATACATATCTTAGGGTTCATTTCCCTAACAACTTATCTGACCTTTTCTGCTTGACTCAGACATATACTAGTTATTGCAAATAAGAGAAACCATGGGACCTATGTTTCATTGGGCCTGGCTTACTTCACTTTTTGTTTACTGTACGTGCTATCTTATGTCCTATACATTTATCTCTATAGTGTATAACCTGGGGAAGTCTATTATTATTTTTACAAAGTACATTTTCAGGTATAACTTAATATTATGACAATGGCACTGTTACAATTTTATTTAAGTTCTTTTCATTATTATCTTTAAGTACTAGTTGAAAGGAGTTGCCATTAACAAATCATTTTAATATACCTTGATCAATGTTACCATGCCTCTGCTACCTATGCCTCCTTCACTCTTCTTTAAAAAAAAATTATAGTGAAAATACCATACAGAGGGGTTACAGTTACATGGGCAAGGTAATGAGTACATTTCTTATCAAGCATTGTTGCCTCCTCCCTGGTTTCCCCTTCCCATCCCTTCCCTTCTCTCCATCCCCCCCCCCCCCCCGCCCCGGCCAAAGTTGAAAAGTTTGTTTTCGACATAACGACTTGTACATCTCATTGGTGCAATGGATCCACCTATATCCCTATTTAAATGGTTTGTTTTTGTCCTTCCCCTTCACAAATTATACCAACACCAAATACAGTGAAAGCAGGGGTTATACCATGGGGGAGGGACATACAAAGCAACAAAGAAATCATCTTATAAATGTGTTAGAAACAATTTCAAGAAAGAAAAAAAAACATTTGAATACTAAGATATACATTGGATTCTTCACTGCATTCTACCCCTCTTCTCCCCTCCGTTCATCTACCTCTTTCCCTTTGACCCTATCCCACCCTTTCAGGTACCTACTTCCTGGTGGCTTAGTTGGCTGAACTTTGATTTTTCCTTTCTAAGGAATTACAGTATTTGATATTACCCTTAAGTATACCATATTTCAGTTAATATATTTATCTACACTTGCATACCACCCAAGGTATGTACTTGTAAGTTTACAAGCTAAATCTAGCTTCCACTTATAAATGAGTACATGCATCCATTGTCTCTCTGAAACTCACTTACATAATATTTCCAGGTCTTTGTATTTCTTTTCTAATGGTGAGTACAAATAGATGTGGATGAGTACAAATCCATTTTATAATATATAATGCTATATATACACATATATATCACAATTTCTTGATCCATTTGTCCATTGAGGGCATCTGGGCTGATTCCATACTTTGGCTATGGTAACTAGTGCTGCAGTTAACATGTTTCAATATTAATTTACCAAACCTATCTTTGATAATAGGAGAAAATAAGAGACATTGGCTGGCCAAGATCTTGAAGGGTCTAAGAGATTGGTGTGGACTACTACAGTGGAAGTGATGTGCTTCTAAAGACATAATCTTCACATATATCAGTGTGACTAATATTTTTCAAATACTTTTGAAGCATAAGTTTTTCAGAGAAAAGTAACAGCAGACCATAAATTGCTAGACAGTTAGCTACAAGAAAGCAGTGTCTATAAACAGGGAAACAATAAAAGAGATCCATTATTCTCAAGGGTATAATGACAAATTCACATACAAGTGGAATCATTGCTCAATTTCCTGAGATATAGCTTTTGAGCCTCTAAAAACTTTCATCTATTCATATCTATTATTCTCTGTACTATCACCCAATTAAATCATAACTTCCCTAAAGAGCAAAAAGATACAAAATTCTGTTCCACTTGTGTAAGTAAAACCTTAAATTTGAAAATTAGAGCAACAAGCTGAGAACCACAGGATTTTAATGATTATCAGCAAGGGTACTGCAGTCGCTCAAGACAATGAAATCTGCAACATGACCAGAATTGATTTTATTTAATATATTTTCTGAATTTATCACAATAGATACTTGTCTTTGACACTAAATAGTGTTTTGTCCTAACACCTCTATGTTTTTTTACACAGGGAAGATGTAAGAACAGCTAATGTAATTGCTGCAGAAGCTGTCACCTGCCTTGTGATTGACAGAGAGTAAGTACATTGCTTTGCTATACATATAGCATCTCATATCAGCAACATACATTTCTGAAATTAGACATAATTTATGGGGCAATTAATACTTGTTTTCTATCTTTTCGTTTTAAAATTAGTTCTATATTTGATTCTCATTATGCATTATTCTTGGAAGTGCCTTGCTTTTGCCATTTCAGCTTTATGATTTTAATAAGGTTCTCAACTATGGTGATTTGCAGCTCTGTAGGCTCATTTGAAAATTTAGCATTATGAAATGCCATAGGTTTATTTTTCCAGATTCATGGGAGCATGTTAAAGCTTTTGTAAAGTATCTAGTTACTCAGGAGATGCTCAAGTAACATTGGTTATTTGGGTAACTTTAGAATCATTGTTATTGTTGTTGCTATGAGTATATTTTACTTGTTTTTGCTATTCCTCCACCTGAGACTCCTATAATTGAAGGATTTGGGAAAGACGGTTTGGAGAAAGAAGAACGTCTGTGTGTGTGTGTGTGTGTGTGTGTGTGTGTGTGTGTGTGTGTGTGTGTGTGTGTGTGTGTGTGGGTGTGTGTGTGTGTATGTATATGTAGATATCTGGATACATAAAAAAGATTGTTCCATGACTTTTATCCTTGTCTTGCTTATTCTCTATATTCTGACCCCACTATTTTTATATCCTGAGTGATTTTTAGGTTAAATTACACTTATAAGTTTATTGATAATCAGAAAACATGACTAACATGCATATATACCATCTAGAACAAGTTGAACTGACTTTTCATTACAGTGTATGTAAATAATTTTTTATCATAAATGTCAAGAGCTTGACCTGAAGGGTATCATCAAAAAGCCACATGAGTAGGTCTACACCTACTATATTTCTAATACATGGTGAACATCAATGTGCATAAAACTGAGGAATAGACAGAACAAGCAAAGGATGAAAGGGTTCTCATTTAATTTACAAATCTTACATCTGAGGCCCCTCAGAACCTGGACAATGACACTGCTGCAACATGACAGCAACATCCATGAGTAAGTCTGAAATAGTTATTCTTTGTCTGATTATCAGAAGCAACCATTGTCCATTCATATCTTCTTCTATTTAGTTTATATTGAAGTGAATCTCCACCATAGCATAACATTTGGCCAAAAATCAAAGCAGAAGTCTCTCTGCATGTTTGGGGGTGAGCTGCTTTGACCAGAGATGTGACAAGCACACAAAGGGCCATGAGGCAGAAATCATAAGAGTCCAGAATATAATTTCAAAGGAACCCAGAAAAATGAAGGTGCTATTTCTGAAAACAAGTGGGAAGATTTCATTTAAAAATAAGATATTGCATGAATTTAAGGTTTAAGAAAGTCAATATGCATATTGCTATTAGTATACACAGTATACATAGGAAACTAAGAGCCATTAGATTGACATTGTATAAAGGTAGTAAAAAGAGGTATAGTAACAAATATGTATACCAACATGATGGGCCTGGTTCACTAAGAACATAAAATACTGGTACAGGGTAGCTTCAATAATTTTATACAGGAAAATAATGTCACTATAGCAACATGTCCAGTAGATTCATTTGACAAGGCTGTATAAGATGGTTGACAGACAGAATTTCTGATTAGGTGTATACATCCAGTAGGTAAGCATGAAACCATTTATAGGACAAATGTATAATAATGGACAGGTAAAATGGGAAGGTTTAACATCTAATTGAATGTAAAGGGCAAGAGAAAATTAGAGATACGGCTGAGATGGGGAAAATGATAAAGAATATAGGATAATCCCTTTGAGAGGAACAATGATATTCCAATAATATAATGAAGCAGAAGATAGGAAATGTGGGCCAGGAACTCTTGCTTGGAGTTGGCTTAAAATGGACTGGATATGGTAATACATTTCTAAAATTCTAGCTACACTGGAAGCAGAAGTAGGAGGATCAGTCCCAGGCTAGACTCAGGTAAAAAGCAAGACTCAACCTTAAAAAATACAAAAAAAGAAGCAGTCTATACCGAAAATACAAGCATGAGGTTGTGAATTCAAAACCCCCTACTACAACCAAAATCATATATATCTTAGAAATTGCCTATGAAACGTTGGTAGGCAAAGTCATATGATAGGTTTAAATCCCTTGGGATAATAGAAGAAACAAATGGAAAAAGATTAGAATTTGGTAAAATTCACTTAGGAGACAAAAAAGCAAAGCAAAGAACCATGAAATATTTGAGACCTTATTAAACAGTGAAAGCATTGGAATTCAGAAACCCAGAGAACAGTAAAAGAGAAAAGAGGCTTACATGTCTAAGTGTAAAACAAATGGGAAACATGTGAAATAAAAATTCACAACCAGATACTATGTTGAAAAACGAACTTTGCAATTAGGTCGGGGAGGGAGATGGTAAGGGAAAAACAAAGGAGGAAGCAACAATGCTTGATAAGAAATGTACTTATTACTTTGCTCATGTGATTATAACCCCTCTGTATAGCATTTTCACAATAAAAAAAATTAAAACAATTCACAACCAAGATTTTTTTAAGAAAACTGGGTCATCAGAACAAGGTCATATCACACTGGGAGAACAAACTGGCTGCTTAGAAAAATTACAGTTAGCAATAAAAAGTATTGGTGTACAACTGCAAAGCAAGGTTATGGGCGATGAGTCTGTCAGTGGTCAAGAGGCTCAGTTAGCATTGCACATATATTTTTACCCTCATCCTAATTTTCTCTTTAAACCCCAGCAAACACCGTGTACAATGGAAAGTGAAATAGGTTGTTACACAAGGCTGAAGAGATGAACCTTGATTATACAATTTTAGGGGCATATGAGAGTACTTTAATTCTAAGTGTCAACTTCCCTTCCTGTAAAATGGGATAATGTTACCTAAATTATACAACTTGTTGGAAAACCAGTCACTTTAGCAGATGACAGTGCATGTTCATCATGAGATATGTAGTAAGCATTCTTGTGCCCTTACTGTCATATACAGGTGGTCTATAAATTCCCCATAATTCCAATACATCAAAGATTTACATTATTAAGGTTGCCTACTACTGTATCATCTTTACTTTTTTTTGGGGGGGGGGTCCGGTCGTGGGGCCTGAACACTGGGCCTGGGCGCTGTCTCTCAGCTCTTCAGCTCAAGGTTAGCGCTCTACCACTTGAGCCACAGCACCGCTTCCGGCTTTTTTTTCTTTTTGCTTATGTGGTGCTGAGGAATCGAACCAGGGCCTCAGGCATGCAAGGCAAGTGCTCTACCACTGAGTCACCTTCCCATCCCTCGTCTTTACTTTTGAGGAATCCCTAATAAATGTATCTTTCAGAAAGAAAAGTGCCCTTCTTCTTAAAAGATAGCATGGGGAAGCTCCTGATTTAACAACTAAGAAGATACCAAGGGATAGCTCTAACGTTAAGCATACACAGAATGGCAGAGTGAGTCTAAGAACTCAAGAAGTACATAGGCATACTCTTAGGAGAGAAGTTAGGATTCCCACCAATGTTGAATACACAGTTGTAAAAGTAAAAAAAAGAGAGAAGAAGATGAAGAAGAAGCTGTGGCTGAAGCTTAGCTTTCAAAATCTAGCTCCTGATGAGTAATTGATGTCCAATTAGAAGAGCACTGGGGCCTCATCCTGGGCAAACAGATGGTAGACATTAGATCTGTCAACAAAAGGAGCTTCCTCCACAAATTTACAAGCTAGGTAGCATGCTCCAGAAGCCAATGATTAAGCTTCATCATTCCAGAGGGAAAGCAAAGGGCTGTTATTGTTACTAATGATGCAAGTCAGAATTTTTTAAGAAATGCTTACTGGTAAACCAGAAAATGATAACCAGATACTTGGTTTTCTCATAAGACATACTCTGAGGATCGACATTTTACAGGATACTCATGATTCCAGCAATAAGCAAAAATTTTGAAATTTATCTAAAAGGTGAAATAATCTATTTCTTCTGATAAATACCTTAAATATATACAAAATACACTAACTTGGAAACTTTGGTGCCACCTAGTTCGGAATCCAGGAAAACTAATAAATATCAAAGGAAGTTCCTGGTGTTCTGTAGTCTGTTACACAGTGTTTACTTCCATCAGGTCATGGGAGGCTGTTGATGAAGCCAGAACTCCTGGTATCATAACTGACTGTTCTTTGACACATTGAAGGTCATTCTGATTGTTTTCAAGGATATTACTTCTTGACTACTAGTAAGTAGGAATAACGATTTGTTTATGAAATTTATCACCAGGAAAAATACAAGTAACTCTAATTAACAACTAAGGAATTTTTTAAAATTAAATTTAATTTAATTTGTGAACATACTGTACAGAGGAGTTACAATTATGTGGGCAGGATAATGCATACATTTCTTACCAAGCATTGCAGCCTCCTCCTTTGTTTACCCTTCACATCCCTTCCCAGCCTCCCCCCTCCCCCCCAATCCCAATCCTTCTCCTTCCCCCCCCTTCCCCCCCCCCCCCCCCGCACTGACGTTGTAAAGCTAGTTTTGGACATGACAACTTGTACTTCTCATTGTTGCAACAGGTCCACCTGTATCCTTAAACAACTGGTTTTTCAACTAAGGAATTTTTTAATAAAATTTTTACCAGGAAGAACTAAGTTATAATATTAACTTCATCCCTCAATATAGAGAAACCTCTGCAACAGGGCCATTTTGGATAAAAAAAAAACTGAAATGTTCTCATAATGGCTGGTAAATAGTAGAAATCTGAGTTCTTTATATGTCTACCTCTCTTTCCTTGGCAACACTCATCATCTTATCCTTCTGACCACACACACACACACACACACACACACACACACACACACACACACACACACACACTCCTAGGACATTCTAGATCTTTATTAATCCAGCAAATAAAGAAGTGGCAGCTAACACTAGGATCAGTATCCATTCGGACTGGTCAATTCTTGTGTGATATTGGTCACTAATCATGTTAACTATTGCTTCTGATAATGCCAAAATAAAATAATGTCTTATTTTGTGTGCTACTAAGACCATTGCTTACATAAAATAATTTAGGATGAAAATAAACATTCCCAGAGTCCTGAGATCTCCCCCAAACTTAAGTCATGTCAGGTGATTCCTGAATCCATTTATGGGACCTCACCAAGACTAATTCACACCGCTGATATGGCTGATGCAAAAACTTTTCCTTTGGTGACACTGTGTAGTATTTTGTTATATCTTGCCCCATTGTATTAATGAGACAACAGCTAGTAAATGGAGATCAGAAACTAACTTGAAAGAAATGCATTGTGTTGACACATAATAATGGTGAAATTTGGAGGAAAGGCTAAATATAAGGCTGTAGAGCAAACATACGGCATGTCTGTGTAAGGTATTCAAAAGTACAGAGATGATTACACTAAGCTAATGAATAGAGAGCAACTCACAAGACCAATGCTAGTCCCAAGGTCTATAAATAATAGAATAACAGCTGAATGCCAGCATCTTAGGCCTGTAAACCTAACTATTCGGGAGTCCTGGTGGGAAAGCCTATGAGGACCTTTTTTATTTTTATTTTATTTATTCACCATAAAAACCAGAAGAGAAGCTGTATCTTAGTGATAGATTGCTAATCTTGAGCAAAAAATTTAGGAAGAGTGCTGAGTTTTTATTTCAAGCCCCACGACTGGCACACATACACACATACACACACACACACACACACACACACACACACACACACACACACACACACATGAATAGCAGAATAATCACAATCATAATCATAATTATAGTAGTAAACAGGCACCATCAAAAATGGAGTAAGAAAAAATAAGTCACTGGAGCTGGCCAGCTGAAGACAATTTCTTAGCACTCAAACTAGAGCTGAAGTGTTAATACTATATACTTTTAATACTTTGGCATTAGAACCAGTTCACAAAATTTAAGTATTTATTAAAAAAGATAATAAGAGCCAGGCACCAGTGGCTCATACCTATAATCTTAGCTACTCAGGAGGCCAAGATCTGAGGATTACAGTTCAAAGCCAGCCTAGGCAGGAACATTTGTGAGACCCTGATCTCCAATTAACCACTATAAAACTGGAAGTCCACAACCCATCACCCCCCCCTGCAAAAAAAAAGAAAAGAAAAGAAAAAAGATAAAGGAAAGATAATAAGAAATATATGCTCCCTATAGTAGATGATGTTTATCCTCATTGAAATGAGCAAGTTGTAAATTTGATAAACAACTGAAAATTGAATATATAGGTCAAATCAATTGGATACAAATCTCTGACTGTATTAGAATGATACTTATTCCTTTACCAGTGCAAGTAGGAAAAACCTATGTCTTTTTAGTCATTCTGCCTGCCCCACAGTGACTTCTGTTTTGATCTTCAATATGCTCAGCTACACCTGACACTGATCCCTGCCCAGCTCTCCTCCCAGTCTTATTTGTGGTGGGATGGTGCCTTTCTCCATTCCCATTTGCTTTATCCATTCAGGTTTTTTTTTTAATTTTTTATTGTGAAAATACCGTACAGAGGGGTTACAATTACATGGGCAAGGTAATGCAAGCATTGTTACCTCCTCCTTTGTTTCCCCTTCCTATCCCTTCCCATCCCCCCATCCTCACCCACTTCCCCCTGCCCGGCCAAAGTGGTAAAGTTCGTTTTTTAACATAATGACTTGTACATCTCACTGTTGCAATGGGTCCACCTGTATCTCTATTTAAAAGGTTTGTGTTCAGGTATTTAACTCCAAGTTCTAGAAGCAAACAAACAGAAATACCAAGTCCACAATCTGGGCTAGGAAGATCACAGAGGACACTAGCCCTGCAAGAACCTGGGCAGCCTTATACATTAGGACCCAGAATGTCAATAGTGATAGAAACAAGTGGAGAAAATGGTACTTACCTCTTCCTCCCCGGAATGGGTACATTATCTATGATAAACGACTTGATGAGTCAAGAGGAATCTCATCAAGGTTCACTAAAAGAAGAAAATATGATCATTAAACTATCTAACAAATATGGCCATGAATTTATCTATTTATTTTGATCTGGCTATGGATTTATATGGGAGAGCTGCAGGACAAACCAGCTCTTAACAAACTTTTTTTTTTTAAAAGGACCTATTAGCAAATATTTAGGCTTTGGGCACTGAAAATCATTGTTGTAATTATTTAATTCTGCTATAGAGGAAAAGCAACCAAATACAAAAATGAGGGAGCATAACTGGTTCCAATAAAGCTTTATTTGGGGAAAATAAGAAATTTGAATTTCTTATTTTCACTGGTAAAGTTGTATTATTTATATTTTCATTGCATTCTCACTAATTTTAGTTTAGGGCTACAGTAGAAACCGTCAATAGACCATGGGAAATATTTTGCTGATTTCTGAATATCGCCTTAGAAAACCTGCCCTGACCATCCTGTGTGGTGTGCTCAGCCTATCTTTGCAATAAAGCACACAATACAGATTATTTATCTGAAGTACCAAATAATTAATCTGACAATAGTATCTGATGGTATTGGTCCATCTGATTTGCTTATCTTCCCAAATTACAGCCCATCTTCTGTTGTAAAATCCTCTTCCCTCTCCTTTTTTGCAGGCCAAAAAGTTACCTTTTGCCATTACCCACTGCATGCATGAACACCTTCCTTTGTTTTGGGTATCTGTACCTTTCAATTTTACATTTTCATTTCATAGGACTTAGCTTCGGGCTTTGCATGAATGTTGGTGATAGGCAACAAGAGAGTAAGCTTTTTCTCTGCAAGAGTTTCTTGCATTTTGATGGCATGTCTCCTGAAAACTGAAAAAGTGATGAAAACCCCAAAGAATGTTTTGATTTCAGTTGCTTTCAGGGAATAGTGGAGGGAGAATTTGGATACAGCAACACCATTCAGGTATTGCTCCAACCCAACCAATCAGGTCAGTCCCTTGATGAAACATGTACCCAATGGTAATTTACCCTCCAAGGTTATCCATGTGCTTCTCTTTATGTGTAGCCTGTTATTCTGTGCTACATGGTAGGACTATAGGGACCCCAAATGTCACATTGCCTATGATCACATTGCTGAAGATATTTGACAGCCTCAGCTTTTGGGATTTTATTTTTATTCATTTTGCAGAACAAAATCTGAGTGATGACATGATATTGGCAGGAGAGTTATAAGGAAATAAATGCTAGAATGCTGTCAGCTGTGATCCTTTGGGTTTGTCTTTTTTTTTCTTTTATTAAATCCATTCCCCCCTTTTTAATGGAACTGTTATTGACTGGTGTGCTTTTTCCAAAAATATTTATGAACTAGAAGAGATAAAACACAAGTTTGAAAGGAAGACAGATATTATATTTGTTCAGTTTATTGATTTAAGATGAATTACAGCACATCCTGAACAAGCATGATCTAACTACCAAATAAGCATATTTCCATTGGAAAAGGGTAGATCAGAAACAATCACTGTGGTTTAAAATAATAGGAAAAGCTGGATGGTACAGCTCTTTATCGCTGGTGCCTGTCTTATAATCACGAAGAGGAGTAAATAATGTAATATGTTCAAAACTCCTTAAAGAGGAAATTATTAATGAATATTTTTATTGAATCAAATCAGGAAAAATTGTACTGCTTCTTAAGAAAGAGAGAAGGCCACTAAATGTGATATTTGAGTTACAAATGACTTTCTGAATGGAGAAGAACCACCTCTCCACCATAAATCATCCACTTTTTTGTTAAATAGTTGGAATTAACCAAATAATGTGTGTTCATTCTGTTAGTTTAATTCACTACAAAAGTTATAAAGGCTTTTACTGAATAATTTGTTTTACGACCCATAAGAAGTTGCCCTCTCCTGACTTTTATTTTTACTAATCATGCTTTGCTTGCCATACTTTATTATTTGTTGTGTTGACTTACAGAGTACAAAGCTTGAGGGGGACAGAATCTGAGCAGAGTCAGCAAATATAGGATAAGTACTTGACAAGCATCCCTTGAAGTGAATGAATGAACAATCCTGTGGCAGTCTGGATCCAATCAGAAGAGAGACAATAAAGAGCAATTTGAACATGAAAGTCCTACCATAAAAAATTAGTCAATATATTAGGGGTCTGAAATAATAAGCAGAGAACTCTAGAAAACATAGAAATAGCAGTTTGAAGGAGTAATCACTTTCCATTTATATGAGAAAACATCTGTAGAAGACTTTTTCCCTTGCCATCTTCCTTTTCCTTTGACACTGTCCTGAGCCCCCTGGGGACTAAGATCTAGACCTTGTTATAGAGCTGAGTTCTTCCCTAAGCTCAGTACTACTGACATTTAAGACCAGATAGTTGGGTTTATGTGTGTATTGAGGAAGGAGTTACAGGATTATGCCCCGTGCTTTGTAGCATGCTTAACAGCAACCTAACATGTATTACCCATTAAATGCTAATTTTCTCCCCTATATGTCCCCAGACATTGTGAATATTTCCTGAGGAGCCATACTGTCCCCAGTGGAGCACAGCAATAAGTAGTTGGATGATAATGAGATCACTGTGATGCCATGTCATAGAATTTGTGCCAGAAAATCTGCACAACATAGGGGTTTTGGAAAAGTTTTGACTGGCAGGAACAAACCCCCCTGAGGGCAAACCTATTGGTCAGCAGATACTATGGTGGCCTAATGTTGGAAAAGCCACAAGAGCCTACCTACTGAGATTACTGGGACCAGGAATGAAAACCAATTTGTTGTTGCAGTGTTTCTTTATTGCCCCCTTTTAACAAAGTTCCAGTGTCACTTGGCAAGCAAAAGAAAATTCGATGGCCTGATCCATTTTCAGAGAATAGTCAAAATGACTTAGAGGCCCCCAGATATCAAGAACAGGTGCAGATTCTAAGTTATTCCTACTAAGGGAATCCAGGGCTACAGAGATAAATAGCAAAGGTCTCTCTTTCCTGGTATTAAGTTGTGTTGTAAACATTAATGTGAGAAACTTCAGTTTGAGTGTGATTAAAATACCTGAATAGAACCATGAAAAGAATAATTTTATTATTATGAAAGAATTGTACAAAAGAGTTACAATTTCAAAAGTCAGGTAAAGAATATATTTTTTCTTAGCCAAAGCTATCCCTTCCTTCGCTTTTCCTCAGTTTCCTCTTCCTCTCTCTGCCCACAGTTGCATAGTTCATCTCATGCATTGTATAAATTGAATACCATAGTTGCATTAATTCATTGTTCTTTTCTTCATTTCTGTGCCTCCTCTTTTGCCCCCCCAAAAAAGAAAAAAGCCCCAAACAATAACAACAGACAAAAAACACGTGGTTTTATTTCCTGGAAGAACAGGATTTTTATAAATGAAAAAGGAAAGGTAAATACAGGTAACGCTGAGGTAAAGATATGTACAAAAACAAGGAATCAGATAGAGTTTTGTACACTAATGATCAAATGTAGCAAGATCAGAGGATTATAGGACAAGGAATTAGACCATCATTTGCATAGGAGGAATGCTAGAAGAAAACTTTGGAAATAAGAGATCCTGGAAGAAATCTCCCAGAAATCCAGAATCTGAGAGTTTTTCTTTCAAGAACACTTTTATATCTTTAAATAGTTGTTCAAAGGAGTTGCCATTCAACAAAGCAGTCTATGAATACAATGCCTTTTGATCAGTGTCAACCCTTTCAACATTCTCACTCAACGCTCCCACTCAACCCTTCTTCACATTTCTAAATTTTTAGATGATGTTTTGAGTTTTTCTGCCGTTGAACAAAGTATTTGATGTGTACCCTGCATCTTGATCTGTGTCATCCCTTTAACATCTTCATCTCTCCTTTTATTTTTCTCAATTCTGTGAAATATGCAATTCATTTTTACCTGCATTCTACTTCCTTCCCCCCTAATTCTTCTAACCCTTTCCCCTTGCCCCCATATTTGCAAGTACCCATTTCCTGGTACTTATTTTGTTGAGGTTTGGCTTAGTCATTCTAAAGAATCAGTGTTGTTTATTTACAGATTTATAGGCACATTCTAGCTCCCCTAAATGAGGAAAACCATGCAACCTATGTTTCTCTGGATCTGGTTTAGTTAATATAATTTTTACAAGTCTTTCTATTTCCTTATGACTGGTGAAATATCATTCATTCTGATGGATGGGTAGAATTCCATTGTGTATACATGTTCTTGATCCATTTGACCATTGAGGGGCATCTGGGTTGACTCTGTATCTTGGCTATGGTAAATAATGCTGCAATAAACACATTTGTACTGGTGGCTTTAGTGTACCTTTGTGTTCTATTGGATAAATGTGCAGGAATGGAATTTCTGGGTCATAGGAAAGCTCTAAGTTTAGTTTTTGAGGAACATCTAAACTGCTTTTCAGAGTGAATGAACAAGCTTATATTCTCACCAACAGTGTAGTAGAGCTCCCTTTTGGCCACATTCCTGCCAGCATCTGTTGTCAGTTTTCCTAAAAATGGCCATTCTAACTGGAATGAGGTAGACTTCCATGATGTTTTGATTTGCATTTTCTTTATGGCCAGCGACATTGAACATTTCTTCATGTACCTGTTGGCTACATTTACTTCTTCTGAGAAGTCTCTCTTTAAATCATTAGCTAATTTAGTAACTGGGTTGTTGTTTCTTTGGAGGTTTATGCTTTGAGGGTTTAATTTTTGAACTTTTAAGTAAATTTTGGTATTTTGGATATTAGGCCCTTTTCTAATATATAGCTCCCCTTCTGTAATCTGTCTATTTAGCTTGTTTAGCTATGCCCTTACAGAAACTATTTTCAATTCTTTCTTTGATTTGTTCTGTTTCTGGACATTTACTTACAAAGTTTAAAACTGTGCCCAGGAGTCCCAGTATTTCTCCTACCTTTTCCTGTGAAGGTTTCAGGGCTTCCAGTCTTATATTGAGGTCTTTGATCCATTTTGAATTGGCAATGGTGAAAGGTGATAAATGAGGATGTAGTTTCAGTTTTCTGCATGTTGATATCCAAGTTTTGCCAGCACCATTTGTTGAAGGGATTGTCTATCTTCTAGCCTAATTTTTTTCACTCCCTTACTGAATATTAGATGGATATAAGTCTATAGATTCCTTTCTGGATCTTCTAATCTATCTGGTTGGTCCTAGGGCCTATTTTTCTGCTAGTACAAAGCGGATTTCATTACTATAACTCTGTAATTGAGTCTGAAGTTTGGTAACTCTGTAATTGAGTTTGAAGTTTGGTATTGTTTTTCTTTCAACATTGTTCTACCTGCTAAGGATTGCTCTTGCTGTTTGGGTTTTTTTTGTTATTCTATATGAATATTTGGCTTGCTTTCTCTATCTCATTAAAGAAAGTTGGGATTTTGATAGGTATTGCAATGCTTTATCGAGATAGCTCTGTTGGGAGGGCAATTGACTGAAGAATCTGACTTTTATCCTCAGTCAATAAGGAACCAACAGAGAGCTGTTGCTATTGCATTACATGTTTTGTTTTGTTTTGTGTTTTGAGGAAAGAGAAAGAAGATTGACTATAATAGGGAGGAGCTCAAGCAAGGAGACTGTTAAGTTACTGGTATGACAGCTTTTAGCCATATTCATTAAGGTCTAAGTATCTAAAGTCGTTGTAAAGCAGATTTTTGTGAACAATTAAATATAGAAGGTAAAAAAAAGAAATATTTCTAGTTTATGGGACTTCATGAGTTTCTACAATAGATCGAGAATATGAGAAGCATAGACAGCTGAGGTGAACGTTAACTGGTGGATTTGGTTGTGGATGTGCAAAGACTGCTTGAATACTATTCACATATTTATTTGGAAATATCTATTTCTAGCTAGAAATGTGTGGTTTTTTTTCTTCTGGCAATAAGATGATGAATGGAAGTTGCTATAGGAGTTCCAGGAATCATTTAAAAGGATGATAATCATAGCTTTGACTTCTTAATTATAGTCATTGTTTTGCACCAGTAATAAATAATTCACTTTTGCCAATAAATGCTTGAAAGGATATTACTTTACTGAGGCATGTATTTTCATCTTTCAGAAGTTTTAAATCTTGTATGTTTGAAACTCATAGCTATAGAAATAATAATAGAATATGGAAAATTATGTATATCTCCGAAGTATTAATCATCAATGTTAATGCCTTCAGATATTAATACCTGAAATTTCACATTTGAAAATTTGAATATTTTGTTTGGCTGTATATTTGGAGAGGAGATTAAAATAATTTCTGTTTTCAAGACACAAAGTAAGAATGAGAAGATATCAGGATCCATTTTGACAGAAGCTTAGCAATAAAATCAGCAATATAATCATTGAACATTGGATTATGCTTTAGGTAACATTTTCTTTTTTTTTGTTTGCTTATTTTAGTAGGTACACTTCCCTGGTGAGACAGTTATTACAGGCCCAGCTGGGTCACAAACATCTAAGGATTACTCTTTCTTTTCAATATGTTGAGCAGTTGGTACTCATTCTGAAACTCATAGTGTAGAATCATGAATTGGATTAGTGTCAGCCACATAATCAGTGAAGTCTCATTACCAGACTAAGTACTGCTTACCAAGGAGGCCCTTTTAGAATTTACCTTTGGATGGAATACAGTGGTCATATTATTTAACATCCTGCTGCAATTGTGCAATTGAATTAATGTTGAATGGATACTGGACTTTCAGAGGCACATCATGATTTGGTGATTGAAAGGAAAGATATGGCCCTTTTAACTACATTAGAAATAATACATCATCATATAGTCATAAATGTACTTAGAATAGATGACAACTTTTATTCAATTATGTTTCAGTAGTCTCATAAGATTTACTTTTTCTTTCATCAGAAGTGGAGATGGTAAAAGAGAAGATACTGAGGAGCAGAGTAGTAAGGACTGAAGATGCTAAACACAACATGTATATACACAATTAGCATAATCAAACCTATTATATGCTGTTTGAAAAAGTGGGGAGAGATAGAAGGAAGAATGGCAATATGGGACAGGAAGAGACTTTTTCAAAGTGCTCCTTGTGCATGTATAGAAATATCATGGGGAAACCCCCTCTTGCTACTTAAGGAATACAATAATAATAAGTATATAATTTTGTTTATATTGTGTGACTATATATGCAAGAAGTATGAACTGTAGAAAAATTGAGACAGTCAGAAAAATATAATTTTGTCCTTCAAAAGTGAACTAAGGCTACTGTTACTACTATTTTAGTTTATCTAAATAAATAGTTGAAATAATTCTATATAATATTTTCTGCTTTTCCTGTGCAGAGAAATAGCATTAACACACACTCACATATTCATACACACACGAGCACATACATAATCAGATAAAGATTAAACAGGTCATTTCTCTTACAGCAACCATGCAATGAATGATTGTTTTCTCCATTTCAAAGACAAGCCAAGTTTCGAAGAGCCAAAGTGTCATGTCCTGAAACATATCACTTGTAATTAAAGAAGTAGTATTTAAGCATAAGTTGCTTTGCAAAACACATTATAGCCCATTACCTTTACCACATTGCATTGGTCATTTTCCATAGGTCTTCTTAGTTTGTTAACTGTGTTTGGATATTTAAGCCAATTTTAATTTCCCTTCTTCAAAGAATTCTGAGTCTTGAACAACTTTGCCTATCTTTACAGTAATGTCCTTGAAGAGATACACAGTAGTAGAATTACCAATTCAAAATATTTTTAACTTGCTCTATAGAACCATCATTCAGTTCTTTGTACAGTGACAATAAATGGGAACATCTATAATGCTGACCTCCTTGAAGTGGAGCTTGAAAAAAATCTTAAGAGATCAGACAAGCCAGCCCAAGGCATAAAATAGATTACCAGTCTAGAAGAGTTAGTTTGACTTTTTTGTTCTCTTATAATAGATACAAGGAACTTAGTTATTGACAAAGCTGGGAAGATTTATTAATTCTTTGCTTCTTTGTCCTAGAGAAGAATAAAGAAATTTGAAAGGTTTCAGAAAATTATGAGTAGAAAAGAGCTCAGATGATCTTTGTTCTGAAATGTCAGAAGTAAATAATGAAGGCCCTACAAGGAAGCTGAAAAGATTGACCACAGAAGAAATGAAAATTATCCAAATGACTCACCTATGACTTGAGAAGGCCAAATTTATTCATGGAGAATGTAAGGTTTAGTGGTAGAAAGGAAGACAAGGTCTCAGAGAAGCTAATTCATGAATTTTCTGGGCATCTAGCCATTGTGCTTTTAAAACACCCATGTCTGTTATTCTTCATAATAGCTCCATGAGAACAGATAACAATTTTTTTTAATTCCGCAAAGAAAAAGTAAGAATCAGAAATGCCCAATTATTTGGTCAGAGTCAATAACCAGATGAAAACTCCAAGACCATTGATTCTGTTTTTGAAATCTTTTCAAAACAAGTTGACTGATGAAAATGCTCAAAGGCAGCATGGTCAAGCAGGAAGCTCCTGAGTAAGTAGTCACAAGAAGCAGCAGAAGCAGAAAGTTAAATGCAGAACAAATGCAGGAGAAATTGCATGAATGGCCTTGATGAACTCAGATGAAAGGAGAAGGTCACCAGATTACATCCTTGAATTTCTAAAAAGGATAAGCCTTTAAGAAAATGGGAAATGTAGGAGAAAGTCTGATGAAAACTGCTATGTGTAGGTAGGGGTAAATTGGAAGTACGATGGAGATATGCATTATACACTGAGAAAAATGATAACAGTATTGACCTTGAGAGCTAAAGGATAGAGATATAAACCAGGTGCAAGTGGTTCATACCTCTAATCCTAGCTAGTCAGGAGGCTGAGAACTGAGGAGCACAGTTCAAAGCCAGCCTGGGCAGGAAAGTCCCCATGAGACTGTTATTTCCAATTAACCACTCAAAAACGGGAAGTGACACTTTGGCTCAAGGGGTAGAACACTAGCCCTGAGCACAGAGAGGCTCAGGGTCAGTACACCGGGCCTGGGTTCAAATCCCACACCTGACAAAAAAATGTATAGATACAGAATTGAAAGTCATCAGCCTGGGATTTTGTAATTTGTCTTAAGAGACAATGGTCTTCTTTGGAAGACTTTGAAAAATTTTGACTGGTTTACTGTAGAACTGGTAGATGGTTAAAAATCAGACTATCAACTTGCACGTTTATAGTCATAAGGATGTTATACAACCTCTCTATGCACTTCAGTTTAAACTGAGGGCTTCATACTTGCAAAGAGATGCTTTACCTCTTCACCTACACTCTTGGCTTCCTCTATTGTCTATTGTTGACAATCAGAAGATACTGCAACTCCTAAAGACAGCTTATTACCTAGTGTTTGCTGTTGGTGCAGAGTGGGTAGAAGCCAAGGATGTTGCTAAAAATCTTATGATGCACAGAAGAGACCCCTGGATGTAAGAATCATTTGCTTGAAAAATACAAGTAGTGCCAACTTTTGTAATCCCTGATATAAGCCCTGCATAAGGCAATTACACACATCCTTATCTCACTGACCCTATCTATCCTAAATATTAAATCTTTAAGAAAAATAGCTCTATCAGTTGAATAGAAAAAGATGGCAAAAAAACCCAATCTGGGGAATTACTTAAATTGAAGAGATGGCAGAGGAAGAAGTATGTGAAACACATGTTAAGAAGTATCATGGAAGAAGAGGGGAAAAATCAGGAAAGTGAATGCCAAAGGAGAGATGAGTGGTTGTCAGAGCACAAGCATCTATTGCTTGGCTGTACCTGGACAACCTGCCATGCACTAGAGAACTTCCAGAAGCTCCAAGAGAATGAACATAGGAAAGGCAACTGGATTATCAGTAATGATAATTTTGAGGAAAAAGTTTAAATAAAAGTGAAGAGAAAATCACAATAGGATACCAGTAAGTTGAAAAGTAAATGGAAAATGACACGGGAAACAGGAATGTGGCATGGGGCCCTAAAACTGAAGTCCTTGTGAGAAAAAGGGAAGAGACACCAGAAAGGTACACAAAGGAAAGGTCATGTTCATTAGGAATAGGCACAGAAGGGTTAAAAGGGGCACCAGAAACTCATGATAACTTCTTGGTTTGAGCTTCTAGACTCCATAACGTGAAAAACAAACAAAAACATGCACATGTTATGTAAACGTCACAATCTGTGGTCTTTTAGTATAGCCTCATCAGAATACTCATCAATATCTCTCTTTATTAGAACATTTATAAGCACAATGCACTTAAAGAAGTAAAACTATCTATCAAGATATCTTTCCTTAAAAAGAAAAAAAAAGGATTAAAACTTAGGGCAGGATGTGAGAAACTATGTATTTGATTCCAAATTCTAGACTATCAATCAGCTGCCCTCAGCTTACTACAATGAGAGATACAAATGGATTCGAAATAGCTGGGCTTCAGTTATTAGTCAGGTTGCTTGAGTTCAAATGCCTATCTAGATACTACTCAGGTGACATTAAGCAATTGTTTTATTCTTTTACATTTGAGTACCTTATATGTAAAAATGGAGAAATATTCAAAATAGTTTGATAAACACATGTAGTATTTTTCATGTTTTTGATTGATGATTTAGTAATTTAAAATTTATAATATTCAAATTTATATTAATTTCTAGTGATATTGGTAAAATATTTTCAATCATATAATTAGAGAAGTAAAAAGCTCAGTGATGGATTTTTTAAAACCACATCATTCAAGGGACTAATGTCTCTGAAAGTGTTGAATTGCATAAATAATAAAGTTGCATGAAAACATATATCTTAGGATAAATTTGCCTTACCATTTAGATTAAAAATAAGCAACTTTGAGGTGAGATGTTTTTGATGAACAGTTTTAAACAAGCATTTATAAAAAAAAAGTGTATTGTTATAACTGAGATTTGATATAATGGATAAATATGCATGAATGTATTAAGAGCAATAGATCTGAGTCACCAGTTTGGGTGTAGGACTGGAAGGACACACATGGACCCAGAGGAGATCTCCTCTGTATCATGTTTACTAATGCAATGCAAAGTGAAAGTTCCTTCTCTAGAGGAGAGCAGGACCACCACAACACACAACTACCCTGCAAATCCCAAGACCTAACACTTTACTGGGGCCTGCAGGCCTGGGGGCAATCATTCATGGAAGCTGGTGGATGCGTCATTAACTATTGGAGGCTGAGCTATGCATCGTTCTTATCTTTGAGTCTGGAAGTCTTTGCTGTATGCTGTGAATCATTGTGATAATATCAATGGGCCAGGAGTTTTTTAAACTACTGAGCCATTTTTCTTAGCCATCTAGTTCCCTAACGAACTATCGAACTCCTATGTCATCAGCTATTGGTTTATTTGAAGTCCTGTACATAATTCAGAGACAAATTGCCAAGTGTTCAATTTAATCCATATTTGTGTCAATCAATATCTTCATCAGACCCAAAGTTTAGGTAAGATATTCATTTAAGATAATGTATGCACATGCATACTAGAGGAAGCTAGAAAATTTATAGAGGCCAGAGACGGACACTATGTTTAAGAGACGATCTTCCCTACTTACAAAAACAAGAGTGGAAAAAAGGAAAAGTGACTACAGTAGTCTGCAAGACAATAAAGAAAAGCAATAAAGAAACGAAGGTTCATTTCAAATTAGTGAAGGTAGAATGTGCAGGATAAATTAGATAGAAGAGTAGAAGGGTGAGAAGAAAACAATCTAGAATAAGAGCCAATAAGATTTTGATGTAAAGGACCAATCAGTAGAAGTTTTCAACTATTTGTGAACTGTGAGACCTGTTTTGTAGAAACTGAACTGCCGTTTCATGGGACACAACTGCAGATAATATCTAAGAATGAGCGTGGTTGTGTTCCCATAAAACTTTATTTATAAAAAGAGGCATGAGCCGGATTTAGTTTTCAGATCACAATTTGGCAACTCTTTGATCCCGTGTCACTCCTGAGGGGGGGATGAAATGTTCTTGAGAAGCTTTGTTATTCAGAAACTGGCAGATGCTGTAAGACCCCTATCTTCTACTTCAGTGCCACCTGCCAAAACTGGTGATTAAGAAGAGAGGCCCTAGGGCTGTGAAGAGAGGATGCTATTATTTAGGGAAGCCCTTCCCCTCATTTCCTGACTAGCCAGATCTTCTTCTAAAAAGGCTAGAATGAAGCCGGGAGAGGCTGAGATCTGAGCATCACAGTTCAAAGCCAGCCGGGGCAGGAAAGTCCGTGCGACTCTAATCTTCAATTAACCACCAGAAAACCGGAAGTGGCGCTGTGGCTCAAGTGGTAGAGTGCTAGCCTGCAAAGGGACAACGTCCAAGCCCAGAGTTGAAGCCCCCAAAAATAAAAATAAAAAGGCTAGAAGGAACCAGTGAATGCTTAGGTTCTGGGTATTTTGTTTTGATTTTAGTTTTGGTTCCGAAACAGAGTATCCCACCGTATCTCAGGTTTGCTTGAAAATTAATGTGTAGCCAGGCTAGGCTTGAATTTGGAACCCTCCTGCCTCAGCTTCCGGAGTACTAGGATTATATGTCATGCTCAGCTTTCTGATTTTGTATTGGCTTTGACTTTGTTTTATTACAAATGCTGGTGGTATTCTTAGTCAACAATAGGGCAAAGGGTTGGAATGTTCATAACTGGTATCTGTTATGCTGCAATGTATCATATTATTTAACTCTATACTTTTTATACTTATTTTGCATAACAATGATAGTATCTTAATATTTATTTCTAGCTATTCCACTTAATCCTTTAAAATATGCCCATATTTTAATTCATTTTTCTCTTTTGGGACAACAAGGTTCAAAAAGAAAGATGAAATTCCAGAACTACTGATATCTTGACTTGTAACAAAAACCAATAAAATGACTACTTCATGTATTTCTTTATTAAACATTTCCTGAGTATATTCTATTTTTCATCATTAAATATGGGTTTACAAAACTGGACATTAAAGAGTTCAATGTTTGTCAAAGTAGACTAAAAAATAACAAATCCAGTAATTCTCATTAGGTAATCTGTGGCTGGGTGCTATGGTATATACCTATAGTTTCAGCACTCTGGAAACTGGAGAATGAACATCATGAGTTCAAGGGCATCCTGGGCTACACAACCAGAATATGTCTCAGGAACAAAAAAAAAACAGGGCTGGGAAAGGCTCAGTGGTAGAGCACTTGCCTTGCATGCATAAGGCCCTGAGTTCCATTCCTCAGCACCACATAAGCAAAAAGAAAAAAAGGCCAGAAGTGTCACTGTGGCTCAAGTGGTAGCGCGCTATAAAAAAAATAAAGAACAAAAAAACACTGAGGGGTCTGAAAAGGTAGCCACAAGGTATCTGATGGGATTCAGATAGGAAATACAAGAGATTCAGATAGGAAATAAAAGGAAATACAAGTTATCTAGGACAATGTTTTTTCTAAAGGACAACTATTACTTTGTTTTTAGTTTCCAGTCCATCATAGACAGACATTCTTGTGAAATAAAACACAAATGAACCACTAAAGGAATTAAAAAGGTATAAAAATAGATGACCGAATTTTACTATTAGATTAAAGGAAAAGAGGTACAAAAGCTAATCTCATTGCCATTGAGAGCATGTGTATAAGAAAAAAGAAAGAACATGACTTAGCAATCATAATAAAAACAATATTGTGAGTGAAATAACAATTTCCAATTCAAATGCAATGAGTATAATTTGAAAGAATACTTGGCTTGTCGATATTAGCAATTTAATAGAAAAGAAGGTCCTATTTCTTGATTATTAATGCTTCTGATTTAGGTTAGATTACTGGAAATGTCACTTGGAGGGAGAAATGTCTATACTACTTAGCTTTTAACACACACAGAATAGAGTAACCAGCCTCAAAGTAATGCATTAATGAGAAGGGAGAAGTGTTTTTAAAATACTTTTAGCATGCTGAGAATATTTATTTTTCTTTTTATGTAAAATAGAGCAAGTAGTGTCCTGTTTTAACTAGCCCTTCATCAGTAGCCAGTTCTATTGATTTCTCTGGTAGTTAGGGTTAAATTTTATTCTCCATCTGTCCTTCTCTTAAATAGATACTGGACCTTATATACTTTAGGCTACAATTAGCAAACTAATTTTAAGTTATCTCATATTTAACACAATCTCCCCCATTTTTGGTTTTATAAGCTATTTATACCAGATATTTATTTTTTTATTGTGAAAATACTGTACAGAGGGGTTACAATTACATGGGCAAGATAATGAGTACATTTCTTATCAAGCATTGTAGCCTCCTCCTTTGTTTCCCCTTCTCATCCCTTCCCATCCTCCCCCCGTTCCCCCAACCGAATCCTCTTCCCCCTCTCCTCCCCCCACCAAAGTTGTAAAGTTCGTTTTTTGACATGACAACTTGTACATCTCATTGTTGCAATTGGTCCACCTGTATCCCTGTTTTAATTATTTGCTTTTTCCCTTCCCCTCCACAAATTATACCATCATCATACACAGTGAAAGCAGGGGTTATACCATGGGGGAGGGACATACAAAGCAACAAAGAAATAATCTTATAAATAAGTTAGAAACAATCACATGAAAGAGAAAAACATTTGAATACATATCTTAGGGTTTATTTCCCTAACATCAACTTATCTGACCTTTTCTGCTTGACTCAGACATATACTAGTTGTTGCAAATAAGGGAAACCATGGGACCTATGTTTCTTTGGGCCTGGCTTACTTCACTTAATATAATTTTTGCCAAGTCTTTCCATTTCCTAACAAATGGGGCAATGTCATTCTTTCTGATGGAGGCATAGAATTCCACTGTGTATATATACCACATTTTCTTGATCCATTCATCTACTGAGGTGCATCTGGGTTGGTTCTAGATCTTAGCTATGGTAAATAATGCTGCAATAAACATAGTTGTGCCAGTAGCTTAGTGTGGTCTTGTTTGTGATCATTTGGGTAAATGCCCAAAAGTGGGATTGCTGGGTCATAGTGGAGCTCTATGTGGAGTCTTTTGAGGAACATTCATACTGCTTTCCAAAGTGGTTGAACAAGTTTACACTCCCACCAACAATGCAGTAAGGTTCCCTTCTGTCCACATCTCCACCAGTATCTGTTGTTATTAGAGTTCTTGATTATAGCCATTCTAACTGGGGTGAGGTGGTATCTCAATGTTGTTTTGATTTGCATTTCTTTTATGGCTAGAGAGGTTGAGCATTTCTTCATGTGTCTATTGGCCATCCTTCTTTCCTCTTCAGAGAAGTTTGTCTTTAAGTCTTTAGCCCACTTATTTATTTAAAGGGCAGTTGTTTCTTCGAAGATTTGTTGTTGGGGGATTTAAGTTTTTTAGTTCCAGGTATATTTTACATATGAGACCCTTGTCTTTTGTATGGCTAGTGAAGGTCTTCTCCCAATCCATGGGCTTTCTATTGATCTTGCTAGCTATGTCCTTTGCCATGCAGAAGCTCAGCAATTCCATTCCCAAATTACTCAAGCTGATTCAAAACTTTGGCAAAGTAGCAGGGTATAAAATTAACCCTCAAAAATCAATGGCTTTTCTATATGCCAACAATGAGAAAAGTGTGGTTGAAATTAGGAAAGCAACTCCATTTATAATATCCCCACAAAAAAAATACCTAGGAATTAACTTAACCAAACAAGTGAAGGACCTCTATGATGGAAACTTTAAAACCTGAAAAAGGAAATCAAAACAGAACTTAGAAAGTGGCAAAACTCCCATGCTCTTGGATTGGAAAGATCAACATCGTGAAAATGGCAATACTTCCCAAGACTGTCTACAAATTCAATGCGATACCTATCAATATTCCAACCTTATTCTTCAAGGAAATTGAAGAGACAATCCAAAAATTCATATGGAACAATAAAAGACCCCAAATAGCAAAAACGCTCCTCAACGGAAAGAACACTGCTGGTGGGATATCAATACCGAATTTCAAACTCTACTACAAAGCCATAGTAATCAAAACAGCTTGGTACTGGCACAAGAACAGACCTCAGGACCAATGGAACAGAATTGAAAACCCAGAAATGAACCTAAAGACCTACAGCTATCTGATCTTTGATAAGAGAGCTAAAAAATAGAATGGAAGAAAGATAGCCTCTTCAGTAAATGGTGCTGGCAAAATTGGTTAATCACTTGTAGAAAACTAAAATTTGATCCTTATACATCACCATGTACCAGTATCAACTCCAAATGGATCAGATACCTTGGAGTCAAAGCAGACACTCTGAAAATATTACAGAATGGAATAGGAGAAACCCTAGATCTCCTTGGCACAGACTGAAATTTTCTTAATTGAGACCCAGAAAGAGAACAAAACAAAGAAAGGTTGGACAAATGGGATTGCATGAAATTACCAGATATTTCTTATTTCACAAGTTTGACAATAAGTAAGCGGATCTATATCAGGTTGAAAAACTGAATTCTATTAAGTTGGATATGGAGTGCTGCTGCCTGTAATCCAGAACTCAGGAGGCAGAAGCAGGAGAATCATGAGTTTGTAGCTTACCTTGGCTACATGATGAGCTCAGGGAGAACTTGGGCCATATAAGGAAACCTGGTCTTACAGGGAAAGTGCAGACTCAGTCATGTTGCTATTAGATATCATGACAATGTCCAATTGCAACATACTTCTACTTGTTTCTTCATTGACCAACAGTGGTTTACCCATCATACTTTAAGAAGCTCAACTTTATAAAAAATGTCTTCATTCAACTATGTTTAGTCAAGGTGGTGTGTACACAGAAGCCTTATAAGTTAATATTTAAATTAAAATATTTACAGATTCAGAATTCTGTGAGGAAGTACCTTTTATCTTTGAAAACATGTTTTTCTCTAACTTTCTATTTAATTGTGTGTGTGTGTGTGTTTGGGAAATAATTTAGCCAAGTTTTAAGTTAATATGTCTAATGATATATTTGACTTGTCACATTAAGATAACTATACCCAGAGTTGACAGCCATTCTGTTATCCCTAGGAAGTATTTAAATACTTCATGGCATAATTCTTTCTTTGTTTCTTTTTGTCTTCAATATTTAACTTAGTTAAGTTAACAGAATAGATTTTATAGTGTATCATATGGCTTGGATATAATCAAGGTAACAAACCTGTTTTACCAACATATATGAGATTTTCTCCTCCCACCCTATCTTGAGTTTAAAAAGATACTGTTATTAAAATTCTATTACAAAATTTATAAACATTGAGATAAATATGATCAAACATATCATATATATATGAAGCCACCATAATGAAATCGATTTTAGTATAGTTAAAAATAGGTAATATTTTAAATCTAATGGTGCCAGATAGGTGTGCATGAGGATTGAATAAATTCATATCTGTTTCTGTGTATCTCTGTTGCTGAGCACACACATGATTTATTAATAAAAATGTGCACACAGTATAACCCCCGCTTTCAATATATTTGGTGTCAGTGTAACTTGTGGAGGAGATGGGGAAAAACAAGTCATTTAAGGATTCAGGTGGACCTGTTGCAACAATGAGAAGTACAAATTGTCATGTCAAAAACGAGCTTTACAATGTCGGGGGGGAGAGGGGGGAAGGATTGGGTGGGGGGGAGGGGGGAGGCTGGGAAGGGAGGTGAAGGGTAAACAAAGGAGGAGGCTGCAATGCTTGGTAAGAAATGTATGCATTATCCTGCCCATGTAATTGTAACCCCTCTGTACAGTATGTTCACAAATAAAATAAAATAAAAAATTTTAAAAAATGTGCATAGCTGTAAGGTATAAGACAAATACTGTTCTCCTTTAGCAGTATGATTAAAGCAAGTCTCTGATAACTTAAACTACCCTTCTGGTAATTTAAAAGCCCATTTCTCTTTTGATGATGTCTCATCATATCCTGAAAGAAGAAAATTATACACTTTTTAGACTTACCACTGACTAAGCAGCTACATTTGGAAGGATGTTTTGGTTTCATAATGAAATCATGTTAATAACTGAAATTATTACCCGCTGAGTTACTGTCACTATCGTGTTCTAAAACAGACAAAACTTCCTAGAATGAGAAACAGCGTTTTAACTGATATATTTATTAAGGAAAGTTTCCATAAATGTTACCAATTTTCTTGTGGAGTAGTGATTTTTTCATGTAAAAGTAGTCATATTTTTCTTGCCTCCCTTCCCTGTATGTATGTTCATGTATGCTGTTGAGGTGGGCTAATATTTTTACTTAACAATGTTTTCTTAATTTATTCTGAAATGAATTTTAGAGTTTATGTGAAAGTAGATACATGACTTTACAAGACTGAAATAGAAATTGTACATGATTGTGACTTTACAAAAATAATCCAGTTAATATCCGTAGTATCTTCTGTTATGGTTAATAAATTGTATCTTAGGATTTATACTCAGACAGTTGATGACATTCTTAAATCTTTATCAACTCTATTATAATCTATTTGAGGAATACAGTGACAACAAAATTCATCTTCTTTATTAGTAAAAAGAAAAAATGTCATAAGTAAATATTTCAAAAGACAGATGATACCTACAGTAATACTTTTCCACATGTCAGTTTGATAAAAGTCTACTGATAGCAGGTGTTTCCACCATCTTTCACAGAAAGTCTGTGAAAGGAAACTGCACCACTGAAGATAGTGTTGACTGATCAATTTTGTAACTCCTTCAATTCTGATTCAATTATCAATCAAAATGATTGAAATTATTCACTTACCAACTATTGTTATACAGATAGTGATAGTAACTGCAAACTTTATAGTATCTATTGAAAAGTCACACTTCCTTTAAGCGATTTAAAAGATAATAGTTGATTTTCTGTTTGAAGAGATTTAGAATATTATCAGGCTGTGACTTTCAAAATTGTTATATTTCTATTGATTAAGATTGGTTTCCACATAAAAATCATTACAAATGATATATGGTTCCAATTCCAAAGGCCAAAATTTTACCTTTGGGTAATGTTTACTTTGTAATGAAATTCTATATTTTCTGTCTATGCCATTGAAAAAACACAAATATTTTTGTAAATAACTAAAGAATAATTCCATGAATCATATTTAAGTAATTTTCTCAACCACAGGGATTATATTCACCATTTATATTTATATTTGATAATAAGTCTGAAGATTTTATAAGGTCTATTGTCTAGTATTCAGCCAATCTGTATAAATTAATACAATTCTCTAAAGAAAACCTTAGATTTTCCAAGAGTCTGATATCTCTGGCCCTTGCCTAATGCTTTTCCAATGGTTAATTTTTATATAGAAATACTTGTGTTTGGTGCACAACTAGTCATCCTTTCTCCCAGATGAGATCATTTCTCAAGGGTCTGAGATAACAGCTGTTGCATCCCCTTCTAGACAGCTCCTTAGGCAGATGTAATGTTCTTTGTAGATTATCAAAACTAAATAAATAAATAAGTGAAAGCAATTATTAAATTTAAATCACACAAATGATATGCTGTATTTTTACTATTTTGTCATGCATAATTTATCGTTTAGTGCTCAAAACACAAAAAGCCATTTGCAGATTAAGATTATAGAAAAGTTGGCAGAGTTCAGTGGCAGAGTGCTTGTCTAGCATGCAAGAAGCCCTGCATTTTATCCCTAGCACTGCCAAACAAATAAATAATTACAGAGGTATAAAATTAAAATGTAATTTCATGCAGTCTTTTAAAACCCTCATCCAGGTACTAGATAGTGCTAGAAATTTTACAATCATCCTCAAGGCACTACAATTTGGGTAAGAGGGTGGATTTGATTTTAGACTTGAAAGAAGAGTGATTATCTACTTCCAGTCAGTCCCCACACTAGCTCTAGATAACATGTTCGCTTTTAAGCTCTCTTGTTTAAATGCACTCACCTAGAAAACATTACTAATTCATAGGGTCATTTATATGTTTATATTTATATATTTGTTATTACTTACAAAGCACACTGCAAGCTACCCAGTGTGCAAGCAAAATTATGATTCTCGTGATAATCTAAGCTTCTAACTATGAGCTTTGCTTTTGTTCATTCATGCAGTCCAGTTTGTTATTGCCCCAAATACTGTATGTTTGAGTTACTATTCCTAATTGTATTTTATAATTGTCAAGGGTAATTCTAGTACATATATGGGTATGTTTGTGTTGTTTTGCCTCAATGTTTTATATTATAAATGCATAGTATATATGACTTCACTGCCCAAAGTAAGTCTAAACACCTTCTTAGGTATTGAATAGGATTGAGTTTAAGCACTTATATGAATCTTCCTACTTTATACTCCAAATAAGTTGATTTTTCTATATCTCTCTCTTGTTAAATATTTTCCTCAATGCTAAGTTTATTCTACTTTCAAGATGAACTTTTTAAAGTGGAGATAATGATATTTGCCTGTTATGGTTTGTTTGAGAATTGGAATGCATAATAATACCAATTAAATTAACTAACACTAAGTTAAATGACTGACAATTAAATTAGTAGAATCTGACAAGCAGTATGCCTACACCATCTTTAATTGGTAGATAGTCTTGTTATTTCAGTATTATAAAGAAATGACTCATTATCTTGATGCTGTATAGGAGTTAGTCTATCATAAATGTTCTATCACTAGATCCTTGAGTGTTTTTGCCAGATGTAGTTGCCAAATATGATTATGTGCTGTGAACTACAGAATTAATCTGAATAAGAAAGGTCACTGATCATATAAAATTTATATACTAGTCCGGGAAATATACCACTCTGCAGGATGTTTCTTAATAATGTATTATACTAAGTGTGTATTCTTTTTAATTAGATGTTTTTATATTGCTTCAATCTGTTACTAATTATTAATCTATTAACTAAGTTGTCATTGTTTCTGCTTTGAGCTGGATCATCCTAAACGCTGTGTTTCTCTTTGGCAGCTCTTTCAAGCATCTGATTGGAGGGCTGGATGATGTTTCTAATAAAGCTTATGAGGATGCAGAAGCTAAAGCAAAGTAAGTGATACTACTTTCTAAGGCCTTTACTTTGATAAAAATGCTGAATAGAGATAAGATCAAAGGCTTTCATCAACTTAACTTAGTCAAATACTCCAATACAAGAAGAATCTACTTTCTTGAGAGGAAAAAGAAACACACTTTTAAATAAAATTATTGACCAATGTTTACTTGGTAAGTATAAAAAATCTCTCTTTAAACATGAAATCTTAATTTTTATGAGAAAAACAACCCCAAAAGGAAAATAGCTACAAAAATATAAACAACTGAAAGCTTGTCCTACTGAAAATAATTTTGGAACAAATAGACAGTAGGTGGAACAGAGGTTTATGGAATTGGAATTGCATGAAAGATAATATGGCTAGAACTGTGTACCTGGAAAAAAATTCACTATATTGAGCTTTGATGCTAGTAATATGAGAAAAATATCTGCTACTACATATTATATTCATTATAATTTTGCATTATAATACAGCTCTTCTATAAAGGCAATTTGCTTTAAGCTTAGAACTTGACTAGTTTCTTGAACAACAACAAAAAAAACTTGAATTTGAGAGTCGCTATTTCTGGAAAAGGTTTAGAATAAAATCAATATCCCTAAACCTTCTCCTCTTGTTCCAAGTGCCTGTTGGTATTTCATATGACATGGGTAATTGGAGAGATTAGTTTTACATAATTTCGTGTTAAAAATAGAGTAGGGCGGGGCTGGGAAGGTGGCTCAGTGGTAGAGCGCTTGCCTTGCATGCCTGAGGCCCTGAGTTCGATTCCTCAGCACCACATAAGCAAAAAGAAAAAAAAAGCCAGAAGTGGCGCTGTGGCTCAAGTGGTAGAGTGCTAGCCTTGAGCTGAAGAGCTGAGGGACAGTGCCCAGGCCCAGAGTTCAGGCCCCAACGACTGGACCCAAAAATAAAATTAAAAAAAAAATAGAGTAGTGTTTGATTTGTTGACCTTGTAGAAACGTAAAAATCACAATAATCAGTTTTGAATGAGGTTTCAATCTGTGGAAACAGTGGATCTAGAACTAAAATATTACATATTATAACACAGGTTAACATTATTACTCACATTCACCCATTACATGCATGTATTTTTGTTTTCCTCTCCACATACATTGTTTTAATTTTCTCTGAACTTTGGAGCAACATAGTCTTCAACTCTGAGGATGGATGTCAGCAATGTAGGAAACTGAACTTGCCAGTTTTAATAGCCCCTTTTACAAAGGCTTTGGGGTTACGATGAAGTAATTTTATGCAGCACATTAATTATGCATGTTAATGCTCAGCTTGGACATGAGTCTCATACATTAGTACTATTTCCACTGAGCTGACAGAGGGCCCATTTAAGATATCTTGTCTATTTTAAAAGTTATAAAGACATCTTTGGATTTTATCCCTAAAGGATTATTTGCTTGCCATATTAAAAAAGATTTTATGTTTATTACCATAATTTATCTGTTTATTTTTTCTTTTTATTGGACATATGCATAAGTATATATAGATGCACATACATAGTATATAGATATACACATAACTGGTGCATTGTTTTAAAAACTCATCTAAATCTACTTGAGGAATTAAAAATTGCTAAAGATCTTTTTGTAATAATGTGTTCCTGATGCTTTGGTGTACTTGTTTCCCTGTTAAACTTTAAAAGATTCTCTGATAAGGTTTGCATAACTTACATTTACTCGATGTAAAGTTGATATCAGAACAGCTTAAAATCAATACTTTCTGAGAAAGTGATTGTGAATCAGTCATATCCTTCTCAGAATCTATTGATGCTATGCAATGTCAGCGTGCATGTCTCCTACACTCTGGCCGCTAGTGGATTTATTGATACATGATACAAGGAGAGGTAGTAAGAAATCCTGCTACACTGCAATAGATTCAGATGATTAGAAGAAAGTTATGTTAGTTATTCATTTCAGAGAGAGAATCATTAGTATAATGGCAGAAGCCACAAGTCTTGCATGGTATTCCTGTACTCTGTCATTCCTAGACAAAAGATCTTAGTCATCACTGTTAATATCTGTCTTTCAGTCTCAGTTACCACATCTTTGAAATGGTATGTTTTCATTGTTGTAATAGATAGTAGTTTGTACAAACTTTATAAATTATACAGATTTATGGGACTGTATGATATTCTTGGTAGAATTAACCATTAGAGATATGCTTTAATACACTTGATACATGGAAGGAATGACACCTACGGATTATGCCATGCATATTGTGTAAAACTGATTTTTCTATGAAAGAAGTTTTTAATGTTATGTAAGCAAAATTCTATTTCTCTTAACCTAGAAAATATTTGTAAATATATACTTATTAAAATGGCAACTTTTAACTGAAAGTGAATTATATAATGGTTAAGCAACAGCAGGGTAATAAAATTATTACCTACACCAAGGTACTTCTCAGTGCTTTTATTCGACTTATAGATTTGATAGGTGATAAATTAGCAATTGTGTACTGTACAAAATTAAAGTGTGAAACAGTATTTGATATATGTACTAACTATTCAAATGATCACTGCACTATAGGTAATTAACACATTCATCTCTTACAAAGGTATAGGGTATATGTATGTGTGTATGCATATGTGTGTGTGTGTGTGTGTGTGTGTGTGTGTGTGTGTGTGTGAATGGATTACATAATGATTGAATCAATTGCTGGTTAGATTAATGGCTTATTAGATGGAACCCCAAGTTAGACTGGCCGACAATCATTAGACTCCATGACCGGATCCACCACTGATAGGGTTATCAGTTGATCAGATCTGTTGCTGATTATGTCAGCAAGTTGTTAGGTCAAATTTTAAATAGTTTAGCCACTGGCTGGATCAAATACTGATCAGATCAAATACTGATCAGATTACCTAATGAATGGATTCAACACCACTCTTGATTAGACCAACCAGTGACAAATGTACAGTGTTTTAGAAAATTTCATTCAGAAAAACCTTGTTCCAAATTTTTTATTCAGTTCATGTTAAAACTCAATGTTCCTTGATATTGATGGGCATTTGGAAAATGGAAATTGCATGATGAAAATACCTAAATTCTTGGATCCAATTCTAGAGAAATTGGTAAAAAGAACTGTATTCCTAAAAATATCCACTTAAAAATAAATATTGGAGGCATTATTGTTATATCTCTTATAGTGTTGGAACTTTATAAACTCAATAAATAAGGTCAAAACATTTCCTAAATGGAATCATCTTTTAATAACACATCTTGTCACTCAGAAAAGGCAAATTACCAGTTATTCCCCAGGGAGACTGTTTTAGATGCATTAATAATTTTAAACATCTCTTTGTATTAGTATTGCTGTTGGTCACTATTGAATTTCTTCTCATTAACTACATTGCCACTTGACTTTGTATAAAGAATTTAGAAAACTTTCCTACAATGTAGAACTTAGGAACACTCTTCTAATTGGTTAGATTAATGGCTCATTAGATGGAACCCCACGTTAGATTGGCCAATGATCAATAGACTCCATGACCAGATCCACCAATGATATGGTTATCAGTTAATCAGATTTGTTGTTTATTATGTCAGCGAGTTATTAGGTCAAATTTCAAATAATATAGTCTCAGACTGGATCAAATACTGAACAGATCAAATACTTATTAGATTACCTAATGAATGGATTTGACACCACCCCTGATTAGCCCAACCAGTAATAAATATATATTGTTATAGCAAATTTCATTCAGATAAAATTTGTTCCAAAGTTTTGTTTAGTTCATGCTAAAACTGGGTAATTCTATAATGCCTCTAAATCATTATGTAGATCACAAATTCTGTACCATGAGTACTGAAGTGATTTGGCTCCATTGAACCAGCTTTAGCTTTTCAAGGTCTCCTTAAGTTTGCAACAATTATGGAAGATAAAACTAGTATTTCTAAAATCTCCATTAAAATGATCATGTTATTTCTCCATTTGAAAACACTATTAGTACTAAACAATAGACTGTTACTACTTGGGTGAGAAAAGAAAAAAAAAGTAGGATGATGTATCTGTATTTTGGAACATAAAGATTGATTTTATTGAGACATTTAAAAACTCAGCCATGGTAGGAATGATGGAGCATGCCTGTAATCTCAGCACCTAGGAGTTGAGGTAGCATAATCTCAGCCAGTCTGTCATATAGTTAGTCCCATGCAAATCTGAACTATATAGCAAGACTTTGTCTCACAAAAAAAATAAATAAATAAAACAAAAAAAAACTTAGACATGGAAAACTCATTAGCTATTAAAGTTAGACCATCAGTGGGTTTGCTGCTAAATACTACATTCATCAGTGATAACAATACATCTTTTTCCAAATAAAAATGTCTAATATATATAGGATTAGTATATACTTTACAAATATATAAATATGTATAGCTCAACTTACTTGTTAATTTTGATGCTTTGTCATGAACATCTCCAATATAAAGTTTGCCCTCTGCCTAACTATATTCCAAGATTAAAGTCATTCAATGCATGGAAAAAATAATTATTTATTTAAGATGATTATTTTTACTTTCATTATTAATAGAGATAATATGGTAGGATAAAAGGAACAAAAAGAAAAACAATGCAACACAACTACTATTAATGATCTGTGTGTTTTTAAAAAATATTTTTTATTGTACAGAGGGGTTGCAGTTATAGGAGTAAGGTAATGAGTACATTTCTTATAGAGCACTGTTATCCCCTCTTTTGTTTTTCCCTTATTTTTTTAATTGATTGTGGGGCTTGAATGCTGGGCCTGGATGCTGTCCCTGTGCTCTTCGGCTCAGGGCAAGTGCTCTATCACTTGAGCCGCAATGCCACTTCCAGTTTTCTGGTGATTAATTGGAGATCAGAGTCCTGCCCCTGGCTGGTTTTGAACCACAATCCTCAGATCTCGGCCTCCTGAGTAGCGAGGATTACAGGTGTGAGACACCAGCACTGGGCTTGATTTGTTTTATAATTGTACTTTTAGCACATTTACAAATTTATATCTTAGCTAGACATGATTGGCTCACACACCTCTGTAATACTCAGAAGGCTGAAATCTGAGGATTATAGTTTGAAGTCAGCCCTATCATGGATGCACAAGGCAAGACTTAGGCACAAAAAATATTCAAATGAGGAGCTTGTTTGAGACAAACACTGTTGTTTGCTTGATATTTTCAGCATTACTTTTGATGATGAGCCTTGCAGTCTGACACAATGTGAGAGCAGTAAAAGATGTTCTTTACATTTCATCAGCCCTGAGAGCACCCTTTAGTCACTTCCTGTGCTGTCACAGGGAATTGGCTCCATGCTCTTTGGCACCAGATCTTGCTCAGGCCTTGGACTATTCACTCATCAAATGCTCCTTTAGCACTAGAGGCTATGCAAATTAGAGCTGAGGCCTGCATTGTCTGGTAATGTCTGAAATGGCCTCAGGTCAACTAGCATCTAGCTTTTGAGCTTTTGAAAGCACCAACTGGTTCATTGGGAACTGAGTTTTTGAACACAAGCTTTGACATTTAGGCTTTTCTTATTAGTGTTTTATTACCAGACATTTCAGATTTTAGTATTCCCACAATCTTATCACCAATTTACTTAAAACAACTTGGTCTTGATCTATGCAATTCTCAGGGAAATGAGCTGAGAAAAATCACACATGCCCTTCTCTTACCATGTAAAGAATTCAAGTGACCAATATCCTGTTCCAAAATCGAGAGCATATGTCAATAAAATGGAAAGAACATTGAAACTGACATGAAATAGCTTTGAAACCAGAATTAGAACTTGCTGACCACTAGTAGGTGGAAAAGCAAAATAGCCCAGATATCTGTGCAATAAAAATTATTTTCCATTTTAGTATAGAGTAAAGGATAGGAAACAAGAAAGAATTGCAGCATTTGGCCCTGCACTAATAAGTTGGCTTTCAATCTTACAAGAACTGTCTGTTTTTAAACTCTAGTACATACAATCCAGCTAGGAAGACATATAGAATAGTTTTGAGGATCAGTAATACTAATAGATTAATATTGTCAGTGTGATTCGTGACTTCACAAAGAATCAAAATGAATTTATCTTTCCTGAGTTGTTGCTTTTTTATAAACTGATGTTCAAGATGTGGCTTGGATAGGATTTTTTTTCTTTTTCTTTTTTCCAATTTCATTAAAAAATTGAAAAGTCTCAAAGGACATTTGCTAATTTCTTTTCTGCAGCGATTATCTTTAAGACTCCCTAGGTAGCAAGACTTTCTAAATGTGAATCCCACTATGTCCTTGCATGCAACCTTTTCTAATTGACAGAACAGAGGGCTAAAGAAAATTGAAAACTCTTCTGCTGCTGACTTGCTTGGGCAAAACAGACAAATCATTGGTTATCTGACTCTCTATTTTTTTGTCAGTCATGGGGCTTGAACTTTGGGCCTAGGTGCTGTCCCTCAGCTCTTCAGTTTAAGGCTCGTGCTCTACCACTTGAGCCACAGCACCAGTTCCAGTTTTCTGGTGGTTAATGGAAGATAAGAGTCTCACAAACTTTCCTGCCAGGGCTGGCTTTGAACGGTGATCTTCAGATCTCAGCCTCCTATGTAGCAAGGATTACAGGTGTGAGCCACTAGTGCCCAGGTCATTTTGTTCTTTCTTAACTATCCTTCTCTTCTTCCTCTTTCCAACAGCTTCATGGGTGTCACTCTGCTGTTTTCATATATGCACTGGCACAGGGCTGGGAAGCCTTTCTTTACAGTGGCCCAATGACCTTGAACAAGGAACCAGTGAACCTATTTCCTAATGTGTACAAATAACATCATTGAAACCTTATCTAGTTTTTAGGTTTGGGATTCTAAAATGTTTAGAATGTGCCTAGTAAAAGATTCTTTTATATAAACAGTATTGTTATATTCTTTTAAATGAGGACATCTTTCTGATTCTCAACAGATAACAGATCTGTTTATGTTACTTTGTGGGTCTTTCTTTTAACAGAGGTCACTAAGTTATATTTATTTCTTCTTTTTTCCTCCTTCAATTCATGTGCCCCTCTTCACTGCCCTACACATAAAACATGTATTTCTTTTTGAATCTGCAAGTGTTGCTCAGAGTGCTCACATCATTCAAAATATTTACATCAAAATTCATACAGTTTTGCTTGAAGTTCATTTTGACAATTCATAGTACTTAAATAAATTAGCCTTTTAGATACAGCATTTTTCATTTTCATCATTATACAAAAATTTTCCCTTTCCAATATGACATTTAGATATGATAATGAGCCAGACTATCTTTCAATAAAATGTCATTAGAAAATTATAAAGTACATTTGAAACTAGAAAATGTTATACTAATATTTCCCACACGCATCCTTTCAGAGAGAAATGATTTTTTAAGTAATGAATTAAAATGGCAGCATAAATCATTTTGATACAATAAGCACAATATACTCTATTCATTTGCATCTTTAAATTGGTATTTGAGGATAACAAGATACAAAAGTGAGGCATGACTTTCTGAGAGGCATTTGCATGTGTCACACCAATTTCTGGCAATGCATGAATTTCAAGTGTTTGTTGATTTCACAAACTGTGTTAATTACTTAGGCAACTAGCCTGTTTCCTACTATATTAAGTATGTAGAGAATTAAAACCAAGGCAATTGGCCTAGTGTTCAAAACCTGAACAATGCAGATACCTCCCTAAGTTACTGATTGAACATATCCAAGAATTATAATACTAATATTCTTGAAAAGGGATTAGATATCTTCTCAAAATTATAAATGTCAGACCACTTTCCATTTAAGGAATTGGAAAAAGTACACAGTATGTGTTTACGAGCAGTTCTCTATCAGTTGTTAAATATTTTTATTTAGTGACCCCCCCCCAAATTTTTTCAGCACAATATTCCTACTGTGCTAATAAAATTGGCTTATACGATGTGACAAATTTGCTTTAAAAAATCTGTTTTCCCAGATTAGATTCTATGCTTGTCACACCAGTTGACACAACTATTCTTGTAGACACTTTCTGATGGAGCTTATGGTTTTGTCTCTCAAGCTTCTGAATTATTATATTATGGAATAATTATACTAGTGATAAAGATATGTTTTAGTTTGTATAAGAATTCTGCACGTCAAATGAATTCCAAAAGTTTCTGAGACAAATAACCAAAGGGCCATTGAAAATACAATACCTTTATAAACAGGGACTAAATGATAGAGGGTACTTTTTGAGTAAACATTGACAAATATTGATATTCATTTCTGTACTGACTAGTGGAATCAGACCAATAACTTTGAGTGCCATTGTACACAAAGATTCAGGGATGATGTTCAAAACAACAGGGTTGTAGGGAATGAATTAATTACAGTTGTGCATGGTGACCAACAGTCAATCACACACACATAGAACAGTGGTCCCATAAGATCATTCCATTTAATGATGTCCTAGCCATTTGAATGTGTGAAAATATTCTCTGTAATGATCATATAATGAAAAAATGCATTTTCAAAAATGTATCTCTGTTAAGAAGCACATGATTGCAATTATTGAAGTGTGATTACATCGCATTTTGAAAAACAAAGAAATTCTATGAAACCACATTGCTAAAATAATTGCATTATACAGGCTATGTTTCTCCAGGTCACGTTTTTATCTGTATGTGACATCCATGAGAAATCACAAACTTCAAAGAAAATGTTTTCTTTCTCTCAAAACATACATATTCTCCCCAAATAGAGATATAGTAGTTAAAAACAAATAAATCTTAGCACCATTTCCCTTAGTTTGACCAAAAATAAGTACAGTATGATTTACATAATTTCTCTCTTATCTACAGCTACTTAAATGTGTTATAATGCTATTTTCATAATATTTTAGTTTTTAGTGATATAACTATTCAAGTAACTTCAAATGAAATAGTTAAGAAATTTATTTCCAGTGGACTGGCACAGACAACCTGCCAATATAACACTATTTAGATGATTAAAATGGTTGCTTTATATAGTCCAAACTATTTTTTTCCAGTACTGGGTCTTGAAATCAGGGCCTGGGCACTGTCCCTTTAGCCTTTTTGTTCAAGGCTAGTCTTGAGCCACAGCCCTACTTCTGGAATTTTTTTTCTGGTTAATTGGGGATAAGAGTCTGACAGACTTTCCTGACTAAGCAAGCTTCAAACCATGATCCTTAGATATCAGCCTCCTGAGTGGCTAGGATCACATGTGTGAGAACCTGGTATTTCATTAGTTTCAGACACTGTGATCAGTATAGTTTAGAATCAGATATTATATTACATTATTTAATTTACATAAACTGAGTTTCTTGCTACAGGTGCAGATGCCTAACTATCAATTACCATCATATAATCTCAGTAGTTTCATAAATACTATATCTCAGTATGTTTTAATATGCTTGTCTTATAAGCCTTTTGCTATTTTTGGTAATATTAGCTTTATTAAAGGTATTCTCATGAGAAAGAATGTTTCAGCCTTAGCTCTATTGACATTTGGGGCTGATAACACTTACATACAGTGGGCTGTCTTATAAGTTTAAGAAAATCACTGAATCCTAGCCAATATTATATTATAACCCCTCTTATAAGTTTAAGAAAATCACTGTATCCTAGCTAATATTATATTATAACCCCTAAGAACTGAATCAAGGTATCCGAAAATGATCCTACACTTTGCCAAACATATGCAGGGAGAAGGGAAAGAAAAAAAAATCATCCATAGTTGAGAAATAATGACATCAATAGAAAAACAAAAAGTAAAGGCCTAGTGGTAAAAACACTATATTATTAGGCACAAAATTTTATTAAAAGTTGAAAATGAGACTTAATTTTCTATAATTTCATTTCTGAAGGAAAAGTATAGCTATAATAAAAGCATCATAATTGGCATCTGAGAAGTCTTTAAATTCAGGAGAGGGTTTGCCTAAACCTGATGTGTTCAAATGTTACAATAAAACCCAACTATACAAGGTAACTAATCCAGTCAATGGAAATTGACAGGTTTCTCCTTAATACTCAAGATTTAGTTAAATAGTAGTTAAGCCTTCAAAGAAGCAAAATTAACCATGGTGGGGTGACCAAGCCACTGGGAGAAGTTGTCTCAGCTTTGGTTTTGAGATAATTGGAGTGGCAAACACTGTTGCAGTCTAACACTACACAATGTTATTGGCTGGCATTTTTTACACTGTATGTTTTGTCACTGTCTTAGCCTCAAATCTAATTCTTCTGTGGACAATACAGTGAAATCACTTTCTATTCATCTAAGCTCTTGGGTTATAGTAGCAAAACTTGGCATTGTATTAAGACAGAAAACATACAAACAGATTTCAGGTAAAATGAACCACCATAATAGATGACTGACATTCAATTGGTAACATAATACAAGTGTGCATTGCTGAACTGACTGTATCACAAAGGAGAATGAACAGGGCTGAGGCAAAACAAAGAGGTGCTTCTGAGGACTGGAAGTCACCAGTTTGACAAGCCTCACCAAATAGTAGCATTTTCACATTACACATTCTGTCGACAGGGTTTCATTAACTTTTAGAAATAAAGGGCATGGCATTCTTTAAATTCCTCCTCCGAGGTAATCACCAACAATAGATTTCTGCTACCACAGTGCTATAGTGTCAGCCTACTGCCTGTTGACAGGACTCCAATTCGGTGTGCTTTCAAGAGTAGTCAGCATGACTTCCTGCTGATGGAGGGAAGCTCCTTAAACAATGAGAGACACAGCCTTGTGAGTCATGAACTCCTGTCATCTGTACATCTTCACAGGCAGAAAGGGGAAATGGACAGTGCAGAGAAGTGTGGGGAATTTTTGAGCAAGAGAAGAAATGAAAGATTAGGACAATTTAGGATCTCTAATTGCTTGAAAAATACATCAAACAGAATAATAAATTAAAAAAAGACAATTGCTTGCTGGGATTATTCTAAAACAGCTGACCTTTGGAGTGGTGTTCAAACTGTGAGTCATGAGGAGGAGTCAATGAAATTCTTTTGGTGGATTATGATCAACCAATATTTTCAGTATTGCAGAATACATGCTGTATGGTAAATAGTATTGCTTTGTGATTTTTTTCATACATGTGTGTATATTTGATTTTATATCATGCTCTCTACTACATGTCCCAACTCTGAGAGAGGTATAAGTACAAGAATCATGGTCCAAGCACAAACCCATCCCCCAACACAAGATACGATGTGAAAAATGACTAAAGCAAAGGGGCTATAGGGCATGGCTCAAATGGTAAAGCACCTTCCTATCAAGTTGAAGACTGATTTCTAACTGAAGTATTGCTTACATAAATAAATAATTAAATAAATAAATAAAACAAGTAAATAAGCTACTAAATGGGAGGGAAAAGATGCTCATCTTTCTGTGTGCTAAGCACATCCAATCTAGCAATAGACTTGATTGTAGTATCATCTCCATTATCAAAGAAGAACAGATCAATATTGTTACGAATTTTACACAAAATATTGTTTTTTCTGTTTTATGTTTTTTGTTTGTAGAAATACTGTACAGAGGGGTTACAGTTACATGAGTAAGGTAATGAGTACATTTCCTATCGAGCAGCTTTACCTCCTCCTTTGGTTTTCCCCTACCATCCCTCATCCTTTTCTTTTCCACCTCCCCAACTCCTCACCCCTCTCCACCACCTCCCCCCGCCAAGTTGTAAAGTTCGTTTTCAACATAGTGTCTTGTACATCTTGTACATCAACCTGTATCCTTACTTCAGCATTTTGTTATTTTCCTTCCCCTCCCCAAATTAGAAAAACGTATATACAAGATGCAGGGCACCGACATCAAATACAGTGAAAACAGGGGTTATACTGTGGGGAAAGAACATACAAAAGAAACAAAAAAAATCACATAGTACATTTTAAATATGTTAAAAACAATAGCAAAAAAGAAAAAAACCATTTGTGTCCCTATTTTGGGGTTCATTTGGCTTAACATTATCTTTATGGTTATATGTACAAAGCTATTAACCTTTTCTGCTTGTCCTAGACTTAAAATAATTATTGCAAATAAGGGAAACCATGGGACCTATGTTTCTTTGGGTCTGGCTTACTTCACTTAATATAATTTTTTCCAGGTCTTTCCATTTCTTAACAAATGCGGTGATGTCATTCATTCTGATGGAGGCATAGAATTCCATTGCGTAAACATTTTCTTGATCTGTTCATCAAATAGACACATGAGGGAATGGCTCAACTTCTCTAGCCATAAAAGAAATGCAAATCAAGACAACATTGAGATACCACCTCACCCCAGTTAAAATGGCTTATAATCAAGAACTCTAATAACAACAGATGCTGGAGGGGATGTGGACAGAAGGGAACCCTACTGCATTATTGGTGGGAGTGTAAATTTGTTCAACTACTTTGGAAAGCAGTATGGAGGTTCCTCAAAAGACTCCACATAGAGCTCCTCTATGACCCAGCAATCCCACTTTTGGGCATTTACCCAAATGATCACCAACAAGACCATACTAAATCTACCAGCACAACTATGTTTATTGTAGCATTATTCACCATAACTATGATATGAACCAACCCAGATGCCCCTCAGTAGATGAGTGGACAAAACTATTCCTAAAAATGCTTTTTAAAAATACTTGTAAAATTCATTCTAGATAGATATAATAGACAGACAGATAGAAATGACAAACATTATACAACACAGAAGGTATGTTCTCCCCGCCAAGTGCAGTAGTTTATCCTGTTGACGAAGACATTTTGTAGGATATGGACATTGGGATGTTATCAGAGTGCTTAGCTAGGGCATCAATAACAATCTAAGGATTTTATAGACCTTGCCAAAATATCTTCTACATAAAGGAAAAATATAGCAATGTTTTGCTCCAAGATAGGACTTTTGTTCATGTAGAGTTGTTTGCAAGTATCTAATGTTTCTGTCACTAGTGCTTCATGGTGTTGCTGAGAGAGCTCTGCACAAATGCACTCTAAAGCTTTCTTTATACTTAGCAATCCCCCTTGCAGGTGTTTTTGTTTCAGAGGAGGATACACAAGGTCAAGAGTTTCATTCATTTTTCCCTAGATGCTTCAGCTTCTAGGGTCTTTTTTTTCTGGCCAGTTATTGAATTTGGTGATCCTGAGCTTTTACTGCATTTCAAAAGAATAGTTTACAATACTTGTTGGTTGTTGGCTGATGCAACAATAGCAGAAAGGAAGGAAGGAAGGAAGGAAGGAAGGAAGGAAGGAAGGAAGGAAGGAAGGAAGGAAGAAAAAGGAAAGAAAGAAAGAGAAAAAGAAGGAAAGAGAAAAAAAGAAAGAAAGCTACACTTTCCAGTAGGAACTAGAGCTAGCTTTTTAGAGCTGCCTCTTTAATAATGAGTATTCTCATTTATATCCTTAGTCTATCTCTTCAGAATTTGAAATCTTTAATAATCCTACAGCCACCATAGATGTTTATAATTTGAGTTAATCTGTGTGTTTGTTTGGAGACATAGCATAAGACCTGGCATAATCCCTAGTTTACGAAAATTCTAACAGCCAGAAAGTTCAGATAATCTAAGTGAAGTTTTCTAGAGTAAAATTGGTACTTGTGAGGCCCAAGAAAATCATCAAGAGACCATACATTTATTTTCTTTTTTAAAATAAATTTTTATTGTGAAAATACTGTACAGAGGGGTTACAATCACATGAGCAAGGTAATGAGTACACTTCTTATCAAGCATTGTTGCCTCCTCCTTTGTTTTTCCCTTACTATCCCTTCCCTCCCACCTCCTAAATTGTAAAGTTCGTTTTTTCACATAACGTCTGTACATCTCATTGTTGCGATGGGTCCACCTGTATCCCTATTTAAACATTTTTTCCCTTCCTCTCCCCAAATTATACCAACATCAAATACAGTGAAAACAGAGATTATACCGTGGCGGAGGGACATACAAAGCAACAAAAAAAATCACATGGTACCTTATAAATATGTTAGAAACAATAACCAGAAAGAAAAAAACCACTTGTGTCCTTATCGTTGCTTAACATCATCTTATCTGACCTTTTCTGCTTGTCCCAGACATATACTAGTTATTGTAAATAAGGGAAACCATGGGACCTATGTTTCTTTGCGCCTGGCTTACTTCACTTAATACATTTCTTTTTTTTAACATTTCAATTAGCAGCATTTTATATTGTCCATTTGTTCATAGCTTTTAACCTATTGTGAACCTCAGCTAGGACTGTCTAGGTATATACTAATTATTACAAATGAGGGAAACCATGAAGCCTGTTTCCTTGGGTCTGGCTTACTACAGTTAGTCTGATTTTTTTAAACATTTCTAAACTATGAAATGAAAGGTTGTTGTTTTGTCTTTGGTGCCAATCCTTGGGCTGTAACTCAGGGCCTAGGTGCTGTCCCTTTATGCTCAAGACTAGTGTTCAACCACTTAAGCCACAGTTCCATTTGCAGCTTTTTGGTGGTTAATTTAAGATAAGAGTGTCACAGACTTTCCTGCCTGGGCTAGAATTGAACGGTGATTCTCAGTTCTTAGCCTCCAACAGGTTAAAGGCTTGCCACTGCCCCTCGTCTGAAAAGGAAGCCTTATTTCTCAGTAACTCATTAATTCTTTGAAAACTGAACGTTGATCCAGGCATTGTTTTGTGTGTGGGTTTTTAAAAAAATTAATAAATAGCAGAAATTTAAATGCTCAAGCAATGGAAACTATCCAAATATCAGAGAATCTGCAGAAATCAACTATATTCTATTAAACCCAGTTAAATTATTGAAAGAGACAAAAATATCTGAAAGTACAAATATATATTGAAGGTATAAAATTCTATGTATAACATAATTCTCTTCTACTAATAGTTTTTAAATAATTATGAGTAATCTATAAATATGGTGATCATTTGCGGGGCTTAGGCTGAACGTTTGCTGTTAAGTCAGATGTGTTAAGCATGAATTCCATCCTTTATCATGACAACTATAATCAGGAAAATGCATATATTTCCCCTGATTTTACATATTAGGAAGCTGAAACCTGTGGAAATAAAGTCCAACATAACATAATTATGCATAGAAGAAGCTACATTCTGCCTGGCCACCAGATATCTTTTAGCAAAGCCCATCTGTGCCCTTTTAGATCCCCATCCCTTGTGCATATGTATTTTTAACAGATAAAATTTAAAAAACTTTATGTTTATTCACAAACAGTGTAAATAGTACTATACGAATCTCTCCCTTCATGTGTGCCATCCAGTGTCAACACTTATCAACTTTTTGCCACAACTGATTTGTCTAATATTTTTCAATTTTAGTGAACTGTGTTTAATCACTCACATTATACCATGACTTACATAAACATCCTTCTCTACCTAGCTTCTAAAAATTCACTGTCCTGCACGACCATCATGCCATCGTCACAGATAGAAAAATGAGTATCTAATAATCATTGTTCTTTTTTTTTCCTCAACATCCTCAAATACCTCTTTGATCTGTTAGACTCATGATCAAAAGAATCCCATACTTTGCATATTGGTTATGCTTGTTTAGGTCTCTGTCAAGGAAGAGGAGTTCCTTTCTTGCCCTGTTAGGTTGCTGGAGAGTCTGAGGCTGTTGTGCCAGTGTACTTTATCTTATTGCTTCTAAATGTGGTCATTGATTTTTACTCTTTCTGTTCTCTGTATTTCTGTAAATAAAAGAGACTGACTTCAGCTGGGCACCGGTGGCTCATGCCTATAATCCTAACTACTCAGGAGGCTGAGATCTTTAGCCTTGAGCTAAAGAGCTGAGGGACAGTGCCCAGGCCCAGAGTTCAAGCCCACAACCAACAAAAAAATAAAAATTTTAAAAAAAGAGAGACTGACTTCATTCATGTTTCAAATTTTGATGAGAAAATATCATAGTGATCGTACAATATTTCAGTATACATTAAAATATTCTGGTGCATACAAAATTATTTCCTCATAATGGAGACAAAGAGTGCCTGAATGTTTTACTTTCAGCCACAGGAAGTTGTATTAAGAGGTAATGACCTAACATGTTTGTTATGAACTTCCCATCGACTTTCTATTAAATGCTTTAATTTATAATAGTGATCATTTCCTGTATTAGCTATCTCATTAGATTTTTAATATGATCATTATTCATTTTCATGATTCTTTCAATATCTATTAGTGCTACTCTTCTCTTATTCAGAGCTGGAATCATGACGCAAGTGATAGGGTACCTGGTTAACCAGTGCAAGGACCCATGTTCAAACCAACTATAGAAAAAGAACAAAACCCCTCAGCTAGAAATTTAATGAACTGTTCACACCCAAACTATTCCATCATAATAGGCAGGATGAGTGGTTTTTATCTTTCTCTATTAATTATTTATTATCAATTTCCAGAAAAAAAATAATTGGTGCTTTTCTTCTTGTTTATTTTTATTAGAGTAAGAGAATTACACATAGGAATTTCATTCTGATATTTACAACATGCATACTATGCTCAAATTCATTCTGCTCTTTTTTTGTTGTTGTTATTAGGCTTGAACTCAGGGCTTGGACACTTTTGTTCCTGAGTTCTTTTGCTGTAGGTTAGCACTGTACCACATTGAGCCACAGGGCCGCTTCTGATATTCTGGTAGTTAATTGGAGTTAAGAATCTCATAGACTGTCCTGCCTGGTCTGGCTTTGAACTGTGATCCTGAGATCTCAGCCTCCTAAGTAGTTAGAATTACAGGTGTGAGCCACCAGTGCCCAGCTCATTTTGCTCTTTCTGAACTATCCTCTCCCTCTTTCCAACAGCTTCATGAGTGTCACTCTGCTGTTTTCATATGTATAGAATATGCTTCTTCAATGCTCACTCCAGCCCATTACCCTCTGATTTCATTCCTCCTACCAACTGCTTCCCTCCCTAATCAGTACCCTTTCTATAATCATGTAAGCTTTTTCCTCTTAATGCAGGCATATGTAGTCTAACTCACACTATGCTCTGTTTAATCTACCAGCATTTCCACCTTATTTCAAGACAACAGTGTTGTAAGTTAGTACCTCAATAAATGATGCCCTTAACAGCATGCATTTTGGGTTGACCCTCTTTCTTCCTATCGAAGTTTATAAAACAAAGGGACTTATTATTTTAGGAGGCAGTCAAGGACTTGGCTAATGATACCAATTAAACTAAATGTTCTTCCAGAAACCATTAACTTTCTCCATAGACTCAGTATTTTTTTAAAAGATATTAGTCATTTACATAAATAGAAAGAACTCTGCTGTGATGTTGGATATAGCTTGCATTCACAATACTAGAAATTCCTTTCTTATTAACTGAATCTTTATCTGTGAGTTTTAGAAAATGGAAATCTTGTATGTGTGTGTACCTGTGATATATGTATGTTTGTGTGTATATATGGTGTGTGAACATTTGGGTGATGTGTGTGGTGTATGAACGCATCTATGCACATATGCATATGGTGTGTGTGCACGTGCTTGATATGTGTGCATTGGGTATGTGCACAGGTATTGGTGTGTATGTGTGTGACATGTACATGTGCATGATTGATGAATATATGCTGCACCTGTGTGTGTGTGTGTGTGTGTGTGTGATCTGTGCATGTGCAGTACTTCTTTACCAGACACTTCCCTGTTCAAGGGCTGTAAAATTGAAGGCTTTTTAATATCCACATCACTTGTACTCTCATTTATTTTTATCTTTGCTGTGATCTTCAATATTTTTGTTGTTTTAGTAGTGAACCTCATGGTCTCTTTCCTTGGTCTGTACTTTTTTAGTGGACAGGAAGTTCCAATAGTTCAGAGCAATTGCTACCCAGTTCTCTAGGAATGACAAACTGCTTCCATTTTCTCAGCCATTTACAAAACTCTCCATCTCTGTAGAGGAAACAGTAAAGGAAAAATATGGTACTCTAGAAGCACTCCATTATTTCTACTGTGAGAAAAGCAAAAGGATCTGCCTCTGTTTTCTCTGTGAAATCCCACACTTAAGGATTTGAAGACTTATTTAATCCCCTGGCATGTCACTAACTAGTATCTGTACTTCAGAGGACTGTATAAATTTCTCCTAAAGCACATAGGATCTATCCCCTTTTAAAAACCACAACAACTATCTTAAATATATACAAAGTGAGAAGTAAATCGTCAGTGCTGGATGCATTATAAACAGCTTCCTCTGGATCCTTTCAAATATTATTAACTTATATTAAGTTAAAAATACTTGCTTCAAGGAAGAGAATGTGGGTTAGTATAGAGAACTTGCCTAACGTGCATGAAGCCCTGGTTCAATTTCTCAGTACAACATAAACAGAAAAAGCCATAAGTGGCCTGTGGCTCAGGTGATAGAGTGCTAGACTTGAGCAAAAGAAAGTCAGGGACAGTGACCAGGTCCTGTGTTAAAGGAAAAAAAAAGATTGCTTCTTGAGCTAGAGGTGTGGATCAAGTTATAGAGAGCCATCTGAGCCTGCGTGAGGTCCTGAGTTCAAACCTTGGTGTGTACAAAAAAACAAAAACAAAAACAAAAAAAACATCTATTTTATGGCTGGTCACTGTTGTGTTTTTTTTTTCAAATTTTAACCCAAACCCTAACTATTCAAATGGTTGAGATTCAGATGATTGAGATTCAAAACCAGTGTAGGCAAAAATGTTCACAATATTCTATCTTAAAAATAACCATCCAAAAAGATGAGACATGGCTCAAGTGGTACAGTACCACCTAAGGGACTGCAGGTCTTGAGTTCCTACTCCAGTACTGTCAAAAGATCTTAGTTTATGTTGTATTGGAGAACCAAAATGTATAATTAGTACTTTGGGAGAAGTTCCACGTGTTCATCAAAGAATTGTTTTTCTATTCTAGATGTTAATCTGATATCTAACTGGAGGTATTTAGTAAATATTGAAAATGTTATTTTCAAGAGTATTGTGAATAACTCTTCTGAAAAGCTTATTATTTTATATTGACTGGAAACAGAGCAAGAAACACAAAAATAAAAAGAGAAGAAAACAAAATGTCCCCAGGTTTCATTATCAAATAACTAAAAAAATAGTAAAGACATAAAGAGTTAAGTTCTTTTAGGTAGAAATTACATTTCTACCTAAAATTTTCCTGCTTTCAAAAGATCAATCATTGTTCTGTAAAGTTTATGAGGCCATGATACCTATTTGTTCCTTTGGCTAAATTATTGAGACTGCTAAGGAAAATCAATCCCATCAACTTTGCCATTTTATTCCATGCCAACAGTTTCCATGGAAATGATGGTTATGGAAGTAGAGACAGACTGAATACTGTTACTCAAAGATAAAAGTGATCACAGCACTTAATACTTAGGATTAAAAGCACTTACATTAATTGAATTAGTGTTTGAGCTCTTCAAGTTGTAAATAGAATACTGCAGCCACATTTACCCTGCAATATTAATAATAGTAATCAGGCTGATGTCTCTTCAAGTTTCTGTTTCTGTTTTATTTGTCTCTGCCCTAATAATGTAAAGACTAATCATAAAATTACATTTAATTGATGAAGCAAGATGGGAAAATAGAAAACAAATTGCAATCTAACTTTCAGTTCTAAAGATTTAAGAAGTCTTTTGTCATTTGAGTTCTTGATTATAGCCATTCTAACTGGAGTGAGGTGCTATCTCAATGTTGTTTTGATTTGCATTTCTTTTATGGCTAGAGAGGTTGAGCATTTCTTCATGTGTCTATTGGACATCTTTCTTTCCTCTTCAGACAAGTTTCTCTTTAAGTTTTTAGCCCACTTATTTATTGGGCAGTTGTTTCTTTGAAGATTTGTTGTTGGGGGATTTAATTTTTTGAGTTCCAGGTATATTTTAGATGTAAGACCCTTGTCTTTTGTATGGCTAGTGAAGATCTTCTCCCAATTCGTGGGCTTTCTATTGATCTTGCTAGCTATGTCCTTTGCCATGGAGAAGCTGTGCAATTTCATGCAATCTCACTTATCCAACCTTTCTTTGATTTGTTGTGTTTCTGGTCTCTATTAAGAACATTTCGGCCCTCTGCCAAGGAGACCTAGGGTTTCTCCTATTCCATCCTGTAATGTTTTCAGAGTGTCTGCTTTGACTCTGAGCTCTTTGATCCATTTGGATTTGATTCTGGTTCAGGGTGATATTTAAGGATCTAGCTTTAGTTTTCTACAAGTAGTTAACCAATTTTGCCAGCACCGTTTACTGAAGAGGCTGTCTTTCTTCCATTCTATTTTTTTTTAGCTCCCTTATTGAAAATTAGATGGCTATAGGTCTTTAGGTTCATTTCTGGGTTTTCAAGTCTATTCCAGATGCTGGAGGAGATGCGGACAAAAGAGAACCTTACTGCATTGTTGGTGGGAGTGTAAACTTGTTCAACCACTTCAGAAAGTAGTATGGAGGTTCCTCAAAAGACTCCACATAGAGCTCCCCTATGACCCAGCAATCCTACCTTTGGGCATTTACCCAAATGTTTACAAACAAGACCACACTAAAGCTACCAGCACAACTATGTTTACTGCAGCGTTATTTACTATAGCTAAGATCTGGAACCAACCCAGATGCCCCTCAATAGATGAATGGATCAAGAAAATGTTGTATATATACACAATGGAATTCTATGCCTCCATCAGAAAGAATGACATTGCCCCATTTGTTAGGAAATGGAAAGACTTGGAAAAAATTATATTAAGTGAAGTAAGCCAAGCCCAAAGAAACATAGGTCCCATGATTTCCCTTATTTGCAATATCTAGTATATGTATGAGTCAAGCAGAAAAGGTCAGATAAGGGGATGTTAGGAAAATGAACCCTAAGATATGTATTTCAAATGTTTTTTTTTCTTTCATGCATTTGTTTCTAATGCAATTATAAGATTATTTCTTTGTTGCTTTGTATGTCCCTCCCCCACAGTATAACCCATACTTTCACTGTTTTTGATGTAGGTATAATTTGTGGAGGGGAAGGGGAAAAACAAATGGTTTAACTAGGGATACAGGTGGACCCATTGCAACAATGAGATGTACAAGTCGTTATGTTGAAAAACGAACTTAACAACTTTGGTGGGAGGGTGGAGGGAGGATGGAGGGGAGGGCAGGAGTATGGGAAGGGATGGGAAAGGGAAACAAAGAGGAGGCAACAATGCTTGATAAGAAATGTACTCGTTATCTTGCCCATGTAATTGTAACTCCTTTGTATGGTATTCTCACAATTTAAAAAAAAAAGAATTATTTCAAAATCCATAAAAAAAGAAGTCTTTTGTCCTCTCATATTGGAGCTATTGATGGTATTACTACCCAATAACAGACTGGATTCATGTGAATGATGTTTGAAATGCATTATGATGAAGCTACCTTGAAGCATCAGCCACACCTTTCAAGGCAAAAACAAAACATTTTGCTGAGGTTATTCATATAAGTAGAGGAAATAAGTAGAAGAGCTTCTGTGCATTGACACTACAGTGAATTTTTGTGGATCTCCCCCACTTCAAATTAAGCTTAAAGGGAATGCCAATTTATTGATCAGTAAAATGAGTTAAAGATATTTTACAAAAATGAGTGTTTAAATAATTTTATGGTGATTAAAAAACACATCAGACTATTTGGGATATTGATATTTGTGACCTAACAATTGCTATCAATAGCTTCAAAGAGAGATTTAAATCCAACTGTTGTGGCATACACCTATAATCTCAGCATTCAGTAAGCTGCGGGGTTAGGATCAAGCTAGACTTTTTTGCATATCAGTATCAGAAAAGAAAAAGAAAAAAGACTTGGAAAAAATTATACTGAGGTAAGCCAGGCCCAAAGAAACATAGGTCCCATGGTTTCTCTTATTTGCAATAACTAGTACATGTGTAGGACAAGCAGAAAAGGTCAAAAGCCATGTACATATGACCAGATAAGATGATGTTAAGCTAAATGAACCCCAAGATAGGGACACAAATATCTTTTTTCTTTCTTGCTATTGTTTCTAACACTTTTATCATTGATATTTTTGTTTCTTTGTATGTTCCCCCCCCCTGTATTTTATGTCAGTGCCCTGCATCTTGTATATACACTCCTCTAATTCGGGGAGGGGAAGGGAAAAAACAAAAATGCTTAAGTAAGGATACAGTTTGACCCATTGTAACAATGAGATGTGCAAAACACTGTGTTGAAAATGAACTTTACAACTTTGGTGGTGGCCGGGGGTGGGGGGGGGGAGGAGTTGTGGAGGTGGGAGGGAAGGGATGGTAGGGGGAAAACAAAGGAGGAGGCAACAATGCTCCATAGGAAATGTACTCATTACCTTGCTCCTGTAACTGTAACCCCTCTGCACAGAATTTTTACAATAAAAAAAATACCAAAAAAAAAAGTAGTCCCTTGAACTTTTCTACCTAGACAGGCCTGGAACGGCAGTCTTCCAGTTCTCAGCCTCTCCTGGATTTAGGGATGATAGGCGCATGCTACTACTGTGCCTGGCATCAAGTTGAGAAGGGGGATCTTGTCAACATTTCACCCAGACTCTCCTCAACTCACAACTCTATTCTTCACCTCTCTAAGTAGCTAAAATTACAAGTATGAGCCACTGGATCCTAGCTTCAAGTTAAGTCATATTGGGTTTCAATCGTCGAGTCTGAATGATAATCACTGTGAAATTTTAATTTAATTTATGTTGGATTAGCTTTGGATTAATTAATTACAGGTGTGGGAATTAATTTATGGGTTATCATTAATCCATTAATTGTCTAAATTAGAAACTCATGATCACTTGGATATTTGTTGACAACATTGTCTTTTAACATATGTGCAATAGGTTTAGCCTGGGAAAAATTAATCCCACCCCCCCCCAAGGACTTGCATGGTTCAAGTGAAAATTGAGGAGAAAATGAAAATTGCTGTCAATTATGATAAGTGTACTTGCTGACTTGATGCATGAAATATGCTCTGCATAGCATATAACAAATGAGTCTTACCTTTGTTAACATCTCAATTACCTAAAAGATGTTTTCAACAGTTCTGCAATTCAAAATGTAGGTGTTATTCCCTAGGAAGGATCACATACACAGGAGAGGAAGAAAAAAAAGCACAAAATGAAACGAGTTGGAGAGGAAATTAATTAAAACATAAATTGGAAAAACAAGGTTCACAGCATACACAGTTGTCATCTGAAACTCATGTATTTACCAACAAGGAGAGAGATTCATTTTGCTTTGATGAAAGTGGGAGGTTGGGGACTTGTCTAAAGAGACTCAAGGGTGTATGTTAGCTGCAAAATCTGATGTTGACTTGCCAATGTGGCATTGTGCTGCAGCAGACACAAGGCTGCTGATACTATGGATTTGTGGGCAGGTAGCTTCTATTAGAAATAAGCAGTAATAGGAATAAAATTTCCTCGCATACAAGGTTTCTAAAATATACTACCCAATTGATTCAATATTTCCAAAAATCTCTGAAATACGATAACATTACATTGATCAGATGTGCTGTGATTGTATGTGATTATTTTATACACATTAATTAAAGAAGAACATCTATCCATCTATATCTGTATATCTATCTATCAATCAATCAATCTATCTATCTATCTATCTACAGAATGTTTTCTATGGCACTCGCTCGTAAAATCACCTTTCTAAGTGATTGCTAGGGAGCTGCTTCATTTATACAGGCTTAATATCATTTTATTAGGAAAATATTTTCAAATATTCTATTTTATAAGTGAGCACACAGGCAAATAATTAAATAGTTTCCTCCAGTTGCACAGCTAGCAAATGAAGCTATAAAGATATCTGTGAGTCAGAAGTAATTCATTGTGAAACATTAACTCTTTGATTCATATGTCAGCAAGTGAGGAATTACTCATATTTAATCAACAAGCACAGGCAAACAGTTTCTGTATGTTCCATTAATTATCTTTGGATCCTCTGTTAGAGTTGTGTATTTAAATTTTGAGGAACATTTTGGAAAAGTTTTGTTTGGGCTATCATTTGTTCTGTTTATTTTTAAACAAAGTGAAGAGGAAGGAATGATCTATATACTAGCATTTAAATTCATTCCTTTTCAGTTTCATTTAGTTTCATATGTGTGAGAATGTATGCATGTAAATCTGATGTGTAAAAATGAATTTTGGTATCCTAAAAATCTTCAGAATGTTCTTATTATAAAGAAATTATGAAGTTACCAGTTACACACTGATATTTAAACAATTTTGTTGTACTAATAGTGTGATACTATGATGAGGATGAGTTGAAAAATTAAATGTTTTATTTGGTAGAGATGTGAGCATAGTGTTCTGAGATGCATGATGAATGCTTGCGTGTGGGAGAAGCGTACTATCATTGATCCTGGTGTGTATTCCCAATCATTGCATGAACAAGCAGGCAGCTAGATAATGCATGGATACAAGGGCAGCAGGTGGAGGCTTGAGAGTAAGGAAGGCCGCAATCCTTGTTTCTCTTATGAAGTCAGGCCTCCAGGGAACAGAAGTATGTTGTTGTTTTGAATGTTAAAAATGGAAGCATGCTACTTGCCTCTGGTATGAAGACATGAAAAACCATCTGATCATGGTTACAGTGCATTTAGTGGAAATTTTTTCATAAATCATTTCAGGAGCGTTAATAACATAAATGTGTTGCATTGAACACTTTAGTTGTTCATATCCAAAATTTCAAAATGTACAGTGTTTTCTTAAATATTATACTTGTCTTTAAAATATCCCTAAAGTTCCCAAATGTCAAATTGCTTTTAGCTTTTGAAGCTCCCTTTTTTTGTCGGTTGTGGGGCTTGAACTCTGGGCCTAGGTGCTGTCCCCCAGCTCTTCGGCTCAAGGCTAGCATTCTACCACTTGAGTCACAATGCCACTTCCGGTTTTCTGGTGGTTTATTGGAGATAAGCATCTCATGGTCTTTCCTGCCCGGGTTGGTTTCCAACAGCGATCCTCAGATCTCAACCTCCTGAGTAGCTAGAATTACAGGCATGAGCCACCAGAGCCCGGCTGATGTTTTAAATGCATGTCCCAGGATTGTCAGGATGTGTGGCGTGTATGTGGATTTCTTAGTGGAGGGGAATAATCAGTGTTGGGCAGCTCTCAGCTTTGTAAATCGAACCTTGGTTTATGAGTCAATCCCCAAGGAGGAGGAAGGGTTAGCTCCTTCGCTTTGCATTTGCAAAGCATTCTTTCCACCCTAGCAAGTAAATTAACTCATGTTGGACTTCAGTTGTTGGCTGGATAAAAATAATAAACATGTCAACTGAGGACAAAATTACAGCAAGTGACTCTACTGTTCATTGTTTGAACGTGTGCTTTTATATAATCTGAGCAAAGTTAACAGAAAAGGAACACTAAAGCACGGCAAATGTTGGGTCCCTAAGAAGACTTTGCAAAAAGATTTATCTGGCAAGTTAAAAGCTTTCAAGTATAACCCTGTTCTTGAAAAGTCAATATCACAGAGACAGCAACACATTCATTCTGCTTGCTTTCCTCGCTAAGTTAGAGTACAACTGGTTAGTCCATTTGAAAACTGTCCCAAATTACCTGGGTGGTCATATTGGAACAATATCATTCTCACAGTTTTCAAGGTAGAAGAGAAATTCCCCAATCAAGTTTCTTTACTTAAAAGAAGAAACACCCCTCACTGAGTCTAGACAAGTGGGTTCAATCATGTTAAAACCAAACTTTGCAGATCCTTTAAAATGATCTGGCTTTGCATATTACTATATCGAGCTATAGAAGCCACACAAAAGCTTCTGCTCATCACAGGTACTCTGGGATGTTTACTATACTTTTCCTGGTCACCATAGTACTGTCTGGACCAGAGAAAAGGATGATCTACAATATATCGTACAGATCAAAGTCTCCAAGCTCTTTTCTTACTTCTTCCCAGAGAAGAATGTAGCTTGCATTATTTTATCTCTTTAGTCAGTTAATGTCTTGAGTTTGAGTTTACTCACATAACTCTGGTGGAAGAAGACAAACACAATGTTTTCAATATTCATATAGTTTATTACATTCTGTCTAATGCCTTTGCATGGCTCAGCTAATTTATTGTTTTTCTAGATAGATACACATTAAAATTTGAACATCTGTAGTATACAATTTTGAGAGAATAAATTTGAAAATTACATCCCTTAAGGGTATAATTACTTGACTTAATTGACATACAACTTGATAAATATTTGTTCCATGGAAGGAAATTGTTTGCTTGGGAATTTTACTGGTGATTGATATACATAGCTTTCATGTCTTAACATTTCATGACTGAGCCAGAGAAATTGTGATAACAATGGTTCTCATGGTGTAATCTACATGTACTTTTAGGAAATATAGTAATTTTGCAATGTGTGAAAACAAGTTTAGGACAGAAGTATGAGCAAACAAAGCCAAGATCATCTATAATCATTATAATAAAATAAGTTATGATATTATATTAGTTTCCTATTGCTGTGATAATTACTACAGACTACCAGTTCTAGAGTCCAGAAATCCTAGATTGATATCATTGGGTTCCCTGAAGTACCAGCAAGACATACTCTTCTCCAGTTTCTAAAAAATAATCCATTATCTGCCTCTTCCACCTTCTGGTTGATTCTAGCATTCCCTGGGTTTTGGCTGTATCATTTTTCCTTATCTTTTCGTGTGTGTGTGTGTGTGTGTGTGTGTGTGTGTGTGTGTGTGTGTGTGTGTGTGTGTGTGTGTGTGTGTGTGTGTGTGTGTGTGTGTGTATTTTTGTGTTGGTATAATATTTAGAGTCCACAAGGATAATCCAGGGTAATGCCTTCATCATAATTCATTTAAATCATAACTGCCAAGATACTTTTTCCAATTATGGAAACATGTACGAGGATTAGGCTGATGTTTCCCCAAGGACTGTGCTTCACCTACCAGAAGAAGCTGACTGGCTGAGCTCATCCTGTGTGTCATGACCTTTTCATCCTACATATAGATGATGCTCATCAGAACATCTTAATGTGTGATTTGAGGAGAGATGAGATTGGATTCCAGTTATCTTGCCCTTGTCCTTTTTTCTCTTTTTAACACTCCATCTCTATTCTAAATCTTCTTCCTATGGTTCAGTGCAGAGAACAACAACCTTATTCCAAAAAGTTCCTAGGTATACATACTCCCAAAGCTGCCATTTTGACTATGGCATTCCTTTTGTAGGTTTCATAGTATTTACCATATTATCCTCATGGTAAGTGTCCATTACATTCACAGGTAAGTGAAAAATATCATTTTAAGAAAGTAGAAAATAAAATCTTGAACTCTGTGTCTCCTAAATCAAACTTAACTATTCCTTCAAAGAATATTATATCTGCTGTTAATTACTAAACACACTTCTCTATTGGATGCCTTTACATAAAATCTGAAAGAGTGTTTGGGAGTGTTGGCTTATGCCTGTAATTCCAGATACTTGGGAGACAGAAATGGATCATGGCCAAGGCCATTCTAGACAAAAAGTTAGCAATATCTTCCTCTCAAAAGCAAATCAGACATGGTGGTGAGTCATATCTCCAATCTCAGCTGTGAGGGAAGCAGTTATGAGAGAAATGAAGTCTGAGACCGTCAGGGCAAAAGGTGAGACTCTACATGGAAAATAAATAAAAGCAAAAAGTGCTGGAAGTGTGATTCAACTGATGAGATGCTTGCTTGCCAACCACCAGGCCCTGAGTTCCAACTCCCACATTATCAAAAAGAAAAACACAAAGAAAATCCCAAAAGCTTAGCTACATGACCCATAGATTTTTTTTCTGTTTGCTTTGGCTTTAGGGAATATTTCCAAGGACTGTACTGAGCATCTTCTCTCAGTCATACCCCAGGAATCTAGATGGAGAACTGACTGTGCGGCACTCAGCTAGCACGGCATTGCCTGAGTGCTCCAGAGGGTGATTATGATACATCCCCTGTTCTGGGATTTCTCAGTCCTGCCCCAGTCTTCTCCCTGGCATCACTCCATGTCCCCAGCACCATCCTCTCCCTCCAAATAAACATACCTTGCATGCAACAAGGGACATTTTTTAAGTCTTTTTGAGGACAGAAACCCTGGAGAGCGCCACTGTCCCCTGGTGTCCCATTCATACTTTGACCTTCGCCTAAGTAGTCCTGTGGGTTGTCCATTTTGTGGATAGGAACAGATGAACTTTAGCACAGGGAATGTTACAGGCCTTTTCTTATATTTTCAAGGAAGGTTTAGAATGCCTATGATTATAAAGGAGAACATGGGATTCACAAGTATTTCTTATCACAACAGTTGGAATTGAAAGGTAATAGGACCAACTCTCAGCCAAGCCTTTAAGCTCATTTTTGTTGTTTATTTGTTTGTGTCAGTAGTGGGTCTTGAATTTAGGGCCTAGGCAGTTCCCTTATCATTTTCACTCCAGTCTGGTGCCCTACCATTTAAACCATAGTTACCACTTCATGCTTTTTGCTGGTTAATTGGAACTAAGGGTCTCATATACTTTCCTGCTCAATGGCTTTGACTAACAGCCCGCAGATCCAAGTCTCCTGAATAGCTAGGATTATAAGCAAGAATCCCTGACATCTCTCTCTCTCTCTCTCTCTCTCTCTCTCTCTCTCTCTCTCTCTCTCTCTCTCTCTCTCTCTCTCTCTCTCTCTCTCTCTCTCTCTCTCTCTCTCTCTCTCTCTCACACACACACACACACACACACACACTGGATATGTTTATGAGCAATCTGTCCCAATGAAACTTGGGAATAGCTGAGTCGCCCACTTACCTCATAAATCCCCAGCTTCACACCAAGTCATTAAGTAGGGTCTGCCAGGCAGTCTTTATTGCTTAGAGGTTTATAAGAAGTTCACTGTTAATTTGCTTTTTTTAACCTTTTGGTTTATTTTGATTTACAAATTTTTAGTTATTGAGAAAGTATGCTTTAGACAAAGAAGAATTAAAAAAATTTTCAAACTACATTGTATTCGGGGAAAAGCACTAATTAAAAAAAAAAAAAAAAAGAAAGTTTACTGAACTAGATGTTATCAAGCTTTTTTTGGCCAAGTAGAGTACATACTGGAAGAGAGGTTCACATTATTCTCTGTAATGTTATAATAGTTGAGGTTCTGAGCTACTCACCTCTGCTATAGCCAGGTACAATGTACAAACAATGGAGAGTAGATGTCTTGCATTAAAAAAAAAACAAGCAAACAAATTAACCCTTTATCTATACCACTAGAATGTATCAATTGTCACTGTTTTATGTTCTGGTTAACATGCAACTTGCTGTATGAAGCCCTAACTGGTTTTGAACTATATTATATATTAAGCCTTTGAGCTAAGGTACATTATTATTATTACTACTACTACTTTCTTCATTTTTCATATGAGGAGTATGAAGCATCAGATGACCTCATAGATAGCTTGAAGTTGAAGTTATAGTATAAGTCAGCAACAGTCAGGATTTGAATCTGAATATCTCTTCAAACCCCATAGTCTTTCTTGAGCATAGTCACAATTATGGCTTTTATTTTAATCTGGAAATAATGTATGACTAGCTTTCAGTATGCAAATATCCTTTATTTTTTGTTCCAAATGGAAAGCATTCAGCATAAGACAACATTATTTGTTAAAATGACCTCTGTAACCCTCTCTTTGTTGATAGTATAACTATGGGTTAATGTGTGTGTGTGTGTGTGTGTGTGTGTGTGTGTGTGTGTGTGTGTGTGTGTGTGTGTGTGTGTGTGTGTGTGTGTGTGTGTGTGTGTGTGTGTGTATTCTGTGATGTCTTTGCTCTTGAGATAACTAACTGAGGGGCAGGGAGCTGTTCTGGAAACAATTATATTCTATACAACATAGGCACTTTTCTCTACCATACTTAATACATCACAAAAGTATATAATGTTAAAATGGTTTACCATAAACCACATCATGTTAGAGCTGCATATCTAAGCTGCTGAGTTTGTCTTTACATCAGTATTACTAAATCCACCTCTGAGCAACTGAAACAAATTCATGGCCACCGGGAACTAATGTTCAGACACTTAGGAACTTGAGTATTCTGCTGGGAATATCAGGTAACTTTGTGTCCATTAAGGGAAAGGAAATTGAGGAAAGATGATCTTTAAGACAAAGACAAAGGAGATAATAAAATAGCAAATGGCAAACACCCTCACAGCAAGAATATTTTCCATTTGGTCAAGAAATATTGGCTATTTTTGTTCTTTTGATGACTTTAATTGTTATTGGAGAGGTTATGTCCTTAAATAATTTACATTGCATATGTTTATGAGTAAATCTCTCCCAGTGAAACTTGGGGACAACTAAGTCACCCACTTCTCCCATAAATCCCCAGCTGTACACCAAATCACAGTAGGGTCTGCCATGTAGCCTTTATTGCTTAGAGGTTTGTAAGAAGTTGATGGCTCATTTGATATTTTTACTTTTTGGTTTATTTTGACTTACACACTTTTAATCATGGAGAAAGTACGCTTTAGATGAAGAGGATAAATTCAAAAAATTATCAGCTACGTTACATTTGTGGAAAACACTAATAAAAAAAGAAAAAAGATGAAAGTTTACTCAACTAGATGTCTTTTTTGGGGGCAAGTAGAGTATCATACTGGAAGAGAGGATCACATCATTCTCTGTAATGTTAATAATAATAATAATAATAATAATAATAATAATAATAATAATAATAATAGTAATAATATTGAGGCTCTGAGCTGCTTGCCTCTGCCATAGCCAGGGGCAATGTACACACAATGGAGAGTAGCTGTCTTACACAAAACAAACAAAAACCCTTATTTATAACCTAGAATGTCTCAATTATTGCCAAAAATATTACTGTTATGTGTTCAGCCTAACATGCAACTTGCTCTGTGTAGTCCTAGCTGATCTTGAAATATGATCCCCTCTGACTTAGCCTCCTGAGTGCTGGAATTATAGCATACACTATTATCTCTGGCTCTCTTCTTCTTTCCTTTATTTTCTTCTTCTCCTTTTCCTTTCCTTTTACCTCCTCTTCTTTCTCCTCCTTCTCCCTATCCTCCTCATCTTCCTCATTTTTCTCTTTTTCTTTTCTTCCTCTCCTTCAAAAATTTTCAGCCATATCAAAATGTGATAAAGACAAATATCACATGTGTTTTCATATCCAAAATCTAGACTTAAAAATGCCATGTATATATAAAAGGGGAAGTGTTTGAGAACAGTAGAGTATATACACATAGTATAATGAACCCATTGCATTTTTTAATGTGGGGAGACATAGAAAAGAGTAATAGGAGGGATGGTTTTGATAAAAGCACACTGTATGACTGTATGGACATAGCACGATAATGCCCTTCTATGCAATTAATGTTCATAAACTTTAAATATAGATATAATAATGATCCTTTGCCCACTGGCCACACAAACCTCAAGTCCAGCTAGGCTTTGATCTAAAGCCTATCATTGCTCTAACATATAGGAACACTAGTTACTATTGAAATTAATTTTTCAAGGAAGTTGCTAAGCAAGTAGGAGGAGAAAGGGCTTTGAATAATATAAAGAGTTGAACTTTTTCACAGACTATTCCTGATTTCCTTCCCTCTCTCCCTCCCTCTTTCTTTCTCTTTCTTTCTTTCTTTCTTTCTTTCTTTCTTTCTTTCTTTCTTTCTTTCTTTCTTTCTTTCTTCCTTCCTTCCTTCCTTCCTTCCTTCCTTTCCTTTCCTTTCTTTTCTTTTCTTTTCTTTCTTTCTCTCTTCATTTAAAATTTTTGTGATACTGGAGACTGAACACAGGGAGTCATGTTTGAGTTATACTCTGGCCCATTTTTAGTAGCTGGGATTATAAAAATACACCCCCATGTCTAGCTAAGATTTTGTTCTTGCCTAGTGTTTTTGCTCTAGGTCATAATCTTACTCAGCCCTGGCTTAGTTTAAAACTGAAATCTTGGTTTCCCTTAAACATGCTTCTCTCCTAACCCTGTTTCACTCAGTTACCATCCATTTTCCTCTCCCTCATCTTTACATCCAATCCATCAGCACATAATCTGTTTCTCTTTCTTATTGAAGTGCTATCTTCTGTTTTAGAATGCACTCACAAAATATATCAGCTCCCAGTTGACCACCCATCCCTAATCCTCTCTTCAACAGAGCAATCCATTTTCATCAAAGGATGGAGGATTGCATTTTACAAGTTAGTTATTTGATGACATCATACAGCCTAGCTGTGATCTTGGATAAGTTAATCAAACACTTTTAAGATTCCATTTCCTCATCTGTAAGTGGAAAGAGTAATTATCCATGCTCTGGTGGTTTGATGTAACAGCTAAATGACCACTGACCCTTTGTTTGAAGCTTATTCTGTGTGAGCCACACTGAACTTTTATTCCTCTTAACTTTTAAAATTATCTTTCCCGAGTTGTACAAGGGAGTTTCAATTGAACGCGTTGGTTGATGAGTAAAATGCATCTTGATCAATGGCATCCTTCTTATCATTCTCTCTAATCTCTTCCAACCCCAGCCCTCACACTAATCTTTTAGATCCTCTCCACCCTTGTCAGGATGGTCCTGGATGCTCTTACCATTGCTAGATTCTCAAATTAGATGTCACATTCTGAGAGGAGTTTTCACCAGCCACTCCCCGCCCCCCACCCCCCACCCCCGGGGTTGTGGGGCCTGAACTCTGGGCCTGGGTGCTGTGCCTCAGCTCTTCAGCTCAAGGCTAGTGCTCTACCACTTGAGCAACAGCGCCACTTCCAGCTTTTTCTGCTTATGTGGTGTTGAGGAATCCCACCCAGGGCCTGATGCCTGCAAGGCAAGCGCTCTACCACTGTGCCACCTTCCCAGCCCTCTCATTTTTTTGTAATTCCCAGATTGCCCCACAACCTCACTCTTTTCATCAAAGACGTCTGCTTGTTTCCTTTATAATATTTCCCATGATGTTATTTATTTTTATATTCTTGCTAGAATTTAAACTCAGCACAAGACATGTGCCTGTCACACTTCTCTGTAAACTGTAGCCTAAACATAAAAACTGAAATTATGGCTTAAACAAATGAACCAAAAATTCCTGAAACCTCTGTACTACCTGCTAATTTTATCTGAATTCTGATCCATTTAAATTTAGCAAACCAGATGATCAACCTGTCAGCTTAAATCATTCTTCTGTATATTTATTCAGCAAATGTAGTTGAATAATTAGCTTCTGAGGTGGCCTGTGCAAAAGATAGAGAATCTAAACCCTTTAAGTCATTTATAACATAATTTCCTAAGTTGTGTCTCAGGAGGATATGTCAAAACATGTGCCAACAAGTCAATATATTTCATTCCTTCAGGTTTAAGTCATGATTTCTTTTTCAACAAAATATGCATTAGAGAGAAAATCATATCTAACTGGTTCCATCCATAACTCAACAAACATTCCCTGACATTGGCTGGCTACTGTGCTAAGACCTGATTTCCTTTTCCTTTTATGCTTCATTTTTAAGGGGGGGGGGGAAAGAAATGAATGTCACCCAAACCAGTTATCATAGGTTTCATTTTCTTTTAAAGTTCCAGGTTCTATCCTGAGTTGTGTATCCATGTATCACACACTGGCTCACTTTCTGCCCGGTCCATTGTCCCTATGTCCCACAGGTTGACTTCAGCACACTGGACAGCCTGAGTCCAGAAGCAATTCTAGTTTACCCAAAAAGCTTACTAAGTAAGCAGCCAGTGCATCAACACCCGTTCAGGAAGAGTTTCCAATTCTTTATTATATATTTAATATAAGATAGTTAATATAATTATTATATATAATATAATTATAATATGTATTAGATATTGCATATATTATAATATAGTATATAATATATAATTATATAATTTAATATAATAATATATTTCAAAAATATTCTCTGAAAGGACTTTAAATCCCATAATCTAAAGACTAGCCATCACTGGTCACTGGATCTTGTGTACTGCAGAATAATTGGTTTTCATATGGATGATGCACAGCTGTCCAGTTCCACAGACTGGATTTTGCAAATTCACCCCTCACTTGGTTATTGACTCCCACTGAAGAATTGTGCTGGTTTTCAATGTACTACCCTCAAAGTTACAGTAGTGAGGATTGCTTTGCTGGGCCAAGACTTATATCATAAGTGTTTAATTCACAGAGATGGACAGCCTTCTATGAACTATATTTATTACCAATGAGGAGTATATTAGATAGAACTTCTCAAACAAAATAGTTTAAGCATATGCATGCAGGTGCCTATCTTGTTTTTAAAAAAAAGGAGTTTGGGTATTGTAGCTCATACCTGGAACCCCAACTAAACAGGAAGTATAGGGTCATAGTTCCAGGCTAGACTAGGGACAAAGTATACGACTCTATCTGAAAAATAACAAAGGCAAAAATATGGTTGGGGTGCTTGCTCAGCAAGTGATAGGCCTTCAGGTGAGATCCCAATACCACATTCTCTCCCCCCCACTCTCTCTCTCATAATTTGTTAGCGGGGTAGGATGGAGAAAATGACACTCAAGTCACAAGAAGTGATTACCATTTATCTAAACATAGCCAATGCATTTGAACTGAAATGGATATTTTCTTTGTCTCATTACTGGTAATTTATGCTGAATAATATAGCTACTACCACCAAATGTTAGTGCCCCCACAGACAGGTTGTTTTTCCTGATCCTTGATCAAAAGGTGACTTGAAAAGACAATATATGTTTTTTTTGTCATGCATCATAGGTTTTCTGCTCCTCTATCCATAAGGCAGATGTTGAAGGAAAGAAGGAGAGGAGGTAGGGAGGAGGAAAAATATACAAGCATAATTTTCCTTCCAATGTGCATGAATATTCAATGATTTATTTTTTTCTAGCAGAAGACTTTTCAGGAAGCTTATTTCAAGTATTGGCTTCATATTTAAAATCATACTTTAACTAAAATTTGGAATGAAACCAAATTTTAATTTGGCTTTTCATAGAAATTTTTCTTTCTTCCGAGGGATTATAGCCTTTTCTTGTTAACAAAAAAATCAAGTTGGCTTTTAGTTAAATCACTAAAAGAAAATGAGATAGGAACTCTTTTTTTGTAATATACCCAGAGTAAATTACCTACAAAAAAGAAAAAAAAAAGGAACACATTGTCTCTCTACAATCAATTAGAAAGCTTGTCACTCAGTACAAGCTCCAGGTAAAAGTCTTTGTGACCTCCGAAGGAAGTGTCCACTGTAACAAGGCAGTAATGCACTTACAAAATTCTTCCTGATGGCAGTTCACAGATGATCCTGAGCTATGCTTGTGGCCTCTCTGCAGAGCCAGTTTTCTTCTTGAACATGATTAGGATGGAGTAAGGACGTGGTTGGGATGGAAGGTGGAGCCCAGGACTGATGTTGGTAGGTGAGCAGTGCCATCTTGCTTCCAGAATGGGCCCCATTCTCAGACACCAACTTAACATTCAAAGACTAGAGGAGGAGCAAAAGCCATAGTGGAAGATCATCCATCCACAGAGCCAAGGATGTCTCCTCTAAGTACTTTTAAAAATATGCATACCTTTAACTATTTTTCTTTTGAACTTTGCATGTCCTACCTCTATGTAAACATTAAATAGCTCATTGTACATAATATAAAATTATATTTCACATGAAACACCTTTATTTGTGTGTGTGTGTGTGTGTGTGTGTGTGTGTGTGTGTGTGTGTGTGGTGTGCATGCTGGTACCATGGCTTAAACTCAGAGCCTCATACTATCACTTGTTTTTATTCTCACTGCTGGTGCTCTACCACTTAAGCCATGCCTCCTCCCTGGTCTTTTACTGATTAATTGAAAATGAAATCTTGCAGACCTTCTGAACTAGACTGGCTTTGTACCATAATCCCCCAGCTTTCAGTTTTCTCAGTACCTAGAGTTACAGGTATGAACCACTCACCTCTGGCTAACAGTGCTTTCTATTTATTTATAAATAACAATCTAGAAATTTTAAAAGGAAAAAAAACCCAAACATGCATTTTTAAGCATATTTAGAAAACCTGTCTTTGTGCAAGGTAGAATTTACATGCTCCACCCTAGGATACATCCTTAAGACATGGAATATGCCTATAAATTTTTTTGGATGATCTTTTTAGGAAGATCTTGATTTACATATTTCTTCTGATGTGTCAGTCTGCTAGTGATTAAGACATGACAATGAACAACAGACCTTTTTCCACCTCCAGGACTTTCCACCTTGTGAGGCCCATGAGCACATAAACACCCCATATCTCCACCTCCCACCTCCAGGTTCCTCAGGAACAGGAAGAAATAACAGAGACGTGAGCAAACCATATGACACAAAATGCTCCTGCAAGGTCAGAACACTCAACATCTCCTGCAGAACAGAATCTGCAGCACCATCAAACTGTGCCAATGGGGAAGGGGGTGAGCTTGGGGGATGGGCAACCACAAACACTAGGGCTATGAATGTTATGAAGAAAGAGGCCCTCACACAGTGTCCCTCAGTACCCTCCAACGAGTTCCTTACTGGATTCAGAGTCAGAGGGGAGAAACATCCCTGGTGACAGTCAGCTGATACAGGAGGGATATCCCTCTAAGGGATAAAGCTGATATCCCTCTAAGGGATAAAGGAGAATGACAGAGCAGGTGACAAACCAGGAGGCCCTGCACTTAGGTGAGATGCGAACACTTTGGGTGTTATGTGTATTGTCTATTTCATTTAGTATGTACTTTTAGAGTTTCTTCATCAACACCTATGATTTTATGTGACGATGTTACATAAATTTTACTCAGAAACCTTCAGCATGATGATGCTACTGTTGAGAAATGTGTCACTCTGAATGCAAAATTTATATTGGAGTTGATTTTCTAGATGCATTGCAGGGAACGTGTGCATTTCTGTGGTAACAGTAGCAAGAAGATGAAGCTGCTTTCTTTTGTGAATCTTTCTTCAGGCACTGCTTTTCCTCACCAAAAGGAAGAGATCTGGATAAATACTGGAAAAATCATAAATTCATGAGTTTTTCAGAAGAAAATTATGTATTTATAAAAATTTGAAACCACAAATGCTGTTGGCTTGCCTTAAAATGAAGTGATAGTAAACCAGGCTATGTTTTTCAGACCTGTAACCCTATGTAGATAGGTAATGATGAGGGTCATAGGTTGAGGCCATGCTAGTCTCACATAAAAATGTGGGACACCATCTTACTTAGTGGCCGGGCATTGTGTAATGCATGGCTATTCCCAGCTACACAGAAAGCACAATGCCCAGGGCATGGTGGCATCCTCCGGTCAGGGAAGCACAGAACATATAGATGACAAAGTATATGTTGAAAGGGTGTAAATATAAGAGTGCAAATGTATCATAATGCCTGGTTAAAATCTTAAAGATGCATTGTCTAGAAAAGTTAAAAACAAAAAGCAAAACTCATGAGGTTCAATTTTGAGGCAAACATTGTACTCGACTGTCCTCTACTGGCCATTTCATGAATTGACCCATTATCACAAAGTCGTGAAACCTACTATAAACTAATAGACCAGGAAACAAGCAAAGTGTATCACCAGAGAGAGACCCTAAATTCTTCCTTCTCTTCCTTTCTCTAACTAAAGAAAGAAGATGCCTAGGGTTTTTTGACATTCTCCAGACAGATTTCAAGATGGCAAAGGATTTGGAATGTAGAATATTTGGCTGGTAGTTCCTGATTATATATGCATAGCCCTCTCAGGCAGGAGATTTTTACCAAGCACAGAATGGAACTTCCACTTTCTGCCTCATTTGAAGCAATCATTCACCCAGACAAATGATGAGACATTTGGGGGGCATTTTCATTCAACTAGCTCCCAGGCTTGGGATTTTTTTTTAAGGAAAGCAATACCTAGCTTCCAAAACACCAGAGAAATAATTTCACCTAAATTCTCTAAGATCTTCCAAACTTACACAAGCAGAGTTATTTTTCAATTGAAAAATCCTAGTTAGAAAAAGCATGCAAATGAGAATATTGAAACTCAGGCTGCCCATTTTCTCAGCTTTACCTTACAGTATTAATCTCGAGAGTTTTAGTAGAGCTAGTTTAGCAGTGTCCTTCACATAGATTTGTCTTTCTAGTTCACAGGTGGCTGATGTTAGACATTTCTTCCATGGCTTGGAAAGGGAAATAAGAACCCGGTCTTCATCTAATCATAGGGTTATTTGGTTTTGTTTGTTTGTTCATTTGTTTTTCAGGTCATATTTTAGTCCCGTTCTAAGAAGTAAATGAATTGAGATGTCTCCAAGATTTTCAAAGTTCTTTTAAGAGAATACTGTACCACCTTAAATCTGTTTCAATGAGATGGGGGGGAATGGGGGTGGCAGTGGGGGGTTCTGATGTCCTCTGGGAGAGCATTTCTGAGGCTGGAGATACTGTTTCACTTTTAGAGAGAGCATATCCTATAAACTGCATCCTATATGCCATTCTGCTTCCGGCCCCCAATGACGGTGATGCAGAAAAACAGCTGTGGTGTGGGAACCATGCCGAGCTGTGTTTCTCAAACCGCAGGTCATGGAAGGGTGGCTATGGAGCCTGTGTTTCCCTTCCTTCCAAAATAGCAGCCCTGGCTCCTCTGACCTCGCCTCCTTCCACCTCCGAGTCGGGTGTAAGCCAGCTGAGGACTGAGCTGATCCTATTTCCTCTGTCTGTACTTATTTTTAATCAGACAGGAAAGGGGTACATATCCTGGGAGAGGCTAGCATTCTCTGAAAAGATCAACTGCATAAAACCAGTATAATAAAATCCCAAATGTATAAATTAAATAGCTGCCCTAGGTTATATCCCAGATGTCACAATATGCATAATTATATATATATATATATATATATATATATATATATATATATACCAATATTACTAACTTCTCTTAATTTGGAGATTAATATCAGATAGGAACTGTGGAAATCCACTTTAAGTTTTATATACTAATATACTTTAATTCTACCCTCCCTCCCACTGGTATACACGGAGAGTTAGATTTAATTATTCAATATACTGTAATACCAAGAAGAAGCAAGTCCCTGTGTTTAAAGTTTACTTGAATACCAAGGATTAAAGGGTATGCACAGGAATGACAGATATGTGCCCTGTTCTACAGCTGCCAGTTGGTGGTTTGAATGAGACACTGATACAAACACCCTGTGTAGACTGCCCTGGTGATAGTTTGGATACCTTCCCAATGGTTGTTTTAGTAAGGACTTCATTGGTAACCCTTCTTTTCCTTCCTCCTTGAATCTGCAGTTGTCATGTGTATGAAAAATGGAGGTGAAGCCTGACAAGGAGATTCATCTGTATGTACCAGCTACTTGAGAGGCAGGAATCAGGAGGATCTTGGATCAAGTCCAGCAATGTTTAAAGACACTCCCACCTGAAAGAGGCAAAACAAGGGTAGTGGTTCAGGTCTGCAGCCCTCGCAACTGAGGAGACATACGTAGAAAGAATATGTTTGTAGCTAACCCTAGGCAAAAATAAGATACTATCTGACAACTTCTAGGCAGTAAAGCAAAAAGAGCTGCGGTAGGGGCACTGCTGACATTTTTAGGGCACCTGCCTGCCTACCAAGTATGAGGCCCAGAGTTCAAACACCAGTATCACTAAAAATAAATGGCGTTGGGGGAAAGACAATTAAAAATAAAATAATGAAATCGCTATTTTGGATCACTCCAGATGGCTTCTCAAATGGAATTCGGGCTCTGAAACATAGGTGGTAGTAGTTTTCCTAGAACAGGGTGAACTCTGAGTTCTCAGCATTTAGTCCCTATCTGGGTGCCTGTTTTGTGTACGTGTGGATCACAGGTGCAGTATCACACAGAAATGCCAAGTGCGGGAGATTCTCATTAAAAGAGGCAAGAAGACAAAAGAGTGTAGACAAGAGTTCTAAAATGCTTGTAGGCTTCAGTTAGGTTTTTGATTGTTTCTTTTCCCTTTTATTTTTCCAACCTCTTATCAAGTCTGATCTGATTCCCTCTGACTGAACACAGAGGGACCCAGTTATAAGAAGACTTGCAACACAAAATTCAAAGCCACAGACCCTGATTACATACTCCCTTCATCTAAATAGAAGTCTTAAGAGCTAGTTTATATATATATATATATATATATATATATATATATATATATAATTTTATGATATGATTCTGCAATTATCTCTCTTGAAAACATATTTGTTGCAAAAATATGTGATTATTCTTAACATTTTTTTTTATCAGAACTAGGATTTGAACTCAGGCCCAAATATTTGGTCACCTGGGGTTCTGCTATTTGAGCCTCTGGCTTAGATTCTTACTCATTAGTTTTGGAGATAGAGTATTATAGACTTTTTTCCCTGGCTGGCCTCAAATTGTAATCCTCCAGCTCTCAGCCTTCTGAGTAGCTAGAATTATAGGTAAGAACCACTGGTTCTTGGCTGTACTGAATTCTTAATGAAAAAAATTATTGTGATTAGGATACTTTTTAAAGGTAAATTTGATACCTCTCAAGTAGGAAGTAGGAAGAAGATTATTACTACTGTTTCAAGTGCTCTCATAAAATGCCTACCTATGCTGATATTCACATAGACTCATTTAATCAAAATATAGTTAATGACAAAAGTTTTGTTTTCCTTAAGTACAATAAAAGAGAGCGCTACTATTCCTTTTCCCTGTGAAATAAAGATTCAACAGAACCTAGAGGGCTACATTTAAGTGATTGAAAGCCATTTAAGAATCAAACAAGGGGAAGAGAGTGAGGAAAGAAGCATTATCCCATGGTACGTCTTTGAATTCAAAGCAAGTATCACTCCCAGGAATTCTTCGCTTTTCTGTTTGCACTAGAGGATATCAGACACTTACACACCAGGATGGAGTGTTTTTGAGCTTAGCGGCCATGTCTAGCCATATGCAACCCATTTACAAGCACATGAGACTTAGAAAAGTCATGGAAAGATAAAATAGAGAAGTTAGTCAATGCTTTGACCAATTGGAAAGTAGAATTATGTTTATCTTCTGATTTTAAGTAGCTGGCATAAGTGTGCAATAATGCTTTGTGTCTGACCTGCCTTCACTGGTGATACAGAATAGGATCAAGCAGAATTTGAAAGGAGATAAATATGAGCAATAAGGTAGCCCATCATCTTTCTATCCAAATTCAATTGTTAACTGCCCTGATATGCTTTCCCCCAGATCGACTAGCAAATATCTCAGCTTACTTGTTTTCTCTCTACCATTTCCCAGTAAACAGTAACATGCTTTAACTGATTTGTTAAAAAGAGTTGTTTCTGAGAGGAGTCTAAATAATTCACATGAGCTAAAGAAGCATTGACTAACCACAAATTAGCTGGAAGCACTCACGTTAATTGTGTGTGTGTGTGTGTGTGTGTGTGTGTGTGTGTGTGTGTGTGTGTGTGTGTACTGGGGTTTGAACTGAGGGTCTTGTGCTTAAGTACAAATACAATCCAATTGGTGTCTGATATCCTCTGGTACAAGCAGAAAAGTGAAGAATTCCTGGAAGTGATGCTCTCTGTCAACTCAAAGACATCCTGTGGGTCAATGGTTCTTTCTTCTCCCTCTTCCTTTCATTTCATTTTTAAATGGATGTCATATCACTCGCCTTTTAAATGTAGCCCTCTAAGTTGTGTTGAATCTTTATTTCAATTGATCACAGGGAACAGTAACAGTAGCCCTGTCTTTTATTGCAGTTGAGAAAAATAAAATTTTTGACACAAACTGTATTTTGATTAAATAATTCTGTGTATTTCTTTCCTTGCTCAAGGCTGGTGCTCTACCACTTGAACCACTCCTTCATTTTGGTTTTCTCTACTTAATTAGAGATAAAAGTCTTGGGGATTTGCCTTCCTGGATGGGGTTTAAACCGTAATCCTTAGATCTCAGCCTCCTGACTAGCTTGAATTATAGACTTGAGCCATGGGCAGCAAACATTTACATTATTTTTTCCTATTTTTTTTCCTATTGATCACTCAAGGGAGTGTATGTACAAATATGATGCCAAAAGAAACAGCTACATTTTTCCCTCTTTTCTTTGATATACCGGAAAAATAAAGGGTTATTCTACCTAAAGCTAACTATGCCAAATGAGTTAAGCTATTACCAGTGAAAATAACTGAAATTTAAAAAAGATAAACAAGATGAATATGTATTTCCCCACACATTTATTTTTGTTTGGGTACGGTCATAGGGCCTGAACTTTAGGCCTGGGCGCTGCCCCTCAGCTCTTCAGCTCAAGGCTAACGCTCTACCACTTGAGCCACAGCACCATTTCCAGCTTTTTTCTTTTTGCTTATATGGTGCTGAGGAATTGAACCCAGGGCCTCATGCATGCAAGGCAAGCGCTCTACTGAGCCACCTTCCCAGCCTCCCCCACATTTTTTCTAAAGTAAATTAATATGTTTGTTTAGAGGGGAAGAAAGACTAAAAGCTGAAAATTAATTGTTAGGTAGTACTGCCCAAATCACATGTTTGGTAAAGAACTAAGCAATATGAAATCCATTTTTCTTTTTTGGAATTCTTTCCAGTAATTGATTTTTACAGAAAGTGATGACTGTTTCCTATAGTGGAAGAGCCAAGTGGAGTACATCCAGTGTTGTGGTTTTCTAGGGCATGGTCTCAGAGCCATCCAGCTCCATCCTTAGCCTACTGTGTCCTGAGATTCCAGTGTTTTCTACAAGATGGGCTATATTCACAAGCTATTGCAAACCTCGAAGCACGTGTTTCTTGCATCTTATAATTTTATTTAGCTTTACTGTGATTCTGTCCTATTGGTGTCCATTCCAACCAATGGCCATCAAGAATGGGAACCCTATCTTGTTCTTACTGGACATTTTCTTTCTGGTAGCATTCTGTCCATTATTTTCCAATTGTAGGAAATCAAATATTGGCCCAGAGTAATGGTCTCTGAGTGTGAGACCCTTAGTCATGTTTCGTTTGTGTTGCTAAATTTACTTAGATGCGCACTCAATGAATTGTTAATTTTTTTATTTTATTGAGAGAAAACCATACAGAGGAGTTACAATTTCATGGGCAAGATAACGAGTACATTCTTATCAAGAATGGTTGCCTCCTCTTTGTTTCCCCTTCCCATCCCTTCCCATACTCCCCCTACCTCCCTCCACCCAATCCTCCCCACCTCCTAAGTTGTAAAGTTCGTTTTTCGACATAACTACTTGTACATCACATTGTTGCGATGGGTCCACCTGTGCCGCTAGTTAAAAGATTTGTTTTTGCCATTCCCCTCCACAAATTATACCAATATCAAATACACTGAAAGCAGAGGTTATACCGTGGGGGAGGGACATACAAAGCAACATAGAAATCATCTTATAAATATGTTAGAAACAATTGAATGAAAGAAAAAAAACATTTGAATACTTATCTTGGGGTTCATTCCCCTGACATCACCTTATCTGACTTTTTCTGCTTGACTCAGACATATACTAGATATTGCAAATAAGGGAAATGAAAGGACCTATGTTTCTTTGGGCCTGGCTTACTTCACTTAATATAATTTTTTCCAAGTCTTTCCATTTCCTAACAAATGGGGCAATGTCATTCTTTCTGATGGAGGCATAGAATTCCATTGTGTATATATACCACATTTTCTTGATCCATTCATCTACTGAGGGGCATCTAGGTTGGTTCCATATCTTAGCTATGGTAAATAATGCTGCAATAAACATAGTTGTGCTGGTAGCTTTAGTATGGCCTTGTTTGTGAACATTTGGGTAAATGCCCAAAAGTGGGATTGCTGGGTCATAGGGGAGCTCTATGTGGAGTCTTTTGAGGAACCTCCATACTGCTTTCCAAAGTGGTTGAACAAGTTTACACTCCCACCAACAATGTAGTAAGGTTCCCTTCTGTCTACATCCCCTCCAGCATCTGTTGTTATTAGAGTTCTTGATTATAGCCATTCTAACTGGGGTGAGGTGGTATCTCAATGTTGTTTTGATTTGCATTTCTTTCATGGCTAGGGAGGTTGAGCATTTCTTCATGTATCTATTGGCCATCTTTCCTCTTCAGTCAAGTTTCTCTTCAAGTCTTTAGCCCACGTACTTTTGGGCAGTTGTTTCTTTGAAGATTTGTTGTTGGGGGATTTAATTTTTTGAGTTCCAGGTATATTTTAGATATGAGACCCTTGTCTTTTGTATGGCTAGTGAAGATCTTCTCCCAATTCGTGGGCTTTCTATTGATCTTGCTAGCTATGTCCTTTGCCATGGAGAAGCTCTGCAATTTCATGCAATCCCATTTGTCCAACATTTCTTTGATTTGCTGTGTTTCTCGGTCTCTATTAAGAAATTTTTGGCCTGTGCCAAGGAGACCTAGGGTTTCTCCTATTCCATCCTGTAATGTTTTCGTAGTATCTGCTTTGACTCCGAGGTCTTTGATCCATTTGGAGTTGATTCTGGTGCAGGGTGATATATAAGGATCTAGCTTTAGTTTTCTACACGTAGTTAACCAATTTTGCCAGCACCATTTACTGATGAGGCTGTCTTTCTTTTATTCTATTGTTTTAGCTCTCTTATCAAAGATCAGATAGCTGTAGGTCTTTAGGTTCATTTCTGGGTTTTCAATTCTATTCCATTGTTCCTGAGGTCTGTTCTTGTGCCAGTACCAAGCTGTTTTGATTACTATGGCTTTGTAGTAGAGTTTGAAATTTGGTATTGATATTCCTCCAGCACTGTTCATTCTGTTAAGAATCGTTTTTTGCTATTCAGGGTCTTTTATTGTTTCATATGAATTTTTGGATTGCTTCTTCTATTTCCTTGAAGAATGGGGTTGGAATATTGATAGGTATTGCATTGAATTTGTAGATTGCCTTGGGAAGTATTGCCATTTTCACGATGTTGATCTTTCCAATCCAGGAGCATGGGAGTTTTTGCCACTTTCTAAGTTCTGTTTTGATTTCCTTTTTCAGGTTTTTAAAGTTTTCATCAAAGAGGTCCTTCACTTCTTTGATTAAGTTAATTCCTAGGTACTTTATTGGGCTATTACAAATGGAGTTGCTTTCCTAATTTCAGCCACACTTTTCTCATTGTTGGCATACAGAAAAGCCATTGATTTTTGAGGGTTGATTTTATAGCCTGCTACTTTGCCAAAGTTTTGAATCACCTTGAGTAATTTGGGAGCAGAATCCATGGAATTCTTTAAATACAACATCATGTCATCTGCAAAGGGGGAGAGTTTTACTTCTTCCCCTATTTTGATCCCCTTTATGTTTGCTTCTTGCCTTATTGCTGTAGCTAGGCATTCTAATACTAGATTGAAGAGCAGTGGAGAGAGTTGGCATCCTTGTCTGGTTCCTGAGTTTAGCGGAAACGGCTTTAGTTTTTCACCATTGAATATAATGCTGGTTGTATGTTTGTCATATACAGCCTTTGTTGTATTGAGGAAGGTTCCATGGATTCCTAATTTTTCCAGAACGTTCATCATAAAGGGGTGTTGGATCTTGTCAAATGCTTTTTCTGCATCTATTGAGATAACCATGTGATTCTTATCCTTGCTCTTGTTGATATGATGAATTATATTAATTGATTTGTGTATATTGAACCAGCTTTGCATCCCTCACATGAATCCTGTTTGATCGTGGTGTATGATTTTTTGGATGAATTGTTGAAGTCAATTGGCCAAAATTTTGTTGAGAAGTTTTGCATCAATGTTCATCAACAAAATGAGTCTATAATTCTCTTTCTTTGATTAATCCCTGCCTGGTTTTGGGATGAGGGTTACGATGGCTTCATAGAATGAGTTTGGTAGTGAACTTTCCCTTTCAATTTCATTGAAGAGTCGAAGGAATATTGGTGTGAGCTCTGCTTTGAAGGCCTTGTAGAATTCCGCTATAAAACCTTCTGGTCCTGGGCTTTTCTTAGATGGGAGGTCTCTTATTGCTGTTTCTATTTCAATGCTTGATATGGGCCTGTAAGATGGTTTAACTCATCTTGGTTTAGTTTCAGCAGGTCGATATTTGCTTGGAAAAGGTCCATTTCTGCCAAGTTCTTAAACTTATTAGTATAGAGGTTTGAGAGGTATTCCCTTATAATGTTTTGAATCTTGGTTGTTTCTGTGGTGATGGTTCCATTCTCATCTCTGAGTTTATTTATTTGGGTGTGTTCTCTTCTTTTTCTGATAAGATTTGCTAAGGGTCTGTCTATTTTGTTAATTTTTTCGAAGAACCAACTCTTTATTTTGTTGATTCCTTCTATTTTGGGGGGGGGATTCTAATTCATTTAATTCTGATTTAATTTTGATTATTTCTTTCCATCTACTGGATTGAGGTTTATCTTGCTGTTCTTTTTCAAGGAGGCTCAGATGTCTCATTAAATTGTTGGTTTCAGATCGCTCCAGTTTGTGGATGTAGGAACTCAGAGCTATAAACTTGCCTCTCAGTACTGCCTTTGCTGTGTCCAAGAGGAGCTGGTAGTTTGTGTGCTCATTTTTATTGAATATCATGGACACTTGAATTTCCTTTCCAATCTCTTCCATGACCCACTGGTGGTTCAACAGTGTTATTCAGCCTCCATGTGTTACAGGACTTTTTTGGGGTGGCTTTTGGTATTGAGTTCTAATTTTATTCCCTTGTGGTCTGAGAGAAGGCAAGGTATAACTTCAATGTTTCTGAATTTGGACAAGTTTACTTTGTGACCTAAAATGTGGTCTATTTTGGAAAATGTTCCATGTGCTGTTGAGAAGAACGTGTAATCTGATGCTGCTGGGTGAAATATTCAGTAGATCTGTAAAATCTAGTTAGTTGATCTATGCAGTTGTTTAGGTCTGCGGTTTCTCTGTTGAGTTTTTGCCGCATTGATCTATCTAGTGAAGACAGTGGTGTGTTTAAGTCCCCAACAATTAATGTCTTTGGATCTATGTGAGATTTGAGAGAAAGTAGTGTTTCTTGGATAAATTTGGGTACTCTGTTGTTTGGTGAATAGAGATTTAAAATTGTAATATCCTCCTGAAGGAGAGATCCCTTAATTAGTATGTAGCGACCTTCTTTATCTCTTCTAACTAATTTTAATTTGAAGTCTATTTTATTTGATACTAGGATTGCAACTCCTGCCTGTTTATTGGGGCCGTTTGCTTGGTAGATTTTGTTCCAGCCTTTCACATTCAAAAATGTGTTTGTTTTTATGGGCAAGGTGTGACTCCTGAAAGCAGCAGATAGAAGGATCTTGCTTTTTAATCCAACTAGACAGCCTTTGTCGCTTAATTGGAGAGTTAAGTCCGTTAGTGTTAAGAGATAGGACTGAGAGGTATTTGGGAGTTCCTGCCATTTTATCCACCTTCTTGGGGGCTGTAGCAACTGGGTTCTTCCTGTGGTTCTTGGATTCTCAGTTTGGGTGCTGTTTCTTGGCCTTTATTGTGGTCTTGTTGGTTGTCTATGTGTAGGACATCTTTAAGAATCTTTTGTAGGGCTGGTTTCAATTTTTCTTTGCTATGAAAGGTTTTTATTTGACCTTCGGTTATGAAGGAGAATTTAGCTGGGTACAGTATTGTTGGTTGATAGTTGTTTGTCTTTAGGGCATGGCATACATCATTGCAGGCTCTTCTTGCTTTAATTGTCTCTGTTGAGAAATCTGATGTCATTCTAATTGGTTCCCCCTTATAGGTGATTGGTCTTTTCTCCTTGACAGCTTTAAGGATCTTGTCCTTGGTCTGAATTGATCCTGTGCAGATTATAATGTGATGGTGGGATGTCATGTTCTGGTCTGGTCTATTTGGTGTTCTAAAAGCTTCTTGTATTTGAATAGGCCTATCTTTTCGCATGTTTGGGAAGTTCTCTGCTAGGATCCTGTTAAACAAATTTCCTAGACCATTATATGTCTCTAGGTGCTCTTCTACACCCATTATCCTCAGTTAGGCCTTCTGATGGTGTCTTCCAAATGTTGAATAGATCTATCATATTTCTTGGATTTGTCTTGGATGGTTGTATGTTCTTTCTCTATAATATCTAGGCTATCTTCAATCCCCGAGATTTTATCTTCTGCATGGTCTAACCTACTGCCAAGACTTTGTTTTTTATTTCTTTTCTTTCTAATTGGTCGGCTTTGATGGCTTCAAATTCTTTGTTGGAGTTTTGTTTTAGATCTTGTATGAACTTCTTTACTTTCTTAATTTGGTGTTCAGTGTTTATTCTCAAATCACTTAGTTGATTGGTTATGGTTTCCTTGGACTGCCATTCCTTCTGTTGGGCTCCATCAGCATTCCCTTTGTGGTCTCCCTGACTTCTTTCAGCTCTGTTTATGGATTCCATGAATGCCTCTATTGATCTTTGTCTATTCTCATCCCGCTCTCTCAATTCCTGTACTACTCTCTGATTAGCTTCCTCATGTTCACTCAATTCCTATAGTTCACTTTGAGTGTTCTCAGCCTGCTCTTGCCATTCCTGACTTTCTCTTTGTCTGTTCTCAGCCTGCTCATTTAATTCCTGTCTATCTCTTTGACTGATCTCAGCCTGCTTGCACAATTCCTTTATTTCTCTTTCAGTGTTCTCAATCTGCTCACGAAATTCCTGTATCAATCTTTGAGTAGCTTCCTCAGGCTCATGATATTCCTGTATTGATCTTTGGTTTGCCTCCTCTCTCTCCCTATCATGCTCACACTGAGACCTTTGCAGGTTTTCACTCTTTTCATTTACCCTGTTTACCTGTAGTGTTTGTAGAGCTTTTTGGGAACTCTCCTCTGGATTATTCATTATCTGTTCTGTTCCCTGATTGTCATGAGTGGGAGTTGAGATCCCCGGACTTGCCATTTTTCTTGTGTTTTTTCGGGTTGCTCTGACCATTTGGGATGAAAGTAACACCAGTTTTGTGCTAGAACTCTATTTTAAGGCAAGCATCAACCAAAGTCCATAGTTGCACAGTCTAAAGTCTGCAGATACAATCTAATTCAAGAGATACAATCTATTCAACATCAAACAACTATGTCTTAATGGCCTAAGAACAGCAAAGGCGAATTTGGCAACCAGAAATTATTATGTTTAAGGACAATGTGGGGAAAAATAGGATTAGAGGGCTGTGGAAAGGTGAAGGGGAGAGTGAAATTAACCAAGTCCTAATCTCAAAGAGGAAAATGGATTGGACAGAATGATAGCAGAGAGAGAAAAAAAAGAAGAAAAGGAAAAAAGAGACAAGAAAAAATGGAAAAACAAAAAATTTAAAATTAAAAAGTGAAACACTTAAGAACTACAAGTTTGAAGAAGTAGTATTCATAGAAGAATGGGGATGGGATGAGAGGAGGAGAGAGATAGAAAGGAGATATGAAAAACTAAAAAGTAAAAATGTTTAAAATATTATATAAAGAGGTAGTACAGCTATTAAGGAATTTAAGTCTAAGAGGTTTTGAATTGAGTAAAAAATTTCTGGATTAAATGTGTACATAATGAGGGATAAGGTCTAATCATGGACAACGGGTATATCTGAGGATGAGCAGAAGAGCAATTAAGTCACACAAAAAAAGAAAGAAAGAGAAGAAAAAGTGAAAAGAATGAGAAAGAAAGAAAAAAAAAGGATCAAAAGGTCAGTAGAGATAAAAAAAAGCACACACACATATATACCTAAAATAAAAATTATACTAGAAAGAAAAGAAAAAAATAGGAAACATATTTTAAAAAATAAAAATTAAAAATTAAAAAAAATTAAAAATAAGGTACAAAAAATTTCTTTGATTTTTTTTGGGGGGGGGTGATGGGAAGATCCTGTATCTCCCTTGTGTCTGTAACCATTCTCTTGGTGGAGTCTCTGGCCTGCTTGTGGTGTTTGGTTTTCCTGTGGCTTGATTGGTTACTTAAGTCAGTTTGTTTGGGCAAGCAGAAAAATGCTCTGCTTTACCCAGGATTTTGTGATCCTCCTCCCAGGCTAGTTCCATGGGAGGGAGATCTGCTTTGAGTATCACAAAAGTGGGAGATGGCTGTTTCCTCTAGTTTGGAGATGCTGTGATGAGGCTAGGTTCTGGGTAGAGTTGAGGCCTTTCAGCAAACAGTAGCTTTTCCCTGAGGGGCTAGCTCCTGAGACACTCACAGAGCCCAGCCTGGAGTTTCTCAGGGTTTATCTTTACTGAATTTCAATTGATTGTCTAGGCTGCTGTAGGGAGGGGCAGCCTCTGGCTCTGTTTACCCAGTGAAGAAAGCCACTCTTGGGGGGTCAGAGTTTTCTCTGCCTGACCTGGGTGACTTTTTCCCAGGTGGAGTTGAGCGTGATAAGTCTGGGCAGGTTCCTGTGACCTGCTAAATGACTCTTTTGTTTTTTCCCAAGGCCTGAGTTGGAGCTAGCAGCTCAGCTGGGCCTTTGTCAGTATTAAAGATGGAGATCTCCGGTAGTGGGGTGGGGGGAGAGAGGGGTGGCCTTCCCTCCTCTGCTCCCTGAGAAGGAGTGAGGATGTCAGGATTCTCCTCAAGCTGCAGGAGTGATGGTTCCTGGGTTGTCTCTGGTCTGCGATCTGCAGGATAAAGATATCTGCTCCTTGTCAGTTCTTGTTGGTGTTGAGTAGAATCTGCTCGCCTGCTGCATCTAGTGCCTTTGTCCCTGACTTTTTGGGTTGCAGGTATGGCGGCTATGGCAGCTGCCTCTGCCGCCACTGCAGCTGCTGCAACTGCAGCTGCCAGCAAGTGCTCAGATCTGTCTCCTTGCCTGGATTTTCCCTCTCTGGCCAAACTCTCTGTACTGTGATGGCACACTTGGTGAAATTCTCTGGCCTAGGACTGTTCACTGGAACACTAAAACTGCTTTCTATGCAAGAGCTTGTTTAGCCTCCAGGTTCTCCTCCACCATCTTCCCAGAACTCTCTGAATTGTTAAAATTTTTGTCACTAGATGAACTTTGCAGTGGAAAATTAAAGGATTAATGAGATGTTAAAGTTAATATATATTCATGTGTGTGTATGTATGTATGTATGTATGTATGTATGTATGTATGTATATTCCGAGGACTGCTTCCTAGGATTGATATAACAAATGACTGGAATGCCTGATGGCTTACCACACTTAAATCTATTTCCTCACCTTACTGGAGACCCTGTTTCTGAATATGGTCACATTCTGGTGTTATGGGTTGGAATATTATCAGTATTCAGAAAACATCCTACTATAGACACATTATACTAAGTAGGTTTTGAAGATGGTCTTCAAAGTTTCGTGCCTTCTACTATTCACAATCTTTCATCCATTTGGCCACTTCTCATCTACTAGATCCCCATTGGATGGCCTATGATCAACAACATACTATGGAAGTGCCTGTGTGACATTTGATGTCTGGACACTATGATTTACAATGGATACTGTGTGGGGTTGCTTGCTCTGCAATATGGGAACATTCTAGTTTCATGTGCCCACATAGGAAGGAAATGGGGCCCCTGGCCAATAACTAGCCACAAAAGTGTACTACCTTGTACTGAGCTCATCTTGCCCCAGCTAGTACTTCAGACAATAATGGCCCCAATCAACATCCTAACTGTAATTCAAGAAGCAATCCCAAGACACAGCTGTCTAGCTCCACTACTCTTTTTTTTTTTTTAACATTAGAAACACAGACTTGGAGATAATAACCATTTCAATATCTGGAATTCAGCCACTAAGGGTAAGAGCAGTTTGTTAGACACAATTGTGCAGCTAATACATATTTTGGTTCCTTGGGTGTATAACCAAGCCTAAAATGTGAGGAAAATGTTCAAGTAGGAGCATGGGAAACGCTACCAGGGCTCTGAAACTTCTTTGAAGACATATGGAAGGAACCAATGGCTTTTGTGGAGGCTGTCAGTGAGAGCTTAGGATAGATGAGATTATGTTTTACTGGAAATTGGGGGAAAGAGAGCCCTTGTTATTTAATATCTAAAAAATAGTAACACTGTCATTCAAGATAACAGGAAATACTACAAGGTCCAGTGCCTTGAGCCATTTAACTCAAGAGACATTTTTCTAGACAAAGTGTTGTAGGAGAATTGATTTCTAATGCTTCATTTCTTCCACTTACAGTAAATATGAAAAAGAGATATAAGTAAAGTATAAATAAGCCAAGACTTCTGGTTTACTCATCCATAGCCTACCTATAGGGAAAATGATGGTAACATTAAGTGGTTTCCAGACAAAACTTCAGGGCACCATTATAAAATAATGATATAAATATACAACTACAATTTTAGCTAGGTAACCTTTTGTTATAACATCAGGAATAATTTCACACAGTGTCTTGGAGAACTATCTGGTCAGACAACAGAGTTTCAGAAAAGCCTTGTGGTATTCTTCTTCCACAGTCTGCACAAAAGCACAGCTGGGTGGAGAGGTTACCTGAGAGTGAGTTGTGAGTGTGGCTTTTGTTGTATGGAATGAACTCAGATAAGATTCATCATAAACACAGTTTCTAAGAGGATGATCCAAACATCATCAATGCAGACAAAAAGGGCAGAGGGAGGACACAATGCACAGGTGATAGGAATATCGCTTTAAGTAGGAGGCAGGCTAGAGACTAGAGACATGTGTAACCTTTTCTGGTAAAGGAAGAATGACTGAAAAGGAAGGAAAAAATACAGAGTCAGATCTAAGAGACCACAGAAAGTTATTTCCAGGTCTTACCACCAGTGAATGAACAACAAACCTGTTTGCTACTGGATTGCAGAATTTCTACAGACCAGAGAGTGTATGTATAGGATGAGAACAGAGTAGGGGGGAGAGAGATAAGTTGCCACTTGAATTCTTACTGCTTCTCATGGAAAGGAACTCAGAGAGTTTGAGCTAAGGGATCATATTCAAGGAGTTTATAACGAGACTATGGACAGCTATGTTACAGAGTGAGAGGCTTTGAGGAAGGGAGTTTGTTTTTCTTTTTATTTATTGTGAAAATACTGTACAGAGGGGTTACAATCATATGAGCAAGGTAATGAATACATTTCTTATCAAGCATTGTTGCCTCCTCCTTTGTTTTTCCCCTACCAGCCCCTCCCTCCCATGTGTCCATATGTATCACAAGGCCAGAGGCTGCACTGTTGCGGCTTTATGCTGCCAAAATGGCTACAGTGGACTACACCCGACACGATGTGCTTATGTAATCTCCTCTCGCTGTGAACCATAGCTATCCATGGGGGTCATTGGAATGATGTGGAACTAATGGGTGTATGCTTTCTCAGGCTGGATTTTAAAGGTATTGTGGCCTGTGTTATTCTGTGGGATGGCTTCCTTTGAGTGGACGCATGGGCCACTATGTCATGGGGACACATGTGGAGAGACTCCATGGGAAAGAACTGGGTCAACCACCTAACAACTACCAACATTGCAAGTGAGCACCTTGGAAGTAGGTCCTTCAGGAGGGCTACAGCCCCAGAAGACATCCTAATAAATTCCAAGACAGGGTAGTACACTAAGCTGCTCCCAAACGTGCAACTCATAGGAGCTATGACAAAAATGTTGATGATTATTTTAAGCCAATAACTTTGAGATAATTTTAGCATCAAATCAATAGCATGTAACCCAGTAACATAAAGCACAGCATTCAATAAGAGTCCAAGATCCTTTGCATATCACCATATTTCATTGTAGATAATTTTCTGCACATAAAGCCTATTAATCGAAACCACATTAAGATCATTTGAAAAAGAAGGCCTGACTGTGAGTACAAGATGCTAGAATCAATTACCATTTTCTCTTAGTTTTTAATTTAAAAATTTTTTTTTTATTTTTAAAATTTTTGTCAGTCATGGGGTTTGAATTCCGGGCCTAACTGCTGTCCCTGCGCTCTTCAGCTCAAAGCTAGCTCTCTACCACTTGAGCTTCAGCACCACTTCCCGTTTTCTGGTGGTTTATTGGAGATAAGAGTTTCACGGACTTTCCTGCCCGGGCTCGCTTTGAACCATAATCCTCAGATCTCAGCCTCCTGAGTAGCTAGGATTTACAGGCGTGAGACACTGGCGCCTGGCCCATTTTCTCTTAGTTTTTTATTTACTAAAAGTATTTCAGTAACTCTTTGGGGAAAAAGTCAGTAAATGAGCAATGTAAAATAATATATTTTTATTCCATTCTCATATAAGAAAATGATAACTGCAGAGGTTATCATTTAATGAGATAAAATGAGATCTTAAAAAATTAACAGTATTTGTTGACTTCCTATTATGGAATTAAAGTTTCAGTATCTAAATTTGACAATAAACATAAAGGAAGATACCATTTCTTCGTTATCATTATTCTTACTAGAAAATATTGAACATTCAGGAAATGTGAAGGGAGATTTCTGTGTAGTTGGGTTAAGCACCTTGGGAACTGAAAGAGAACTTGGAGAAATAAAATGAAGAAGTGGGTAGATATTCATACAGAAAAGGTCTGGAGAATTGGACAAATGTCACAATGGACTTTGGAGCCTGTGGAAGGTAGAGAGAGAGTAGTTTCAGCCACCAGCTGACTCTTTCCAGGGAATTACAGGGATGGAGGAAGAGGCCCTGCGTGCATCATGGTGAATACTCTGATGTCACTCGCTTAGAGTCATCCTGCTGATTACTCATGTCAGCCTATTGATGCTAGCAGAGGTGAAGGCTTTTAAGAAGTCCAAATCTCTTATCCAGGGAAAAAGCACACTAATCTTTTGAAAATACAGCTTGCTTCTCACCTCCACACTGCACCAGTGTGTACTGGGAAGAGCAAAGATTAGTTTCCAGTTAAGCCAAAGCTGGACCATTACCACTCTTAAACATTGTCTATTATCACACACATTTCTGCCTACATTCACAATACATTGTATGTCAGTCTTTCATTTATTATAAATATTCATTGACACAATTCTTCACCATTGGAAACTCTAAATAAAAGTAAAAATACAGCAACTGCTAGGTGTCTAAAAGGAGGCAGAAGTGACACTTGTGTAAGTATTTTATAGCTCAACATGGTTTACTTGTGAGAATTAAATGATAATAAGTTATAAAGGATTTACAATAATACACAGATAGTAAAATAAAATTGTGTTGGTGCTTGTTGTTGCTATTGATAGAAAAACATGCTGTCTGAACTAATAGTTTATATCCCCATTTTGTCGTGGGCTTTATATCATTAGCTCAGGTATATAAAACTCTCAGCTGTTCTGTTATCTAACCCTCTGGGCTGTCACTATTGAAACTTTTGACTGTTTCCAATAGTCACATTGACTTAGTAGACTTGACAGGTTCCTGCAATTTCCAACATGCTAAGCTACCTTCCCTTTGTCCTCAAGTCATGCTCTGAGAGATTCTCTTGTCTCTGAAATGACTTTTTTCCTCTCTTATGTTTTTGAGAGCTAAGCCATCTGACAAATCAAACAAATAAAACTCTTGATCTCAAGGAGTGACATTGTCCAAAAAGAAATATAACTCATTACCTGACTTATGTAACCATGTAACTTATATAACCCCTATGTACATCAAATTTATAATAGCAATACAAAAATTTTAAGCCATAACTCTCGCCTAGATTACTGCAATAATCATCACTATCTTTCTGCCTTTGCTCTCAGAGTCTTTCCTTTCTCTGTCTGTCTGTCTGTCTGTCTGTCTGACTGGCTGGCTGTCTCTTTCTGTGTGTGTGTGTGTGTGTGTGTGTGTGTGTGTGTGTGTGTGTGTGTGTGTGTGTGTGTGTGTGTGTGTACGTGTGTTCTGAGAGTGAATGCTTTCCCTAAGTATTTGTGGTCAAAGCTAGTGTTGTACCACTTGAGCTGCAGCTCTGTTTTCAGTTTTTTGGTGGGTAATTGGATTATACAGAAATTCACAGACTTTCCTGCCTGGAATGACTTTGAACCAGACTCCTCAGTTAACAGCCTCCTTTTCCATGCTTTCTCCTTTTTCTGGCCACTATTTGTGGCATAGACCAGACTCTTCAGGCAAGTGCACTATGTAGATGCTCTTTTCTCTGTCCTGATTCCACATGGCACATTCTTTCACTTCCTTCTCACCGAGTGAGTGAGCTAAAACTAGAGCCCATTTCCCACAATCCTTTTTTATCTGTAGTATTCGCCTCTACTTAGAATTCATTTATTTTTTGTCTCCTCCATTAGCGTGTGAGTCCTGTGGGGGTTGGGATGTTTTGTTCTATTTCATCCACTTCTACAACCTCAGCTATTGTTTGTAACAGTGCCTGGCATATGTTTATTTTATAGTTAATTCTCCTAAAAGTAGTTCATGGTATCGTAGAACTGCCCAATTCTGCTGAAAACATATTATTTATTTCTGTTCTGACCATAATACTTCAACTGTCTGAAATAGTTTTAAAGATTTTTATGTCACATGGTTGTAGTTGGTTTATTTGTCAGAGTCCATCAAATACCTCTTAGCATTAAAAGACTTGCATAATTTAGTAGTTGCAAGTCAGATCCGTGATGCTAAAATGGTTACAGTATGTTCCTGGAATCACAGTCTGTCCCTCAGAGGAAGGTTATTCTGCTATTATCCCAGTGATAATTGCTGTCATTCTTACACATACTTTCTACTTATAAAATATTCAAGGTGATGGTGATACCTCACGAACTGAGAAAATGTATGTTGTTGTTTTATGCTAATGGAAGATATTGTTTCCATGCTGAAAAAAAAGTG